>NC_084795.1:162849360-163166124 GCF_963169125.1 Humulus lupulus
TTTTGTGGCTTTGAACTTGTTTTGTTGCTGAGAAAATGAAATGAAAAGAGATTAGAGAGAGAGAGAGAGGGAATTTTTGTTGTGAAAATAAGCCAAAAGTACTCGTTTCAAACATGGAATGATGAATTTACTTAATCATTAAAGAGATTTCGAGTATCTCGTAGCTTAGTAACTGTTCGAGATTTTTCCTTCATTTTCTTGGTTGTCAAACATAGCTCAAAGAAAATGTTGAATGAGATGTTTTGTTGCTGAGAACAAGTTTAGATAGAACCGAAATTTGAATTAGCTTCTTGTGATTCTTGCTCTTATGCCTACATTGATATCTTGATAATATGCCTAATCATCTTGTTCATTTTCATATAATCAAATATTTTGATCCTCTGTTTCTTATTATGTTTTGATGATTAATAAATTGGTATATCTGTCAAATGGGGTTATTTTTTAGTAGCAGGGATCATACATGGTTATGTATATATATTAAGCTAAATATGCTAAAATATACTCGTTTGTATGGATTATAGAATCACAAACCAACAAGAAAATTTCATTTGAAGAGCTTTTAGTTTGGGATAGCTTCACTCTCTCACAAT
The DNA here is from genome assembly GCF_963169125.1 of Humulus lupulus. Classification (NCBI taxonomy): domain Eukaryota; kingdom Viridiplantae; phylum Streptophyta; class Magnoliopsida; order Rosales; family Cannabaceae; genus Humulus; species Humulus lupulus. Next base: position 162,849,951 of record NC_084795.1, read on the forward strand.
ATGAGTTGAAATTTCGAAAGAGCATTGAAAGAAAAACACTTTGTTAGAAGAATTTTCATACGGTGGGAAGGATTGTAGATGTGGAAAATAGGCAAAAACTCACAATACCCAAGTATTATCTAGTTACACACATTCAATTTTATGTCAAGTTAAAGAGGTCATCTTGACACAACTCAAAGAAATCAATCAAAATGGAAAATGACATGATCAAGTAATGAAAATTTCCTATCTTAGAATGAGTCCTCCTTTACCAACAAGCAGCAGGAGAAATCTGAGCCACTATATGTATCCCAACTTTTTGTTCTGTTTCTTACAATTTGTGAAAATTCAATCAATACTTGAGAACTGTGTGAACTTTGTAACCTTGGCTCCATGATTATCCTTTTTCTGTTAGACTACAGAGGTGTAATCCAAGCAGTGACACATGTTTTTGATGGCTTTTTCTAAAGAGTTCTACAGACTAGCCAATAATATTGCAGAAAAAATCATCTAAATCAGGTGCTGAGCTCATATTTCATAAGAAATAGTAAATTGGATAACTGGATAGTAATACTAAGACCATCCTGTTTCTTTATTTATCTTAATTTGAGTAACTACTTTTGGTTTCCATATCACCATTCACGATATATTATAAATGAACCTTGTGTCTTACTATGCACCAAATCAAACATAGGTCATAGCAGAGCAAAGTAGCTAGGCAGCCAAGATACAATCATTGTATAAGTTAGTTTATTAAAAACTTCCCTACATTTTTACTCTCCAATGTCTATGTTTTCTTTCAATCTTCTTTTTTTAAAAGAACTGAAAGAGATCATTTATAGCATTTAAAAATCAGAGCTCATTCTTCAACATATAAAAAGCAGGAAATTCTATATACTTGAAGAAAAAAAAAACTCAGTGAATGTAACCAAAATATGAGTATGTTTATTTTTTCTTAAGATTGTTTTAGTATTATTCTACTCCTATCCGATATCTGAATTTGATGAGTATAACTTTATTTTTTTAGGAGCTAAAGCTAGTCTTCACAACATATAAATACTGACAGATCTCATGTCACTCATTGATCCAATCAGATAATTTCAATAGGCTGTTATGACTAAGATCTATTTCAATCTTAAAATGAAAACCAACTGAGGACGCAGATGGTAAACTTTCCAGTTTTGAACAATTTATATAATCAGTATACTGAATTATTATACTGATAATGCTCTGGTTTCTTACTTTTTCAGTGTACTGATAATTATTATACTGAGGGGAATCTCCTCTCTTTCTGGCTGTAGATGGACAATTTTATGATATTGCTTCCACCATTTTGGACGCTAATCCCGATTGCTCTTTGTCAGGAAGGAAGGGCATGACTGCTATGCATGCTGCTGTCCTTCGTTTGCGGCATCCAGGTTTGTGTATATATAAGTAAAAGAGATCATGGTAGCAGAAGCATGAAAAAGTGGCATAATTTTTACTGTTTATTTGCCGATCGATGAGTATTGAGTAATGTTGAACACACCCTTAATTTATATATTCAAATTATATATTAACTTTGATGCGCTCTATTATACTATGTATTGTCTTATATTTATATATATATAACATGTTAATACAATACTAAAGACAAGATTATAAAAAAAAAATCTAGTGTACACAAAACAATATGGTATAATATTGAGTAACAAAAGCACTCGTATAAGAATCTATGAAGTGAAATTAATCTCAACCATACAATTGAATATAAAGTGGTACCCACTTAAAATTATTCATAAGATTTATTTATAGTGTGTAATTTAAGTATATAAATTAAAAATGTGTATACATATTTTATTATACTGATAATGCTCTGGTTTTTTACTTTTTCAGTGTCCCAGATAATGAGAAGGATGAATGGGTGACACTTCTTCTTGATGGCTCTCTCTAAGATCATGTTTAGTCCACTTTGCTCTGCTACAGTTTGCAGGACAATTTATATTGCCTTTGACATTCAGTAGTATACAAATTATAATCTTTTGGATATGATGTAATGTTTTATGCTCATAATTTTGCAAACTAGATTGTCTTTGAGCATAGATCTGAGTAATTGGACATGAATACTTATACTATTTCTAGTGATATTTCATGTGTATGGACAAAGTTTGATCTCAGTAATCAAAAACTCTTTTGATTATTAGAATATAAATATGTTATAATGTTTAGTTTAACATTTTTATGTTATTATATTGTTTTATTTTTTAAAAATATAAAATAGTGTTTAGTGATAATTAAAGTAAATTGCATTTGACATTAAAAAAATACTTCACAAAAATAAATTCTTATTGATAATTTTAATATTTTGTAGTGTTCAAAAGTGGAATTATTATGCTTAAAAAAAGTAGGATTATTAAATATTATTTTGTAAAAAAAGAATATGAAAAAAAAAGTAACGTCATTGTTGGTAAATCTATATATATATATTTAGTATGTTTATTTTAATTTATTAATCATATTTTAAGCACTTTGGATATTTTTGTCCAAAATAAATTTATTCCATTCCATTCCATAGTCAACCAAACATAAGAATAGGTATTCAATCATTGATTCCATTATTCTAACCAAACAACATAATGGCATTACCTTTCTTATTCCATTCCATTACTATTCCTATTTCATTATTTTCATTACCTCCAACCAAACGCCACCTAAGTCTTTTGGGCCATTACCATTTTAATTAACCATTATGAGTTAAATAACCTTTTAATTATTTTAATTATTTTTTAAAATAATCAACTTTGGGTTTCAATATCCAACAAGTTATTGAGGCCCAATTGGAATTTGGACTCATCACAATTAACTCAAAATTTATAATTAAAATATTTTTACTTATATTGGGCTTAAAATAGCCCAAATGGATAATTACACATCCATTAGGGTTTCCATGACACAAACCCTAATGGGTATGTCAATGGTGGGTTGCGGCTAGCCGTGAAGTGGCTGAAGGTGCGCAGGAGGTTAGGCCGTAGGGGTGCAGGCGTGGGGAGCTAGGGGTTGGGCAGGGGCACAGGGCGGGTGCGCATGGGCAGGGGCAATGGCTCAGGCCTTAGGGTTTGTGCTCGGGGCTCAGGCCATTACATAATTTAATATAAATTACAAATTTCCTATGCCCCAAAATGGCTTACAATTTTTGTTTCTCTAGAAATAATTAAGAACATTTCCTAACCCAAAAACACCATGAAAACCAACCCTTAAGAACATAAACTATTCATATACAAACATCCATCCATTCATATATTACACATAATATAAAAATGCATATGATACCCACACAGTAATTAACATATGCAGGGATTAAAGATGGCTCTAGTACCAATGTTAGGAACGGTTCCTAGTACGTAGCGAAAATTGCAGTAATGGTATACAACAAAAAATTTCATATAAACAATCTTTATATGAGGATCTTTTAATATGCAATATGTTAATCAATGTATAATATGAATATGAAAATAATTTACCTCCTGTAACTTATCAAGAATCCTTGAATCTTTTCGTATATGTTTCGATCTTCCTATCCATGCTTGAGTACTCACACCTAGATCTTTCAAGACGTTCTCTACACCTCAAGACGTGGGTGGACACATAGAGAGCAATGATCAATTTTGTGAATCAAAAGTATTCTCAACACATGAGACTTTTGATTATAGGCTAGCAAGAAAATGTTTTTCTTTTTGTGAAAAATATGATAATTTTTCTTCTCTGTATAAAACTTGTCAAAAACTTGTTGTTTCTATTTTCTATCAAATAGAATATATAGACATTATTACCATAATAATAATAAAGAAAAATCAATCACCATTTATAATAATAATAATAGAAAAAAATCTAACATTCCATTTTAAAACCCCTTTTTAAAATGTTTAATTAATTAATTAAAAAATAAAAATGAAAACCAATATTTGATTAACTCAGATGTGCCACATGCATAGAGCAGTCCAAGCCCTATGCATGTGGCCTATCCCTGAAAATAGAATTTTGATTTTTCATGTGTTTTTACTTTTAATTAATTAATAATTAGATATTCAAATAACGTATCATCTTTTTAAGGAAAAAGATAACAACTTAAATTTCAAAATTCAAAATTTGAATTTTCATCATCATCTTATTATTAATTAAATGAATATAATAATCAAAACTAATTTTAATTATCCATATTTATTTATTCACACTTAAATAAAATAATTGATTAAAATTAATTTATTTTATTTCTACACAATTTCGAAATTGCACAAATGAAATAATAAATTGTGCAACTTCAATTATCACATAATTGCACATTTATCCCAAAGAATAAATATTCTCTCAAATAGCTCATTCACAGTTTAGCCCTTGTATCAACTCTTACATTGATTAGTGTTGATAGAGCCACCCCGGGGACCTATGGACCAATAATTCCAAGCTCCAATAAATAAAAGATTAATAACCAAAACTCTTTAATTCAATAATCATATTTATTAATCTTATGATTATTCCACTATAAATATGAGATTGAACTCTTGAGAATTAAAGACATATTTACTGAGTATTTTATTATAACCACACAATGTCCATTGATATAATCATTACATACAAATTTATCCTCTATTGATGATTCATAATTAAATGGGAATAAAATTACCGTTTTACCCTTTTAATTATATCTTGATTCCTAATATACCATTGACATTACTAGTGAAGGTTAATTCATAATTTGATTATAAATTTGACGTCAATAACCTTTTCACTTCCAAAAGCCAACCCAAAAGAGAACCATCATTCAATCTATAAGAAGGTATAGATTCCATATCTGTTAAGCTATGTCCTCAGCCATATACATCATTGAGTCCCTAAAACAATTGTTCTTAGCCTGATCATTCTGACAAACCGTAATGCATGAATCAAAGGATCAAGTAACATATATAGGAGTTCATAGTAACTTCAGGATTAAGATCATTTTGTATATGATCATCATTTTATGTGTTTTATAATACTACGAAACGGTATTTAAACAAGTATTATTAAAACACATCTTGTCCAGTTCTACATCTATTTTCTTTCTGCAACTATTTTCTAAGTTTCTTATTAGGTTCTTGAAGTTCTTCATTTATAAGCTCTATGCTTTGATTTTTCTAACTTAACATCGTTGACGAGTTCTCACCGTCTGTGGGAAGGATAAGTGCCAAGCCATTGTTCTTCCATTAATTCCGGTAAGAAAAAATGCCAAGACATTCTAAAGGATTGAGAGAGCCACGAGAGGTGGAGGTCCACCTTGACGGAGATCAGTTGAAAGCCTCCATGAAGAGTCCTCCTCCACCCAAAAATGTGGATGCCCCAAAGGAGTCCGGGGTTCACGAAGATGAAAGGGAGGCCTCATCCCCGGCCATCCCACCTGATGAGAATCGTCCAAGGTCAGCATCCGCCCCTGCTAGAGATGCCGGTGAGTTCCCACCCCAAGGCTGCCACAGGTGCCGAACTCTGGCCGACAAGATCTGGGCCCATCGCGTGCAGGCCTGACAAGCATCCCTAAGTCCATTCCATGAGCTCGAGTTCTAAATCTCAATTTTACGAAGAGGAGATACACGAACTGCATCGTAAGAACCAAAGGCTAGAAACCACCTTGGAGAACATGCAAGAGGTGTTGAATGGCCTGCTACAAGGGAAATCAAACATATCTCTCCCTAGGCTAAAAGAGAGAGGTCAAGAGGGGGCAGAAACCACAGTCCCGGTGGACGGTGGGAGGACTTGACTCTCCACCAGTAATACCCCCTGGACAAAGTAGCGTGAACGTCCCGGACCACCGAAGCAACCCCAGAGGCGAGAGCAGAAAAACAACGCTGACCCTCGTAATGAAGTTGAAGTCACTTTAAAGAAAACACCCTCAGACTTACGGGATGAGCTCAACAAGAAAAGGGCGGAAAAAAGGACTACACCTCCTATAGCGCCCCGGGAAGACAAAGGAAAAGGAAATGCTAACCCGTCCACGTTGAGAGACTCCTTGAACAAGAGGAGACAAGACCTAGACTCAGAAATGAGGAGCTTCTGGAACAAGATAATCACCGCATCTGGGGGACAAGTCATCGATAACGAGTTCGACCATGAATCGCCCTTCACTAAGGAAATCCAAGCCACCTAGCTCCCAGCTAACTTCAAGGAACCTCATATGACCCCATAGGTAGGAAATACGGATCCTAAGTACCATCTGGACACATTTAACAATCTGATGAAGTTAAGGGGAATTAGTAGCAAGGCCAGATGCCATTGCTTTGCTGTCACGTTGAAAGGACCTGCGTACAAATGGTTCAAAAGACTTCGACCAGGGTCCATCAGGTCTTAGCAACAGTTTTCTGATGAATTTCTCCAGCAACATCACATCGTGCGTGATTACACAATGCTGGGCACTAGCCTCGCTAATGTGAAACAAGGAGAAAATGAGAGTCTAAAGAGCTACATCCACAGGTTCAATATAGAGGCAGCAAAAGTAGGGAGCTTGACCCGTAGAGAGCTAAAAATGGCCATCACGGCCAGAGTATGCCCGGGAAGTAAGTTATGGATAACATGCTCAAGAGAGAGGTCACAGATTTGGACGATTTCTACGAGCGGGCACAGAAATATATTCTTGTAGAGGATGGTCACGAGAGCCTTAAGGCTGGAAAAGATCGGTCCCCACCAAAACCCTTAATCCGGGAAAGCCAAAGTGGTGCAAAGAAGAAGAGGGTCTATGAAGGGACAAGAGACGATCGGTCTCGGAAGCCCCAACGCACTGATGAGCGCAGGCAAGGCCCCTACACCTTTTATACCAACCTCACCCACGCTAGGGAACATATCTTCGTCACGAATGAAAACCAAGTCCCTTTCAGGAGGCCCCTGCCAATGAAAAAAGACCGATCAAAAAGAGACCCCAGTAAATACTGCCAGTATCATAAAGATATCGGCCACACCACCGAAGAATGCACCCATTTGAAAATAGAAATCGAAGAGCTTATACGCAGGGGACACTTGGGAAGATACGTCCGCAAAGAGAACCAAAGATCGAAATAAGGAGCATCCTCACCACGGGCACGAGAGGTAGCCCCAGAGGTACAAGGGAAAGTCAGGACCATCTTCGAAGGGCCAGGATTCGGAGGTGAATCAAGGAAGGGGCGAGACAAATATGCCAGGGAGGCCAGAAGAAGTCCACCATCATGCATCTTAGGCTTGGAGAAATGCCCCCCGAAGAGTTTTAAGGGTGAGAATGACTCGATAACCTTCACCTAAGAAGATGCACGGGGTGTACATTTCCCCCATAATGACCCCTTGGTGTTGACTATCCAGCTTGCAAACATGAGGGTGCATCGGGTCTTGGTGGATAATGGAAGTTCTGTGGACATCTTATATCGCCCTGCTTTGGAGAAAATGGGATTAAACATCCGAAACCTAAAGCCTTGCAATACCTCCATATATGGATTTACAAAAGATTCAATACAGCCCCTAGGGGCAATTGAGTTAGCCCTCACCATGGGAGAACAACCCAGACAAACCACCACTTTGTCGTAGTAGATTGCGCCTCAGCCTTCAATGCGGTATTAGGGAGACCCTCCCTAAGAGAATTGAAGGTGATAACTTCTGTGTACCACTTAGCTATGAAATTCCCAACTCCCGGGGGAATAGCAAGTGTGAAAGGAAAGAAGAAAGAAGCGAGAGAATGTTATAACACATCCCTTCGCATGGCCATAAAGCCATCAGTGTCTATGGCAATGGTTGTGCATGAAGGCACAAACTCGCACGAGTTGGACCCGCGAGTCATGGAGGAACCCAGAGCCGAGCCAGTAGAGGAGTTGGAGGAAGTCACGGTCATGAATGAGCCGTTGAGAAAGTTGAAGGTAGGAAGAAACCTTTCGGGTATCGTGAAGGAGAAGTTGGTAGAATTTCTGAAAGCCAACCTCAACGTATTCGCTTGGAGTCACGAGGACATGGTAGGAATAGACCCATCAATCATGTGTCATCACTTAAACATCGACCCAAAAGCAAGGCCTGCGAGGTAGAAAAGGAGAGCACTAGACCCAAAAAGATACGCGACCTTAAAAGAAGAGGTTGAAAAGTTGAAGACAAATGGGTTTGTCCGAGAAGAATTCTACCCAATATGGGTATCAAACCCAGTTTTAGTCCCCAAAGCCCAATGGAAAATGGAGGACTTGTGTGGACTTTACTAACCTATATAAAGCCTGTCTAAAGGACAACTTCCCGCTTCCTAGGATAGACCAGTTAGTAGACACCACGACGGGGCACGAGCTACTTGGCTTCATGGATGCATATTCCGAGTACAACCAAATACCCATGAACCCGGCCGATGAAGAGCACACTTCGTTTATAACAGACAAGGGGCTTTATTGCTACAAAGTGATGCCTTTTGGTTTAAAGAACGCAGGTGCTACTTATCAAAGGCTGGTGAACCAAATTTTTGCGAATCAAATAGGGAGGAATATGGAAGTATATGTGGACGATATGCTGGTAAAGACAAAGAAGGCAGAAGAACTCACAAAAGACCTTAGTGAGATGTTCGACACCCTCCAAAAATTCAGAATGAAGCTAAACCCGCTCAAGTGCACCTAAGGAGTTTCATCGGGGAAGTTCCTGGGTTTTATGGTGAATTCTCGAGGTATCAAGGCCAACCCTGACAGAATCAAGGCATTGCTGGAAATGAGCCCACCACGAAGCAAGAAGGAGGTGCAGTGCTAAATAGGGAAAGTAGCAGCCCTCAATAGGTTCATCTCCAGTTCTACTGACAAATGCCTCCCTTTCTTCAACATCCTAAAAGGGAGCAAAAAGTTCTCTTGGGATGATGATTGTCAAGAAGTGTAACGACCCAAATTCGCTAATAAGGCTTAAGGGCCTTGATTAGTGTGCCTGGAGGGCATAATGGGAATTATGTGTGGTTTTAATGATTAAGATGCATGATTATGATTTAAAGCATGTTATATGATTACTTGTGTATTTGAGATGCATGTTTATGTGTGTTAGTACGCATATAGGCCCTGACTAGGTTAGAAGGGCATAATCGTAATTTTGGCCATTATGGGCATAACTGCTTTGATATATGTGATAATTGTCGAGACCACATTATTATGTGGATATATCTGTGATCTGTGACTCGAGACGGTCCTAGTGAGCAAAGTAGCGGAAAAGTCATGGCGGGGATTTATACCCGGCTCGGGGTGAGCATAAGGGGTATAAATGGGAATTTGGTGAATATACTGGAGGCTATCTTAACATTGAGGAATACTATTGGTGATTAATTAGGTATCAGGAATTAAGCGGTAAATATTAGAGACACTCGAGGAATTAGCGGGAATTGGGTAAAATGACTAAAATGCCCTTAAGTGGACTAAGGGATTAGAATTAATAGGGAGGGCATAATGGTCATTTGGCTTTTAAGGATGGGTATTACTGAGGTTTTATGCTAGTGGGATTTGTAGATCATTACAGAAGTTTGAAAAAGAAAGAAAAGGAAAGGAAAAGAAAGGAGAGAAAACAGAGAGAGTTCTCTAGGCAGTTTGTGCTTTCTTCACCAACTTCTTGAGGATTTCTGGAATAAAGCTCAGAGGAGAGTTGAGATAAGCTAGGCATCAAGGATCCTAACCTAAGACTGAGGAATTGACAGAGGTTTAGCAAGGGTTCATCAGCACCTGAGGTAAGACTTAGAACTCTTCAGTTTCAGTTTCTGGTTTTTGAGTTGTGGTGTTTAAGAGGAATTGGATGGAACCTTAGGGAATTCAGACTTAAAACTGAGGAGGAGCAATCCAAGGGAGTCTAGAGGCAGCTTGTGGTCGAAATTCTATCAAAGGTATAAGGTCTAAACTCTAAACTTTGATGTTCAGCTGGTTTTTACTGGGTTTTAGAGCCTAGAAGTGATTATGGTGAATTCTGAGTTTGTGGGTGCATGTGCTTGGGTTTTAGGTGTTTGGGGTGCTTGGGATGAGTGGAGTGTGGTCATGAGGTTGTTTTTGAATTTGGGTAAGAGTTGGAAGAGGTTTGGTTGAGGTTGGTTCGAAGAAATCGCAGAAGGGAAAAATCAGTGCAGGGCTGTCTGTGACTAGCGCTACAGCGCTAGCCTTTGGGCGCTGTAGCGCTAGGCCATAATGCTGAGGGGACTTTGGCTTCTGTCTGTAGCGCCCTCCCAAGAGCGCTGTAGCGCTACCCTGCTTTCTGAAGGGGATTTTTGGGTTGTTTGCAAGGGTTTTTGACCTAGGGTTTGGAGTTTGGTTCCACCACCTTGTTTGGTGGAACTAGGACTTCCCAGGGGCTCGGGATTGGCCCCGGGGCTAGGTTTTGAACTTGAGGATCGATAATGACTTTGGCTCACGATTGTGATTGGGTAAGCGCTAGGGCTCGAGGGGGATCGTGCTCAAGGAGTCAAGGGATCAAAGCTAGTGAATTGAAAGGTAAGAAAACTGCACCTGGTTATATGATTGTGATGGGACTAAGTGCTCCCGAGAATTGTATCGTGTCAATGTTGGTATTACGCCATAGGACATGTAAAAGCGGCCTAAGAGTGCCGTACATGATATTAGCGCACAGGGCGCGGATTGGCCACTGGTAGCCAAGGACAACGGGATAACAGAGGGAGCAGCCTGTGAGCGCTAGCCCTAGTTATCATTTGTAAACTGTACATGCTATGAATTGATATGCCTAGTATGTGGAATACTTGATTATTCTGATTGACTATATGGTTGAAGTTATGTAATGCAATGTGAGATATTGACTTGTCTGCTAATTGCTTGTGCTCTGTTGTTGTTGTGTTTTCTTGCTGGGCCTTGGCTCACGGGTGCTACATGGTGCAGGTAAAGGCAAGGGCAAGCTGGACCAAACCTGAGGTGGAGAGCTCCGAGGTGAAATGTACATAGCCAGCTGTTCGATCACCATGGTCGAGGAGGGAGTCAGGACAAGGACTACCTAACTGTTTATTTTGCCTTAGCATGGCTGGTTATTGTACCTGAGTTTTATAACTTTTGTAAACGATCTTTAAACTTGTATTTTTGGGATCCCGTGTAAACAAGTAATGTTCCTTAATGAAAATGTGACTTTTGAGACCAACAAACTTTTAACCCTAGTTCCTTTATAGCTTCTGTGATATGATTTTAATTAAATGACTTGGTTAGCAAGTCTGGCACTTTATAAACACACAGTGTAACGGTCTTGGCTATCCAGGGCATTACAGGAAGCCTTCACTAAGCTAAAGGAACACCTTGGAAAACCACCCCTTTTGGCCAAGCCAGAAAGAGGGGAAATATTGTACTTGTATTTAGCTGTATCAAAGCATGCGATAAGTGCCGCCTTGGTCAAAGGAGAAAAGAAGCATCAGCAGCCCGTGTAGTATGTGAGCAAGCAGTTGGTAGACGCAGAAACCCAGTACCCAGAAATGGAAAAGTTGGCATATGCCTTGATAGTGGCTTCACGAAAGCTAAGGCCTTATTTTCATGCTCATGCTATCGAGGTGCTCACCAACACCCCTTTGCATCAAGTCTTGCACAAATCAGAAACTTCAGGAAGGTTGTTAAAGTGGTCGATTGAATTAAGTCAATTTGAGATCACTTACACCCCAAGGACCTCAATCAACGGGCAGGTACTTGTAGTGTAACGCCCTGGATAGCCAAGACCATTACACTGTGTGTTTATAAAGTGCTAGACTTGCTAATCAAGTTGTTTAATTAAAAACGTGCTATTGAAACTATAAAGGAACTAGGGTTAAAATGTTTTGGTCTCAAAAGTCACATTAATCATAAAGAGATGTTTCCTGTTTATACGGGATCCCAAAAACATTAGGATTAAAGATCGTTTACAAAAGACATATGGTTTAAATACAATATCAAGCCATATTAAGGCAAAACAGACAATTAGGTAATCCCTGTCCTGATCCACTCCTCGACCATGGCGATCGAACAGCTGGCTATGTACATTCAACCTCCCAGCTCTCCATCTCACGATTGGTCCAGCTTGCCTTTGCCTTTACCTGCACCACGTAGCACCCGTGAGCCAAGGCCCAGCAAGAAAACACAACAATAGAGCATACGCAATCAACAGACAAATCAATATCTCATATTGCATCACACATTCTCAACCATATAAGCATTCAGTATAATAAAGTATTCCACATACTAAACATATCAACTCATATCATATATCAGGTCACAAATGATAACTAGGGCTAGCGCCCTCAAGCCGCTCCCTCCGTTATCCCACTGACTCCGGCCCGCTTAAACCGAGCTCATTGATTATTAAGCTGTCCTCGGCTACCAGTGGCCAAGCCGCGCCCTGTGCGCAAATATTGTGTACATCACCCTTAGGCCACTATCACATGTCCCGTGGCATAATACCATCATTGACACAATACAAATATCGGGAGCACTTAGTCCCATCACAACATATAACCGGGTGCAGTTTTCTTACCTTTCGATTCGCTAGCGTTGACCACTTGACTCCTTGAGCACGATCCCTCTTGAGCCTTGGCGCTCACCTAAACACAACCATAGGTCAAAGTCATCATCAAACCTCAAGTCCAAAACCTAGCCTCGGGACCAATCCCGAGCCCCCAGAAAGTTCTAGTTCCACTAAACAAGGTGGTGGAACCAAGCCCCAAACCCTTGGTCAAAAACCCTTGAAAATAACCCTAAAATCCCTTTCTGAAGACAGGGTAGCGCTACAGCGCTCATTGGAGGGTGCTACAGCGCTGCAAGCAGAATCAAAACACCCTCAGCATGCATGGCCTAGCGCTAGAGCGCCCAAAGGCTAGCGCTGTAGCGCTAGTCACAGACATGCAACTTCCAAATTTTCCCTCCTGCGATTTCTTCGAACCAAACTCAACCAAAACTTCTCCAAACCTTCACCAAACTCAAAAACAACCTTATAAACACACTCCACTCATCCCAAGCATCCCAAATACCCAGAACTAAAGCACATACATCCCTAATCTCAAAATTTACCATAGCCACTTCTAGACATCAAAACTCAGCAGAAACCAGCTAAACATCAAAGTTAGAAGCTTGGAATTCATACCTTTAATGGGAATTCGGTTTCAAGATAACCTCTACACCTCCTTAGCTTGCTCTTCCTCACCCTTTGGCCTAAATTCCCTAAAGTTCCCATCAAGCTCAGCTCATACACATAGTTCAAAAACCAAAACTAGCAACTGAAGAAACTACAAAGCCTTACCTCAAGTGTTAGGGTGTTCTTGCTAAACCTTTGCCAATTCTCCAAGCCTAGCTTAGGATTCTTGATGCTCAGCCTAACTTAGCTCCTCCCTGAGCTTTGCCCCAAAAATACTCAAGAAGCTGATGAAGAAAACATAAACCGACCTTAAGAAACTCTCTGTTTTCTCCCTTTCCTTTTTCTTCCTTTTCCTTCTTTTCTTTCTTTTCCTTCTTTCAGACTTCTATACTTTTCTACAACTTCCACTAACATAAAGCCTTAGTAATAACCATCTTTAAAAAGCCAAATGACCTTAATGTCCTCCCTTTTATTTCTAACCCTTTAATCCACTTAAGGGCATTCTAGTCATTTTACCCAATTCCTGCTAATTCGTTGAGTGTCTCTAATATTTCCCCGTTTGCTTCCCAATACCTAATGAATCACCAATAATATTCCTCGATGTCAAAATAGACTCCAATATACTCACCAAATTTCCATTTATACCCTAGGCTCACCCCGAGCTGGGTATAAATCCCCGCCATGACTTTTCGCTAATCTGCTCACTAGGATCGTCTCGAGTCACAGATCACAGATATATCCACATAATAATGTGGTCTCGACAATTATCACATATATCAATACAGTTATGCCCATAATGGCCAAAATTACGATTACGCCCTTATAACCTAATCAGGGCCTACATGCATACTAATACACATAGTCATGCATCTCAAATATTCAAATAGTCATATAACATGCTTTAAATCATAATCATGCATTTTACTCATTAAAGTCACACATAATTCCCATTATGCCCTCCAGGCACACTAATCAAGGCCCTTAAGCCTTATTAGCGAATTTGGGTCGTTACATGCAGACTTTATAGTCGAGTTTGCACACCGACCCCATGAGGAGGGAGAAGTAGAAGAGAATGAACTGGTGGGTGAAGGGGAAAAGCAGCCTAAAGAATGGAGCCTCCATGTAGACGGGGCATCTATCGAAGGAGGAGCCGGTGCTGGCATAGTGATGACGGGACCTGAGGGGCACAAGATGTATTGCGCCCTAAGATTCGGATTCGAAGCTTCCAACAATGAAGCAGAATACGAGGCACTGTTGGTTGGCCTGCGATTAGCTAAGGAGTTAAAGGTAACCCATTTGCATGTCTTTAGTGACTCACAACTAGTAGTGTTTCAGGTGAAGGGTGAATATCAAGCTAGAGGCCCAAAAATGGCTGCATATCTCGCCAAAATGAAGGGGTATTTGGATCAGTTCAAAAAATACACCATAGAATAGATGCCAAGGGAGCAAAACACAAATGCCAATGCTCTCGCGAAACTCGTCTCTGCTCGAGACGAAGACATGCTTGAGTCGATCCCTATCAAATACCTCTCCAAGTCGAGCATAGCAGAAGAAAAGATCCACATGGTCAATAGCCTTAAGGAGCCATGGTTTGCACCCATCTTGAGGTACTTAAATGACGAGACCTTGCCTTTGGACAAAAAAGATGCCCGTAAGCTGACTTACAAAGCTGCCCAATACACCCTAGTAGATGGAGTCTTATATAAGAGAGGCTTCTCTACCCCGCTCCTACGGTGCATAGATAAGGAAGAGGCTTTAAAAATTATGCAAGAGATACACGAAGGGGAATGTGGAAATCATGCTGGGGGGCAGTCCACGGCAAAAAAGGCCATCCGCCAGGGGTATTATTGGCCTACCATGGAGAAGGACGTGAGCGATTTTGCGAAAAGGTGTGACAAGTGCCAAAGGCATGCAAATTACCCTAGAAATTCACCAAATGAGTTGGTGAGCATGACTATTCCATGCCCCTTCGCTGTGTGGGGGATTGACTTGATTGGAGCGTTGTCAACAGGAAGAGGAGGGGAGCAAAATACGCGGTTGTAGCAGTTGATTACTTTACTAAATGGGTGGAAGCAGAGCCTCTAGTCAACATAACGACAAAGCAAATCACCACCTTCGTCAACAAATTTATCGTCTGCAGGTTTGGAGTACCCTACAAGATAATCTCTGACAATGGGACGCAATTTGAAGGGGGAGTATTTGAAGAATATTGCAGGGAGAAGGGGAATCAAGAGGAGTTTCTCCGCCGTAGTACACCCACAAGCCAATGGACAAGTGGAGGCCATCAACAAGATCCTAAAAAGGAACTTGAAAACAAAGTTGGAAAAGTTGAAAGGGGCCTGGGTCGAAGAACTTCCCAAAGTGCTTTAGGCCTACAAGACCACACCTCGTTCCACCACTGGAGAGATGCCTTTCACCTTAGCCTATGGCTGCGAGGCTGTCCTTCCAATAGAAATGAAGATTAACTCCATCTGCATACAAGCATATGATGACCAGGCCAATATCGCAGCATTAGCCGGGAATTTGGACTTGTTGGAAGCTAGGAGAGAAAGGGCACAACTAAGGCTGGCAACATATCAGCAACAAGCCGCAAGATAATATAATTCAAGGGTGCAAAAGAGGGTGTTTAGAGTTGGAGACCTCGTGTTACGAAAAATCCTGCCCAACACTCGAGACCCGAGCGCGGGTGTGTTGGGGGCAAACTGGGAAGGGCCTTACCAAGTTTCTCAGGTTATGCTCCCTAACACCTAAAAGCTTGCACGCTTGGATGATACCATGGTACCTAGAGCATGGAACACAGAACATCTAAAGAAATATTATCAGTAGGACCTCCATGTTGGGGCACGAATGTTATTGTTCTGTCTAACGTGCAAGTTAAATGTAATAGCTATAAGTTTAAGTTGGACTCCTTAATATGTATTAAGAACGAAGTCACATTAAATTATCATGTACTTCACCTGTTTCCAATGAATATGATGTGACATTAGATGAACATGTAGTAAAAGTTCTTGTTTAAGCAAAATGATTATCAAAATACGTGAATGGAATGATCAAAGTGCCTACCGAGATAAATCTCGCCAACCACTTGGGGGGCAGAGTATATAGCAAAGAAGAGGATCCTAAAAAAGACCCCTTATAAATAAAGAAGAAGACCTGGCAAGACATCGGTTGAGTTCACAAGGATTAGCTACCCTTATGAATATCAGGGAAGTCAAAAGGTCCTACAAAAAAAAAGAGAGAAAAAAGGGCCTCCTAGTAAAGGCAGATGCTTCCACCAAAGGAAATGCCTTAGGAAGAGCGCCCACCAATAAGCCTAGAGCGGCTACCAAGTCGTCTAGCCAAAAAGGGTCCTAAAAGAGACCCTTGCAAAAATAGTACTATGAATAATGACGAGAAGGATGCTTCTCACAAGGAATAATAAGCCCGCACAAAAATTTATAAAAGGATAACTAGAACCCAAAGGGTCAACATATCCTTATAGATACAATCAAGAGGCACCAAAGAGAGACCTATCGAACCCCTTCATATGGGCTCCAAAGGACCTCAAGCTTGATAAATAAAAAAGTATATATAAAAAAGAGAACCTATCGAACCCCATTTAGCGGGCTCAAAAGGACCTCAAACATAGAGGAACAAAAGCAAATAATCACATATATATACAGAAAAAAAGGAGTCGCGATAATGTCACAGGACTAATAAAAGTTCCAACAAAAAAAGAATTTTAAAATTTAAAGCTCAAATGAGCACATAGTCAAATTGAATTAAAAGATGAGATTGCAAAAGTAGAATCTCAGGGCCTCCTGTCGCAGGCATTCCACTCAGCCACCCTAGCAACGACATGCTCACAAAAGGAGGAGAAATCGAAGTCAGGATTTTGCCTCCATACTCCGTAGAGGGCGCGCTCTATGGATTTATACTTGATATCAGCCAAATTCGCCTCTAAGGAAGTGACCCTCTCCTACAACGTTGCGATTTTGGCTTCTGCTCCACTAAGATTGGCCTCTAGGCAAGCAACCTTTTCCTACAGCAACACGACCTTGGCGTTCACCCTCTTCTTCTTTTTTGATGATGAAGAGGCCTTCGCCAGGGCCTTCACAAGCTTAAGCTTGGTGTCAGTAAGTTCTCTCTCGAGCCCTTGAACCTTGACCGTTAGACGGTCCCTTTCGGCATTCGACAAGGAGAGGTCTTGCGCCGAGTCGGCAAATCGTTGGGCCACTGTATAAGTCTGCACAAGAAAAATAACATTAATGATGATGAGCAAAAAAAAAAAAGGTAAGGCTAATGTAAGATGCATGAACTCACCCAGGTGGCGGAGCGTACAAGAGTTTCCCCAAGCTCTGACATGGCAAAATTCCCAAGACTTCTCCAATCAGTCTTAGGAAGCCCCTTAGTGACCCGGGTATATCATTGCCCATAAGAGGTCGCCATACGACCCACCCAAGGTGCCCCCTCCAAGTCAGGGGCACCTAGCTGGGTAGGGACGGATGACCCGCTCACCGAAGGAGGAGGGGGCGCAGGAATATCGAGAAAATGACCCCTCGACGAACCAGGATTGAGGGAAGCATGAGGGAGAGCATCGTAGTCCTTAGAAAAGGGACAGACGAAGCCCCTTGACATGTCCTGTTGACCGTGGGAGTGAGAGGTCATGTCATGGTCCATAGGGGCCAAAGGAGGGCACCCCCTAGGAGACAGAGATGATCGACGAGGTCGCCTGTGTTTTGGGGAAACCTCCTTGGGCACCCACTCCGCATCGCCTCAATCAGAGTGATGCTCAACTAGAGGCGCCTTTTCCTTCGCTCGAAAATGTGCCACAATGCATCAGGATCAGAGACCGTAGACAAGTTGTAGCGGTTTAGGTTTGCCACAGTGAAGAGGCGAGAGGCCATTTTTAGGGTGGGGTTGGCATCAAGGATTCTGTCCACTAGTGATGCCTCTGACCAGGAATGCCAGGGTCATCGAACTCCTCTGCACAATCAACATAATTGCAAATATAAGTATAAGTTCTAGAATAACCAATTCAAAGCAAAAGAACGACAAGCTTAAAGCACTTACTTGGAGACGAGCGAAAGCATTCACGTACGTAGAAGGGACCTTTTACGAAGAAAAAGTCCTGTTTCTAGGACCCAGGTTTGAAACAGAACCCTCTATGAGGGAAACCTGCGAGTTGGCCTTCTATAAGAAATAAAAGCCTTTGGATTTGGGGGTTGGCATGAGGTTGTACATAAAGTGCACCTCCCGAGCCGTCGGAGCGCGCTGGTTGAGCTCAATGAATGCCATGTATAGGAAACTTAAGGTCAACCAATAGTTTGGTGCCAGTTGGAGCGGAGCAAGGTCAAAATGATTAAGTATCGCAACAAAAAACGGATCCAGAGGAATGGTCCCGCCCGCTTTCAGGATATGCTCGCTCATGGCCAAGCACCCCTGAGGGGGATTATCGGCCCGACAGGTATTGGAAGGAACAAACAATTGGTATTCTTTGCCAATGTAATATTTCATAGATAGCTCCAACAGCCAGTTCTCCGACACGTTGGACACAATGGAGGACGCTAGTAAAGGACCCGAATCTTGCGCCTCGGGAGCCACCTGTCGCCGTACTCTCTTTGCCATATCTGCAAAACCAAAAGAAAAAGGTGAGGTAGAAACATGGCACTTTACCCTCCTTTTTTTTCTTCCTAACAAGGGTCTTCCACCGAGGCGCTGAGTGTGAGAGTGCTAAGCAAGGGTGGATCAAAAACAAGGGTTGAGGGGAACCCGGGATGACCCCATGACAATCATAAGGGGAAAACAGGGCAGGAGGTTCAGGTGGGAGATTTCCCTACATGAACTCCAACTCCATCTACAGATCTAAAAGGGTCACCCCAAGGTTCGCTATATGGTCACTAAGGTCAAGGGGGAATGAAACTCCGTCGCCCCTCAGAACTGGGTCTATTTCACTCTCCACCACCCATATTTTACGTCTAAGTTTAGCCATATGCTCAAGATGATGTATACGGGCCTGCCTCAAAGTGTCATAGTCTTGGTAAGGGTTGTCTTCAGGGGACTCCAAGTCTGAAGATAAGTCTACAAACTCGACCCCCAGAGGAGCACCAGATGATCCCTCACATGCCATGGGACCTCATCTCGTAGGTAATTAGGGTGCACGTGTTAATGAGAGGATTACTACAAAACACAAAGGAATGGGCTCAAAACCTCTAGGCATAAGCGCTCTAAACGACCAACTACGGGGTATAGACGAGGGCATGTAACTGGGTTAACTCACAACGAGCTCCGGCCAAAGCAACCCATCCCGAGTGGTGCTAATTTAGGCCCAGTGAACATAAGAGAGGGAAAAAAAGTATACCTCAAGTAAGTAAAATCGAGCGTTGCGTGGTCGAAAGGAGGCCGAGGGTCAAAAGTACCGTCGCTGTCGAAGAGAGGCAAATGGTCGAAAATATGTATCTACAAAAACAAAGAAAAATGGTGCTTTAGTCCTCAAGTACCTGCATGGATATTGACATAAAAGAAATGAACTCAAATTATAAAAGAAAAAGATAGCAAAAGTAAGGTGGTGGGGGATTGAACCCCTTACCTCTTGAAAGGAGTAAGGATTCCAAAACCACTAAGCTGAAGAGGTGAAGTGTAAATAATAGGCTAGATATGAAGGCTTATTTATAGGGACCATAGGCTCATCTTAGCCATGGAACCAAATGCCTGATCAATGGTCAAGATGGGAGATTGGCATTTGCCTTGGGACCCGCGGAGCACAGCGATAGGCTCACATTCAATCTTAAGTAATAACAAGGATCATTACTAACACCACCTATGCTTTGAAGGCCTATTTATAAGAACCAAAGAGAAAGGTCTACAAGAGCACCTAAAGCTCCTCTCCTAGACTGGGGGGCAAGTGTGGATGCTCAAAGTTCCATACTTGTCAAAGATCCAAATCATGTGCTAAGGTCCCATAAATGCCTAAGTACATACCTGTGCTTACGTCCCTAGGCGTATATCGGGAAGCTGTAACGACCCGATTTCGCTAATAAGGCTTAAGGGCCTTGATTAGTGTGCCAGGAGGGCATGATAGGATTTATGTGTGATTTGATGAGTTAAATGCATGATTATGATTTAAAGCATGTTATATGACTATTTGTTTATCTAAGATGCATGGCTATGTATATTAGTAAGCATGTAGGCCCGGATCGTGTTAGAAGGGCATAACTGTAATTTTGGCCATGTTGGGCATAACTGCATTGATATGTGATGATTGTTGAGACCACATTGTGATGTGGATGTATCTGTGATTTGTGACTCGAGGCGATCCCAGTGAGCAGGCTAGCGGAAATTCATGACGGGAATTTATACCTGGCTCGGGGCGAGCCTGGGGGTATAAGCAGGAATTCAGAGAATAGATTGAGATTTATTTTGATGATGGGGAATATTTAATTGGTGGTTTATCAGGTGTTGGAAAGCAACGGGAAAATATTAGAGACGCTTGAGGATTAGCGGGAATTGGGTAAAATGACTAAAATGGCCCTACTTGGACAAAAGGATTTAGAATTAATGGGAAGGGCATTTTGGTCATTTGGCTTTGAGATAGGTTAAATGAGGCTTTATACACTTAGTGGATTTTGTAGAAAAGAGTATAGGCTGAAAAGAAAGAAAGAAAGAGAGAAAAACAGATGGGTTTTGAAGGGATCGGTTTGGGGTTCTAGCACCTCTTCTCTTCAAATTTCTTGGGGCCAAGCTTAGTGGAGAGAAAGGATAGGCTGAGCATCAAGGATCTTGGGTTAGACTTGAAGATTTGGCAAGAACACATCAATGTTTGAGGTAAGTTTTAGAGTTTTCAGTTTTGGGTTTTGACTGGTTTGGGCTGTGTATCTAAGCTGGATTGATGGGAATCTTAGGGGATTTCTGGGCAAGATTTGAGGGAGAGCAAGCTAAGGAGGCCTAGGGTTGAATCAAGGTCTAAATTTGCAGCAATGGTATGATTTCTAAGACTCTATCTTTGTGGTTTGCATGAATTTCTGGTTTAGGGTTGTTCATGGTAGATTTTGAGATTTGGGTTGAATGTGCTTGGGTTTTGAGTTCTTGGGATGCTTGGGATGATTGTGAGATGTTTATAAGCTTGATTTTGGGATTGGAAAAGGTTTGGACAAGTTTGGGATTGAATTGGTTGAAGGAAATCGCAGAAATGCGATTTTGGGTTTTCTGGGCTGCAACTAGCGCTACAGCGCTAGTCAGTGGGCGCTGTAGCGCTAGTCCCTGTTTCTGGGGGGTGCATTCTGCTTGTAGCGCTACAGCGCCCTCTTTAGAGCGCTGTAGCGCTGCACTGTTCACAGAGGGGAATTTTTGAGTTTTGATGAGGGATTTTGACCTAGGGTTTGGGGCTTGATTCCGCCACTTTGTTTTGGGGATTTAGGACTTCCCGGGGGCTCGGGATTGGTCCCGAGGCTAGGTATTCGAACTTGGGGTTCGGTGTTGACTTTGACCTATGTTTGTGCCTAGGTGTGCGTTAAGGCTCGAGTGGGATCGTGCTCAAGGAGTCAGGTGATTTAAGCTATCGAATTGACAGGTAAGAAAACTATAACACCCGTAGGATGGGGCATGGGCCCACAGTGTGATTGCGGGGCACGACCCTATGTTGCATGTTGCATGACGAGATGATTTCCGGGCACGGCCCTATATTGCATTACATGTTAGGGTGCAGATTTAAATGAATTGATATTTGTTTGAATGTTGTTTGATTTATGCTATATATGATTATAGTGAAATGAACGGCTATGGCCGAGGGCGGCAAGGCCGAGAACGGCAGTGGGGCCGGAAGTAACACCTAGCACATGGGATGCTTATGGTGAGGGTAGGACCCAGGGGATACGTGTGATATCCCTACGGTGAGGACCGAGACTCCAGGCTTCGGTAAGGCTTCGGGGGCGGCATGGCCGTGTTTGCTTAGTCTAATGGTTGACTTGTTTATTTGTGAATTATCTGTTATGATAAACTGTATAAATTGCATATATGTTATGAACTGCATGAGTTTTCTTGCTGGGCTTCGGCTCACGGGTGCTCCGTGTTGCAGGTAAGGGCAAAGACTGAGTCAACTAACCATGAGTATGGAGAGCGTGAAGCGACGCGTACTTGTTTGGCCTGCCCGACTGCTTTGGTTGGGGGTTTATTCGAAAATGGCTGTAATAATCTACGATTTTTATAACTGATCAACTGTAAACTTATTTCAAGATGTATATAGTTTTCAAACCTTATTTCGGGATCCCAAATGTTTAATACTAGAAGTTTTATTGAAACAACGCATTTTTTTAAGATTATAGCCTTAACTTTTAATTAGTCACACTTTTGTTTCAAAACCTCGGTTAGCGAGTTCATTGCACACTGTTTTGTCTTAAAACTCACTTAGTAACGACTCTAAGGAAGTAGGGCGTTACAACTTGGTATCAGAGCGAGCCAAGGTTTATTGGTTCTGGAGATCGACCGAACATGTACGCTTGCTGTCAGTGACAAGCTCGACTCAGGGTTGGTTGGTATGAATGATTGACATGTCTGAATATATGTTTGAATGCCCTATTTGCCTGCTTATTTATATGGAGCATGAGGAATGAAATGACATATGCATGAGATGCTGTTGGGCTGGGCCCTTGATTATTGCATGTTGAGATTGATGCATGCTGAATAATACTATTATGCATATGGATGAATATTGGCATAATGGTTCGCATATTGAGTGTATGTGGTTAATTTTCTGGATTAAATTCATATATTATATCTGTATATTGGCTTGTATGAAGCATGATGAGTGTGGATATACTTAGTGATGTTTAATCTGGTAGCTAAATGTATGACATTGTGGATTTGACCTAGTATATGCTTATGTGTGCATTATACCTGTGGATATTTGGACCTAGTGGTGGTTTGGTTCAGGGTATGAACCACAGAGTTCAGGAGTTGGTCAGTTTTGACAGATGAACTCGAGTTGTTGGTTCCTAGAAGGGTGGTGGACCTGATATTGGGTTGAAAGGGGGATTCTAGATATAAGTTGGAGTTGAGAGCTCCAGTTATCCTTGAAAGCAGCAGCGAAGGGTCACTAGTGTGTGAGTAAGCTGTGGAGTTTGTTAGTTGAGATGGGATAGAAGAACAGCAGATTCTTTGGGGAGATGGCTGATTTCGATGTTTTAACAGTAAGGTTACCAGTGTTGGTTTGCTGTGAGGTATGGACAGAAAAGGGTATTAAATGAAAGGCTTAAAGGGTGTTATCCTCGGGTTTTGAGGAGAATTCGGACTGACAAGGAATTTATCTATAGACGGGCAGAGATAATTCCACCCTTGGTTAAGAGGATGAGAGATCCTGATTAGAGGGTAGTGCTAAATGTTGAAGCAGGAAGATGCCTGGAAATGGTACTCGGGATGAGGTACTGGCCCGATGGGTTGGAATGAACCTAGATGATGATTGTTAGAAGGGATTATTAAGACATGATTTGAACTATGGAGACTGGTGGACTTATAAGTTTGGTTTGGACTGTTGGGGGTAACAAGAGTGTAAATCGATGGGTTTGGTGAATCGGGTAATTCATTTCAGGAAGTTATACTGATGGATGTACCTGAAATGGATGGCGACCCATTTAAGGATTTGAGATCTGGAATGGTCTGAGGTATGTGGGCCGTTCTGATGTAAGGGTTTATCGTCTGCATGTGGATGGCAGAGAGGGCCATGTTGTTCGAGGAACTGATGGTCGATGTATAGAGCATGAGTGCTAGAGCCGCAAGGGCAGTGCTCCCTTTGATGGAGTTAGTAAAGATAGATTCATGATAATCAAGTTAAAAGAACCCCGGATAGTGTTGTGGCTTCTGGTTTTGCCAAGAAAAGGGGAAAAGTCTGATTGATAAGAAGGTACTTTTGTTAATAGGACGCAGCGAGGTCGAATTCTCAATTTTTGAGGTAGAAGGACCCCAAACAGTGCTTGGGCACCTAATTTGAGATTGGAAAGAAGCCTGATTGAAAAGGTAGTTATCGAGATGGCGACAGGAACCAGGGAGGTTGTTTGGTATGTGTTTACCAAGTTTTTTGGAAACGAATAAGAACGGAATAATAAAAAGATAAGAACTGTAGAAGTGCAGAAATGTAAATAAACAAACAGTGTTTTTACGTGGTTCAAGCGTTAACGAGCCCTAGTCCACGAGTCGATGTTATTATACTTGTAGAGAATAACAGCCAAACAGCTGGTGTACAAGAAACTCACAACCTCACAGTGTTTCTCTCGGGTTCACTTGGAGAAGATGAAGCTAGAGAGATTTTAGTAGAGTTCTTGCTATGTGATTTGTTGGCCGTCCCCACTATCGTAAAATGAGGGGGTCTTTATAGCTAGGGTTTTGGATTAGGGTTTTTCTCTACTCACATGAGTCTTAATTACACCAGCCATAAATAGGGGATACAATTACCCTAGTCGCCTGGCTACCAGGCTCTATGTGGGTATATTTACGTGAAAGTATGGGGAATGCACAAAGGCAGCCGTCTTTTCCAAGTTGTCAGCGGAACAGTAGGCGAAATGGTACTTTTAGGCGTGCTGGGATGTGTGCGGCCTTGACCTGTCGGGCGTGTTAGGCGGGATTCTGTGTCAGGCGGAAATCATTCCAACTATGCCTCCTCCATGACTCGACCGCTTGGTCTTGTTCCGTGCGAGGCACGGAACTCTTTCCGCGAAGGCAACCTGAAGAGCTTCTCCTGGAAGGAGCTTCCCCGAAGGATATCCCTTCGGGAGTCCGGGAGAGTTGACGAGCTTCCGTGTCGCGTTTGCTTGGAAGAGTAATCCGGACACTAAACGGGAGAGGCGAAGCCTTTCTGTCCATCCGCGAGCTCTGGTCACCTACCGTGAAAGACATTGATAATTCTGCTTCCCCGAGGATATCCATCTAAACGCTATCCGGAAATCTGGATAACATTTACCCCCCAAGGTCACGGGGCTTTGAGAGATCCGGGAGCTTGTACAGTCCTCCGGGTATTCCGGTTTCTTAGATTAGGCGAGGGGTCACCTCCTGTGTTCCTGGAAGGGTTCCTTTTTCCCGCCTGAGTGTTAGTATGAAAAAGAAAGGAAATTTCTTTTGTTTGAACTCAAGTACTCAAGTGTGGCAAAGGCCACGCGTCATGCCAGGAATGGCTCTGTGACCAAGACGTGTGCGTGAGGCGACTGGCTGAGTATGCGTGCGTCAGGCATCTGAGTAATGATTTGACGGTTTTTAATGGTACACCGGGCCCGAGGTGGTATAATGATGGGAAATAAATACTTTATTCCCATCCGAGGAGTCATAAATAGGATCGGCGCTTCATCCCCAGCCGTCGGATCTGATGCGTGCGGTATGCGAAGATCAGGACCGTCCATTTGTAGGATTCGAAAGGACTTCACTCCTGCTATAAAAACCAGGGAACGGACCTTTCTTCCTCTTTACGCTCTCAAATTCTCTATCTTTAGGATTTTCAGATTCCCAAACCTTCGAACTTTCAGGCTTCCAAGCTTCCATTCCTTCGAACTTGCCACATCTTTTGGTAAGGAATCTAGAAACTTTTCTTGTGATTTGGCAGTGGGTTTGTTCGCCGAAGTTCAGGGTTTGAATCGCCGTTTGTCTTTGCAGCTTTTACTTCTCGCGATCGTGCTGTGCAGTGATCCGGTTACCTCTTCAATCTTCAACTACCCGAATACCAGTAAGTATTTCTACTTTGCTCTTTCCTCCCAAACCTTAGGTTGTTGGTAGTTGTTAGAGTTGAGTTTTCTGCCAGTATCGCTTATGTGCATGCGTGAATAGGGCTTTGATAGGCATGTGATTGATGTGAGTCGATAAGTAATCTCTTTGCATGCTTTGACGATTTGCGTTTGGAAAGTCGTTCCTCGTCTTGCTTGTGCTGTTTTGGTTTGCTGTTTTAGGGCATAAGCGTGAGCGCCTTTAGGGTGTCTTCCTCTGGGGAAACACTTCTCTTGGCGGGCTTAGGCTCGGAGTTTGAGTTTGGCTCTTTGCTGTCCTTCGGGTGGCATGGTGTCAACCCCTCGGCAAGCTCGGTGGAAGCCTCTCCAAGCAGTTTTCGGGGAGGGTCTCCCCGACGCCTTTGATACCGTTAGGGTATGACAAGGGTGCTGACTGCTTAGAGTGTTTTCTTCTTTGTTTCTCTTGTTCAGTGACGAACATCTCAAAGGAACAAATCCTTGCCGCGGTAGAGGCTGAATCTGCCCAGGAGAAAACTTCCCCTGTCGCTGGCGCAACGGGGAAAGGAAAGACTAAAGTGGTCGCGGCTAGCCTCCCGACTATCAACAGTTCAATCTGGGAGATGGACCAGAAGCCGAACCTGCTCAGGAACTACGGCATGCTGGAGCTGTACTCCTCAGAAGCAGGCCTGAAGAACATCCCAGGCCTGATGTGGCACCGTCTGTCGGTGCTGGGTGAGTCTGCTAGCCAGAGTCATGAGGGCTTTTGTGCCTGGAGCTGGGCACACATAGTGTGTGGGGCGCACTTGCCCCTAAGAAGTTATTTTGCCAATTTCTGTGTGAAGGCGGGGATTGCCCCCTTCCAGTTGATTCCCCCCAGCTACAAGCTCCTAGCGGGGTGGTACATCTTTTGCAAATCCCGGGACCTGGAGGCCCCTACCCCGGAGGAGGTGTTATACTTCTACGGGCTGAAGTCTCAACCCATGAGAGGTCATCCAGACAAGGTGGGGTTTTACAGGCTGGAGAGGTATCCGGACGTGATGTGTCCTACCTGCCATACCGCAAGGGTTCCAGACCTCCGGGAATACTGGTTCCTGACGACCGGCTTCCCATTGAAGAGGGTGCCAGCCCTATCTTTGGACTTCAAAGTCCCTGGTAAGTGCTCCTTCCTCTCCTTTTTGACTTTGTTTCTTTACGTTTGATTTGCCTTTCGGGAGGATCTCTAATGCTCGTATTTGGATTTTGCAGAAGTCGTTCTGCGGACACCTCGCTGTGCGGAGATGATAAGGAGGTCAAAGTTCTACGAAGGGCTCTTGGAGGAAGAGTTGAAAGTGGAGGGACTTGTGACCTCCGAATCTTTGAGGGAGTATGGGCTACTCGCCTCTTTCCAAAACATTGAGCCAGTGAGTGGCAGGGGGCAAAGTCAGGTGTCAGCTGACATCCGGGAGCAGATTGCCCTGGAGCTGTCCAAGGTGATCAGCCAAGCAGCCCGAGACGAGAATACTTTATCCCCTAGTTAGGCGGAGAGGTTCCCCGACCCCCAGCCGGAGGAAGAGGAGATCGAGGCTCGCCACGCCGCAGCTTACCCCAACGAAGGGACTCCGGGGGCTGGTACCTCCGGGAGAGGTAAGACTAGTTTTCGATTGATCCACACCCCCAGCCTGTCTGAGGTTTCCCGGACCTCTCAGATGGGGTTCGATCTCCGCTTCCTTAGGCTAGATCCGCGTGGGATACCCTTTGACAGATATTGCGATAGGGTAGATGAGCTCCTCGGGTGTCTGAGTGACGGTAGTCTGCCAGAAGGTGTCATCACGGTTGACCCTTCTTCCCTCAGCATGTCATTCCCGGACTTCAAGGAGTACGGGAGCTTTCTGGAGCAGGAAGCGGTGTTTTGTTTTGCTCGGGGAAGGCCATCCACGTTTCTCGTGCATGGTCGTCCCTTTCAAACTTTTCTTTTTCTTGTTCCTTGTTCCCTGCTGGCGGACTTGCTTGTGCTTTTATGTTGTTGATTGTCTTGTCTTCTGCTTATCTTCTTTCACATTGCTTGCTGGTTCGTTAACCTTGCTTCGTACGTTTCTTGCAGAATATCCCGAAGCCAAGATGTTGGGGAGAGTTACCTTACTCATCAAGAAAGCCGCCACCAGCCAAGATCCGTCCAAGGGGAAAGGACGAAAAGCCGGAGCCGGTAGGGGAGGTAAAGCTGCCACATCAAAGAAGACAGGTGGCGAGGCGCATGTGTCTTCGGCGGTGGAGAGATCTCCTGCCAAGGGGCCTTCCGAGTCCATGGCGAACTCGAGTAGTAGCAGCGACGGGGAAGGGCTGTGTTCCCCGTGAAGACGACTGGGGTGAGCAAGCGTCCCGGAGGAGATGCTGAGGGTGCCAAGAAGAAACGCCTTAGACACTCTTCTCCCAGTCGAAGGCAACAACAACAACAACAACAGCAACCACAACTACAACAACAGCAGCAACAAGAACAACAGAGACAATCACCAACGCCACAGCGGCAGCAACAACAACAGCCAAACCAGCAGCAACAACAAAGGAAATTACTTCCGCTGCCGCAGTAGCAAAAGCAACAACAACAACAAAGGCAGTCACCTCCGCCACCGCAGCAGCAAAAACAACAGCAACACCAGCAACAACAACAGACCGGGGCGGTAGTATCTTCCCTTCCGTCCTTAATACCCCGTCTGCCTCCTCCTCCAGCCCAAAGGGAGTCTACCCTTTCGGGGTCTCCTTCTTCTCAGCAAACAAACCTTCCTCTGCCTGGCCTGAAGTTCCACTTCCCTCAGAAACCAACCCGTTTCCCCGCTGCCCTCCTGGAGGGTGTAAGACAGGCCGATAATTTTTTGAAGAGGCGGTTGGAGGCTGAGAAGGCTGTTACTCAGGGAAGGGCAGACAACTTGTCTGCCGTGAAGAGAGCTGAGCTGGCCGAGGGGGTGAGATCCCTTCACCCGGCTGGAGCGGTTTTGGATGGCCCAGCCTTGGAGAAGAGGCTGGTGCCTAGGCTCGGACGTGCATTGGCGTCGTTCGGAGTGGAGATGATGGAGGACATGGCCCTGAGCTTGTGCGAGCTCAATTATGAGAAATGGGCCATCAGTAGCAGTAAGGATCCGCTGTTGCTGACACATGCCGTGAAGCAACAATTGTCCGGGGTAAGCCGTCAGTTATGTTTTGGAATCATCTGTCTTAGCACATTTGGTTCTGCTTAACTCATTCTGTTGTCTTTCCTTGCAGGCCTCTCTGATCGCGGAACGCTCGTTCCAGGAGGTGGGTGCAGTTCTGGTTCAGCTGGAGGAGAGCCAGGTGGCTCGCCAGGCCTTGGAGGCGGAGAAGCAGAAACTGACCCAACAGGTCGAGAGCACAAGGGGGGAGGCTTCGGAGAAGATTGACCAGGCCCGGCGCACGGCTGAGGAAGAGGCGGACAAGAAATATCTTGCCAAATACCGAGAGTACCGGGCCAACGCAGAGACTGAGTTCAAACAGCGGTCGGATGACTTGAAGGCCGAAAACTCCAAGCTCCGGGAAGAGCTATCCCAAGCCAGGGTGGAGAAGGATACCTTGGAAGCCCGCTTGCAATCGAAAAATGATCTCCTCCTTAAGCGGCAAGAGGAATATGCCACTCTTCAGAACAAGCTGCACGAGGAAGAGCAACTTCATAAGAGGAGTAGGGATCTCGTGTCTATGCTGGAGTTGGGGCTCGCCGAGAAGGATAAAGAGATCGGAGCCTTGCAATTCACTGCCAGGGGGCATGTGACCGAGAAGCAATCCGTGCTGAACTAGAATAAGGTGCAGCGCAAGGAGATTGATTCTCTTAAGGGAGAGCGGGATGCATCCAAGGCCGAGGTGGAAAAACTGAAAGATCAATTAGCTGTCGCGGAGGCAAAGCTAGCAACTTCCGAGGCGGAGCGCTTGAAGGAGAAGGAGGATGCCGAGGTGGTACTGAACAGGACGATTAATATATCGCACGTGGTCCTCATGCATCAACTCTGGAAAATGAACCCGGAGGTACTAGGCTATCTGGGAGAGGATGCCGACGCCATGAGGGAGAAGCTACAGGTGTGGGATCAAGGCCCGGAGGTGTACGTCCAAACTTACAACATTGACGAACCTGCTGGAGCCCCTGAGGCAGGAGATCCCGGAGAGGCGGGGACCTCTGAACCTGCCCGTGATGACGTTCCGCCTTCCAATGAGCCGACTCCGCCAGCCCCAGTTGAAACCGCTGACCTCGAGGCCTTGGACGCGGACACTGCTGCCACCCCCAATGCTTGAAGGGGCCTTATCTTTAATTATTTTTCATTTGTGTTTTTCTTTGGGGCGAAGCTCCTTGTACTCTTTTCTCATTGCAGACATATTTTCCATAATTATAGCATTCTCCTTTCTTTTCTGCCGAGTTCTTTATTTAACTTTGCGTTTAGGGTAGACTTTTATACGGTAGAAACTGCTGTAGGGGCGCATGAGGTTTTGGTTCCAACGGCCAGAACCTATGCACTTCCAACTTGAAGTTCTAACGGCTGATGTCTTTTCCCACGTAGTTTCTAGGTTACGAAGGTTTCCTGGTTCCAACGGCCAGACTCCTTTCACCGTATTTTAGCTTTCCTAAGGCAAATAGCCAATCCCGGGACTTGTAGCTATACTGTTCGCTGGGATTGCTAAGGTGAGCCGTTCCATGGCTCGGAACGGGAGTTCTTTTGGTGAGCGTCGCTAGACTTAAGGTTACATCTTTGCGAAGCAAAACTAAATGTCGTTGCGAACCTCATGGTGGCTGACTTCAGGGACCTGGCATGGAGCCCTGCGAGGCAAGGCTCGTTGCGGTCGGGGAAATTGCCACGCCCACCAGGTGCGATCCCGGAGCAGGGGCTTTGCGAAGAAAGGCCTGCTGTGAGTGAGGGATCGACCATGTCTGCTCCTGGAGCTGAAACTTGCAGTGGTCGAGGAGCTCGCCATGCATTATTTTGTGAGATCCGAAGCTGAAGCCTGCGAAGCAAGGCTTACAACGGTCGCGGATCTTGCCATCTTTCGCCTTGCAGGACCCGGAGCTGGAGCTTGCGAAGCAAAGCTCTACAGCGGTCGCGGAGTATTCTGCAAAGGACTTGTCAGGGAGTTGGGGGTGTTTCGGCGTAGCTCTCTGAATGTGCCCCAACCCCCAGTCCTGTTCATCGCTGGGCTACACAGGAGATAGTTTTCATGATGCATAATGGCAGACATTTCAATGGCGATTTTCACAAAAACACATAATGCGCACATGACACGTAATGCAAGTATGTTTATGGAAAAATCACATAATGCGCACATGACACGTAATGCAAGTATGTTTATGGCAATAACAAATTAACCTAAGCTTAACAATTTAAAAAAAATGCTAGCACATGAGTGGTGTTCTGTGTATGTTTTGTTCAAGGGGCGTATGGCTATGCCTTAGCCATGTATACCCCCCCCAGTGAGCGTGGGGTCCGGACGTCTCCGGACCGCGTGGTCACTTGTTGAAACGCAGCCTTGAACACAGGGATAAAAAATGCAGTAAAAGCGGAGTGAACCTCTCCGTGTTTCATTAAATTAGCTTGTGAGGCATGTGTTTTACAGCAGGGAGGTTTATCTCCGCATTTTACACTTTTGCTACGTCCACCAAGGACTTTCGACTAGATAGTCCGGGGCCTACTGATAGTAACAGCGGAGGTGCTCCGCGTTCCAGGCACGCGGGACTTTAGATCCGTCGAGTCTCTTTAAGTGATACGTATCATGGCCCACTTTTTCTTGTACTTCATAGGGGCCTTCCCAGTTGGGTCCGAGGACCCCCACTCCCGAATCCTGCGTAGCAGGAAATACTCTCCGTAGGACAAGATCCCCAACTTCGAATGTACGGCTCTTGACTCTTGTGTTGAAGTGTCGGGCTATCTTTCCTTGGTACATTTTTAGTTGGACCTGCGACTGCTCCCAGAGCTCTTCGATCATGTCCAGGGACTCCTGGAGAAGGGTGTGGTTCTGGGTAGGGTCGTAGGTGTCCTGCCTGTGAGAGGGGATCATAGTTTCTACTGGGATGACGGCCTCGCAACCGAAGGTCATGGAATAAGGTGTGTGCCCCGTTGAAGTTCTCTCTGTTGTGCGATAGGCCCAAAGTACTCGCGGAAGCTCTTCCGGCCAGTGAGCCTTGCAGGCTTGGAGTTTTTTCTTCAACGTGGTCTTTAAGATTTTGTTTACTGCTTCCACTTGCCCATTAGCTTGAGGTCTGGCGACTGCGGAAAAGCTTTTGATAATTCCATGCGAAGCACAGAAGTTCGTGAAATGTTCACTATCAAATTGTTTCCCGTTATCGGACACAATTTTTCGTGGAAGCCCAAAACGACACACTATATTCCTGATGAAAAAGTCCAGTGCCTTCTTAGACGTGACCGTGTTCATAGGTTCAGCTTCAGCCCATTTGGTGAAGTAGTCTACCGCGACTATGGCATACTTCACTCCGCCCCTTCCAGTTGGAAGGGAACCTACTAGGTCAATGCCCCAGACGGCGAACGGCCAGGGGCTGGTCATTAAGGCAATTTCTGTAGAAGGCGCTCATGGAACCTTGGCGTACCTCTGGCACTGCTCACATTTTCTGACATTATCCACACAATCCTTCTTCATGGTGGGCCAGAAGTATCCTTGTCGAAGGATCTTTTTGGAGAGGCTTATCCCGGAGGTATGGTCGCCACAGAAGCCTCCGTGAACCTCATGGATGATGGTGCTGATTTCGGTTCCGGCAACACACCTAAGGAAGGGTATGGACAACCCCCTGCGGTAAAGCTTTCCATCCATAACCACGTATCGGGGAGCTTGATACTGGAGCTTTCTTGCGTCAGCTTTATCAGTGGGGAGCTCTCCGGTGGTGAGAAATCTGAGGATGGGTCCTATCCAGGAATGGGAATGGTCGATGATGGCATTTACCCTCTGTGTCTCGGTGCTAGGTGCTTCTAAGTGCCCGATGGGCACTAGGCCATATTGCTCAATCTCCGGGTCTGTTGCAAGCTTGGCCAGCGTGTCCGCGAGTGAGTTCTGGTCCCGGGGGACCTGGCGGATGTGGTAGCCTTTGAAATGCTACAGGAGGCCGCGGGAGAGAGACACGTAGGCAGCCATTTTTTCGCCTTTCGTCTGGTATTCCCCGGATATTTGGTTTACCACAAGTAGGGAGTCGCTGTATACCTCGATTTTTTGGGCTCCGACTTCTCTGGCCAGTTGCAATCCGGCCAACATGGCTTCGTGTTCTGCCTCGTTGTTGGACGTTGGGAATGCGAAACGGATGGCGCTCTGGAGCTGATGTCCTTGGGGAGATATTAGGATGACCCCTGCTCCAGCTCCTTTTTCATTTGAGGCTCCGTCTACATAGACCTTCCATGTGGGAAGTTCCGGGACAGGATCTTCCGGGAGGTCATTCATTCCTGAGCATTCCACAATAAAGTCCGCGAGAGCTTGTCCTTTTATGGAAACACGTGGCTGGTAGTGGATGTCAAATTGGCTCAGTTCCATGGCCCATTTAAGCAATCTGCCAGAAGACTCGGGCTTTTGCAAGACTTGTCGGAGAGGGTGGTTGGTGAGTACTCTGATGGTGTGCGCCTGGAAATAGGGCCTTAGCTTCCGCGAAGCAATTAGCAAGCAGAGGGAGAGTTTTTCGATCATTGAATATCTGGACTCGGCGTCCAGTAACCTCTTGCTTACGTAATACACAGGGAGCTGGATACGGCCATCTTCCCGGACGAGAGCGGCACTCACTGCGTGCTCTGTCATAGCTAAGTATAAGAACAACGCCTCTCCTTCGACAGGTTTGGACAGAATGGGAGCTCGGGTTAAATGTTCCTTGAGGTGTTGGAAGGCTGCTTCGCATTCGGGGGTCCACTCGAACCTCTTGTTTCCTCGCAACACATTGAAGAAGGGGACACATTTGTCAGTGGCCTTAGATACGAAGCGGCTGAGCGCAGCTATCCTTCCGGTAACGCTTTGGACATCCTTATGCTTCCGGGGGGAAGGCATATCTATGAACGCCTTAATTTTCTCAGGGTTGGCCTCCACTCCGCGGGAGCTGACAATGAAACCGAGGAACTTCCCAGACGAGACCCCGAAAGTACATTTCTTCGGATTCAGTTTCATTCCATACTTTCGGATCACGGCGAAAGCTTCCTCAAGGTCGTCACTGTGGTCCCCGGAGGTCTTGGACTTTACCAACATGTCGTCTACGTACACCTCCATGTTCCTCCCCAGCTGGTCCTTGAACATCCTGTTTACTAGACGCTGGTACGTCGCCCCAGCATTCTTCAAACCGAAAGGCATGACCACGTAACAGTAGACACCCTTGTCCGTGAGGAAGCTGCTGTGTTTCTGGTCCGCGACAAGCATCTTGATCTGGTTGTATCCGGAGTACGCATCCATGAAGGACAAGAGTTCATACCCGGAAGTAGCGTCTACCATCTAATCGATTCGCGGAAGAGGGAAACAATCTTTCGGGCAGGCTTTGTTTAGGTCCGTGAAGTCGATGCACATTCTCCAGGACCCATTGGGTTTCGGGACCAGAACCGGGTTGGCCAACCACACGGGGTAGTGTGACTCCTGGAGAAAGCCTATGGACATCAACTTGTCCACTTCAGCTTTGACTGCTTCGGCCCTCACTGGGTCTAACGGCCTCCTATTTTGGCGAACTGGAGTTGCAGATGGGTCTATGTTGAGTGCGTGGCATGCAACATTGGGATTAATCCCCGTCATATCAGTTTGGGACCATGCCAGGATATCCTGATTATTCTTCACAGTGGCCACGATCTTTTCTCGAATGGCCGATGGAAGGTTTTTCCCTACCTGAATGACTTTGGTGGGATCTCCCGGGTTGAGGATCACCTCTTCGACTTCCTCCATCGGCTCTATCGCTCTCTCGACCCCCACTCTAGGGTCGAGTTCGTCAACGCACGCCCCTTGGGCACCCCCAGTTTCTGGTAAATCTCCCGCTAAAGGAGCGGCAACAACCGCCTCCTGGACCGTGTAGACGGATCGGACGGAGACGTTATAACAGCTTCGTGCACTTCGTTGGTCTCCCCGGAGGGTGCCAATACGCCCGTCGTCGCATGGAAACTTCAGGCATAAGTGGCGTATCGAGGTTATGGCCCCGCAATCGATTAGGACCGGTCGGCCTAGGATAGCATTATACGCCGTGGGGCAGTCGACCACTACAAACGTGCAGTGCTTGAAGGCGCAAGCGTCGCTTTCTCCTCTCAGGGTGACTGGAAGTTGAATTTTGCCTAATGGCATGAGTGCATCCCCATTGAACCCCTGAAGCTGGATGGGGCATGGGGTCAGGTCTGTCTCGGTTAATCCGATAGCGTGGAAGGCAGCTTTGAAGAGGATATTTACGGAGCTTCCATTATCGACAAGGATCCGTGATACCTTCTTATTGGCAATCTGAGCTTCTACCACGAGGGGATCGTTATGGGGGAAGTGCACATGTCGGGCGTCATCTTCCGTGAAGGTGATGGGAAGATCCATCATTCGGGGACGTTGAGCGGGTGACTGAACCAAGGCGCACATCTCTCCGGTGTGTTCTAACTCCCTCAAGTACCTTTTCTGGGAGTTGCGGGTGCTTCCGGCAAGGTGCGGTCCTCCGGAAATGGTGGCTACGTGTCCGTCAACGGGTGGCGGAGCAAGGCCGGGCGGATATGGGTTTCTGGGTCCCGGAGCCAATAAGGCAATGGGTGCCGGAGGGGTTGGAGCAGGGAGCGCTGGGAACTGAGACCCAGGAGCTTGGGGGTGACCGGCTCCAGGAGCGCTAGCGGTCCCCCTCTGTCCCGGAGAATACGCAGCTCCGTGAACTACTCCCTGTCCGGGATAGATTATGGGTATCCTCACCCATTGACCGAGGTGTCCCGCTCTTGCCAGGGACTCGATCTCATCCTTCAGCTGAAGGCATTCGTTTGTGGTGTGCCCCACGTCTCCGTGGAACTCACACCTCTTATTGGAGTCTCGCGGACGCCTTCCTCCATGAGACACTTTCGGGGGCTTCCTGTAGTTGACCATATTACAGGTCGCCCGATAGACATTCTCTCGCGAATTTATTAAACTGGTGTACTCCGTGAACTTGGGCTCATAGTCCTTCCGGGGTTTCTTTGAATGGTCTCCCCGGTTGGGGTTTCTTCCGCCTCGTTTATTCCGCGATTGGCTCAGATTTCGTTCTGGGTCTTCTGCTCGCGGTTGCGACAGTCCGGGAGCGATACTACATCCTGTCTGTACAGCTCCATACCCAGAGAAATGGGTTTGACTCGGCGTCTGAGCAGACGCAGAAGGCCCATACACGCTTGGAGCGAACTGGGCTCCTGGAAGCGTGAGGGCTGGCGCGGGAGCTTGCGAAGCAAAGCTCGGCGCAGTCACGGAAGGCGTCGAAGCTGGGGGAACTCCAAAGGCCTGCTGGTAGGCATCCTCAAGGTTGATGATTCCCTGAGCTCTTGACATGAATTCGGACAGCGTTTCTGCCCGTCTCCTTTGCATTTCCCCCCATAGCAGGGAGCCGACAGTAAGGCCCGATTGAAGGGCGATCAGCTTCATGTCGTCGCTGACCTTGGTCTTAGCAGCAGCTTCCATCATTCTCTGAATGAAAGCTTTGAGGTTCTCATTGGGTAGCTGCTTGATGTTGGTCAAGGAACCAACTTCCATGTCGTGGTCTCGGGCAGCAATGAACTGCCTTCTGAATGCGGACTGTAGCTCCTTCCAACTGTGGATGGATCCGGGAGCTAATCTTTTCCACCAGTCCTCCGCGGACTTGGTAAGGGTGAGTGAGAAGCACATGCATTTGGCATCCTCACTGACGTGCGCCACTTGCATCATTTTGTTGTATTTAGCTAGATGGGTGCGCGGGTCTGTCCTCCCCTCATACAATTCTATGTGAGGCATTTTGAAGTTATCCAGGAGGGACGTTTCCGCGATCCTCTGAATACATGGCTCCGGGTCCTCCTCCTCGGAGTCTGACAGGGCCCCACTTTGCTTCCGGACCAGCTTGGTCAAGGCAGCAATCTGTTCCTCGAGCCTCTTTGTATCACTCTTCGGGAGGTCACGTCCCCGGACCTTGTCATTAAGATGATTTCGCAGGTCATCTCCGCGAGGCCGGGCCTTTTCTCCTTTGGCCTTTTCATACTTGGCCTCCAACCTTCTTCTTAGGTCCACCGTGGACCAGCTATCTTCGGAGTGCGTTTCCGCAGCCCGACCGTCCTGGTTGACGGAATCACTGGGGCGGTTGTTCCTTCCCCTAGGCCTGGGTGCCTTAGCACCGGGCCCTTTAGGCACAGAGTGCCCCCTTGGGGCTGAAGGACGTCTGGGCATAGAAGCGCCAGAGACCTTCTGCGCGCGGGGGGGGGGGGGGGGCAGTCGGCCTGGTGATCCATGCCTTTAGGAGGTGCAGGGGCGTTAGTGCGTGCAGGCTCCCCAACCTTTTCTTTGCCCTTGTTAGGGGCGGTTTTGGATGGTCCAGCGGCGGCTGGATCCGGCATGGTGGCATCAGCACCACCTGGAACAAAGGCATCCTCGTCCGAGTCGCCTAGGTCTCCGAACTTGCTCTGGAGGCGTTCCATCATGCGCTGCATTTTTTCGGAGACGCGCTCCTGCTCAGCAAGCTTGGCCTTAGTGACCACCAGTTCTTCGGCTACTTGGACCAGTTCTGGATCCTTCTCGTAGTAGTAGCCGTCTTTGTAGTAACCGTCTCGGACATACTCTTCCTCGCTTTCTAGGTATGTCGTATCTTCAGTGCTGACCCGATCCTGGCGGGATGTCGGGTCTTCACCGTGGTGGTCCGAGGGTTCGTTTTGTACCACATCTTCCATCATAGTATCGGGGTTGACCCTAGCATTTTTGTCAACCGCAGATTTTCTCGTAGTCACCATCTTTTCAGTAACAGAAAAAGAGCTGACTAACAACTTCCTACAGCTCTCAATGAAAGCACCAAAATGTTTACCGAGTTTTTCGGAAACGAATAAGAACGGAATAATAAAAAGATAAGAACTGTAGAAGTGCAGAAATGTAAATAAACAAACAGTGTTTTTACGTGGTTCAGGCGTTAATGAGCCCTAGTCCACGAGTCGATGTTATTATACTTGTAGAGAATAACAGTCAAACAGCTGGTGTACAAGAAACTCACAACCTCATAGTGTTTCTCTCGGGTTCACTTGGAGAAGATGAAGCTAGAGAGATTTTAGTAGAGTTCTTGCTATGTGATTTGTTGGCCGTCCCCACTATCGTAAAATGAGGGGGTCTTTATAGCTAGGGTTTTGGATTAGGGTTTTTCTCTACTCACATGAGTCTTAATTACACCAGCCATAAATAGGGGATACAATTACCCTAGTCGCCTAGCTACCAGGCTCTATGTGGGTATATTTACGTGAAAGTATGGGGAATGCACAAAGGCAGCCGTCTTTTCCAAGTTGTCAGCGGAACAGTAGGCGAAATGGTACTTTTAGGCGTGCTGGGATGTGTGCGGCCTTGACCTGTCGGGCGTGTCAGGCGGGATTCTGTGTCAGGCGGATATCATTCCAACTATGCCTCCTCCATGACTCGACCGCTTGGTCTTGTTCCGTGCGAGGCACGGAACTCTTTCCGCGAAGGCAACCTGAAGAGCTTCTCCTGGAAGGAGCTTCCCCAAAGGATATCCCTTCGGGAGTCCGGGAGAGTTGACGAGCTTCCGTGTCGCGTTTGCTTGAAAGAGTAATCCGGACACTAAACGGGAGAGGCGAAGCCTTTCTGTCCATCCGCGAGCTCTGGTCACCTACCGTGAAAGACATTGATAATTCTGCTTCCCCGAGGATATCCATCTAAACGCTATCCGGAAATCTGGATAACAGTATGCATGAGGGAAAGGATGCCACCTAAGAGGAGGTCAGGTGAGGGCATGACTTCTACATGAAATGACTCGATATGTTAGGATGAATTTCCCATGATGAGGGAACGGGGAACTGGAATGCGTCGATACGTTCAAAGTTCGAGGCTGAGTCCTCAAGGATGAGTATTTAACTGAATGGTTTATGCTTTGGTCATGTAACGAACTGAAAGAACTCGGTGTTGTGAATGCTCCGAGAGGGTGATGGACATAGAGAGGTTGCCTCAAAGGTGCCACTTGAGAAGCTGAGGACAGTAATACCTATTGAGAAGAAATTTGAAACTCTGGCAGATGGATTGTAGAGGATATCATCTGGAGTACGTAAAGGAGACAGAGCTGACCAGTGGGAAAGTTATGTGGGTATGTAAAGAAAGATTTAGGGAATACTTCAAGGTCGGACTACAGATAGGATTGGTATAAGGAATGTAGTAAAAGATGGTTTTGGCTGACAGAAAGTCTATTGAAGCAATCGAATGAATTTGGCCCTGGAGTAGCCAGAGGGTTATACTGCAGGGATTGATTAGCATCGTCAGATTAGAACGAAAAGTACAAGGTTGGATACAAGAAGGGATGATGTCTCCAAGAGTTGATCTATGACCTGATTATTACTAGTTGGAAACCAAGGGTAGAGACATTTCAGGAATTTTTCTAGTTTGCACCGGGTAGGGTGTGAGGAGTTGGTAACAAAGACTCTAGAATGGTTCAAGCTACAGCAGCACAGGTAAGTTCTTTAGGCAGAGAATGCATGAACGGTATGGACAAGTCCCCTTCAAGCTCACGAGCAGTGCGTGAGAATTACTCCCAGACGGAAATGGTGAGCAAATGACTATGCGAAAGACGTTTGTACCCAGAAGGCGGAGTCTCAGGTAAGGTTCTACGGAGTGTTAGTTTGGGTGTCGTCGGGAGTACTCAGATTAGAGTTACATGAAGAAAGGACAGGTAAGAGAAGAATTGATCTGAAGTCACAAAGAAGCTAATGAAGAACGTTTGAAGAGTAGAAAGCATAACAAGACTGGTAAGCGCGTCATCTATTGCACAAGCACCTCCGGAGACAACTACATCAGAGATGAGGAGAACAGTAAAACTCGAAGTTAGACGGACTGAGTGGTGTTAAATCAGAAAGAAATTCAGAAGACAAGGTAAGAATTGTTTAGTATCTGGTAATGCTGGAATATGTGTGTGTTATGGTTAAGTAAAGAGTGATGGCATAAAGGACCTGATCTATTGTAAGGATATGGAATTGTGGGAGTGCATCACGGATTGTGCACGCCCAGGCGCATTTGGCGCGAGGATGGATCGAACCTTGCGGGAGATGAAAGGATGGATCATGGTGGATATCCTTGGAATGTTAAGTTGACAGTTATGCATATCATAAGGTACTTGAGTGTTGGTTGTTAATAAGAAGGTTAACGTTGAGACCCAGATGCGGTGAAAAGTAATAGACAGACGATCAGTGTTTGAAATCCTCGATTGAGCGAGGGGAGATATAATTGGAGGCGGAACTCCTAACCGGGAGGCGTGTGTCAGTCAGGGAATAACGCTATAGATTGTAATGGAGTGGACAAGGCAACGACTGAGATTGGCGTAATGTTAGTAGGTATGATTAGCTGGTGAGTGTCACTAAGCTATGGAATCCGAAGTGTCAGCTTTGGTTGAGGCAGGGAAGAACCCTGCTAAGGTGGTACAGGTTAGGATACCAGGAATGGATGAAGGATCCAATTAGATTTGGTTTATGAATGAGAATTCTGAATGATATCATTCCACCTCCTAGGGTACGTCGTACCGGGAGGGTCGAGCGGGTGACGGAATATAGTGTTTTCCTTTGGACCCTGAGGGGTTAGGTGATGTGGTAGTGTATCATGGGAATAGACCACTTTAGACCTTGAGTAAATTGTTTGGACATGAAAAGTTTTAACTCAGTTGAGGGAGTTAATGTTGTTGGGTCAAGTGAACTGGTTTCGAGATAGAACGTCGATGATACTGAATTGAGGCCCTATGGTATTTTAAATTGTTGGAATGGATTTAGAGAATGAAAAGAACAGAGTGGGAACCCGGAATTATCAGTGGATTGCAAGTGGAATGGCAGTCTGAAAGTTTATCAGATATCTACTGAATTGAGCGCTGAGTATGCGAAAACTTGAGATTTTAAGGGAAGCGTTATCCCTGGTGAGTTAGCCGTGGTGGCAAATGTTGGCGTCTTGTTAAAGTAACACGACATAGGACATGGTAAGAGACGAAGGATAATGAATACTACTAGTTGGCATTGGTTCAGAGAGAAAGCCAGAGAGGTTGTTGGAATCCTTAAGGCAGGAGTGTCTGCATATTCGAAAGAATAAAGAGCTGGTAAATTGCTAAGTTATGAGGAAATAAAGTTCCGGAAGGAAAGAGTTGCGTCTCTGCGTAATAACAGACGAGGATCTGTAAGGTGTTCATAGAAAGAAGGGAGAGTTCTGGCTCTTAATTCAACATAAAATTATGAAGTTGTACTAAGGGTTAGGCCAGTGGGGCCTACAAGCTGATCCCACCTAGTAGAGGTGATGATTTTGAGTATCTCTGGAATCAAGAATAAGACAATGAATTGGTCATTGTAAATCTAGGCAGACCCTGAGGTTTCAGCAGGGTTGCGGTGTAAACGAGGAGCTATTGAGAGTATGGCTGTTAGACAAAATCTTGAGGGGCAAGATTCTTACTCTTGCGAGAGTGTTGTTGAAAAGTAAAGTAAAGGCGGTGGGCCTTGGAAATTATGGTCACAGTTGCGGGTTTACCGACTGATGTGTTTGGATAAATTTCGAGGACGAAATTTTTATGAGGAGGGGATAGTTGTAACGACCCGATTTCGCTAATAAGGCTTAAGGGCCTTGATTAGCGTGCCAGGAGGGCATGATAGGATTTATGTGTGATTTGATGAGTTAAATGCATGATTATGATTTAAAGCATGTTATATGACTATTTGTTTATCTAAGATGCATGGCTATGTATATTAGTATGCATGTAGGCCCGGATCGTGTTAGAAGGGCATAACTGTAATTTTGGCCATGTTGGGCATAACTGCATTGATATGTGATGATTGTTGAGACCACATTGTGATGTGGATGTATCTGTGATTTGTGACTCGAGGCGATCCCAGTGAGCAGGCTAGCGAAAATTCATGACGGGAATTTATACCCGGCTCGGGGCGAGCCTGGGGGTATAAGCAGGAATTCAGAGAATAGATTGAGATTTATTTTGATGATGGGGAATATTTAATTGGTGGTTTATCAGGTGTTGGAAAGCAACGGGAAAATATTAGAGACGCTTGAGGATTAGCGGGAATTGGGTAAAATGACTAAAATGGCACTACTTGGACAAAAGGATTTAGAATTAATGGGAAGGGCATTTTGGTCATTTGGCTTTGAGATAGGTTAAATGAGGCTTTATACACTTAGTGGATTTTGTAGAAAAGAGTATAGGCTGAAAAGAAAGAAAGAAAAAGAAAGAAAGAAAGAGAGAAAAACAGATGGGTTTTGAAGGGATCGGTTTGGGGTTCTAGCACCTCTTCTCTTCAAATTTCTTGGGGCAAAGCTTAGTGGAGAGCAAGGATAGGCTGAGCATCAAGGATCTTGGGTTAGACTTGAAGATTTGGCAAGAACACATCAATGTTTGAGGTAAGTTTTAGAGTTTTCAGTTTTGGGTTTTGACTGGTTTGGGCTGTGTATCTAAGCTGGATTGATGGGAATCTTAGGGGATTTATGGGCAAGCTTTGAGGGAGAGCAAGCTAAGGAGGCCTAGGGTTGAATCAAGGTCGAAATTTGCAGCAATGGTATGATTTCTAAGACTCTATCTTTGTGGTTTGCATGAATTTCTGGTTTAGGGTTGTTCA
This sequence comes from Humulus lupulus, assembly GCF_963169125.1. NCBI lineage: Eukaryota > Viridiplantae > Streptophyta > Magnoliopsida > Rosales > Cannabaceae > Humulus > Humulus lupulus. The sequence continues at coordinate 162,892,372 of NC_084795.1, forward strand.
TGGTAGATTTTGAGATTTGGGTTGAATGTGCTTGGGTTTTGAGTTCTTGGGATGCTTGGGATGATTGTGAGATGTTTATAAGCTTGATTTTGGGATTGGAAAAGGTTTGGACAAGTTTGGGATTGAATTGGTTGAAGGAAATCGCAGAAATGCGATTTTGGGTTTTCTGGGCTGCAACTAGCGCTACAGCGCTAGTCAGTGGGCGCTGTAGCGCTAGTCCCTGTTTCTGGGGGGTGCATTCTGCTTGTAGCGCTACAGCGCCCTCTTTAGAGCGCTGTAGCGCTGCACTGTTCACAGAGGGGAATTTTTGAGTTTTGATGAGGGATTTTGACCTAGGGTTTGGGGCTTGATTCCGCCACTTTGTTTTGGGGATTTAGGACTTCCCGGGGCCTCGGGATTGGTCCCGAGGCTAGGTATTCGAACTTGGGGTTCGGTGTTGACTTTGACCTATGTTTGTGCCTAGGTGTGCGCTAAGGCTCGAGTGGGATCGTGCTCAAGGAGTCAGGTGATTTAAGCTATCGAATTGACAGGTAAGAAAACTATAACACCCGTAGGATGGGGCATGGGCCCATAGTGTGATTGCGGGGCACGGCCCTATGTTGCATGTTGCATGATGAGATGATTGCCGGGCACGGCCCTATATTGCATTACATGTTAGGGTGCAGATTTAAATGAATTGATATTTGTTTGAATGTTGTTTGATTTATGCTATATATGATTATAGTGAAATGAACGGCTATGGCCGAGGGCGGCAAGGCCGAGAACGGCAGCGGGGCCGGAAGTAACACCTAGCACATGGGATGCTTATGGTGAGGGTAGGACCCAGGGGATACGTGTGATATCCCTATGGTGAGGACCGAGACCCCAGGCTTCGGTAAGGCTTCGGGGGCGGCATGGCCGTGTTTGCTTAGTCTAATGGTTGACTTGTTTATCTGTGAATTATTTGTTATGATAAACTGTATAAATTGCATATATGTTATGAACTGCATGAGTTTTCTTGCTGGGCTTCGGCTCACGGGTGCTCCGTGTTGCAGGTAAGGGCAAAGACTGAGTCAACCAACCATGAGTACGGAGAGCGTGAAGCGACGCGTACATGTTTGGCCTGCCCGACTGCTTTGGTTGGGGGTTTATTCGAAAATGGTTGTAATAATCTATGATTTTTATAACTGATCAACTATAAACTTATTTCAAGATGTATATAGTTTTCAAACCTTATTTCGGGATCCCAAATGTTTAATACTAGAAGTTTTATTGAAACAACGCATTTTTTTAAGATTACAGCCTTAACTTTTAATTAGTCACACTTTTGTTTCAAAACCTCGGTTAGCGAGTTCATTGCACACTGTTTTGTCTTAAAACTCACTTAGTAACGGCTCTAAGGAAGTAGGGCGTTACAGAAGCCTTGCCAAACGAAGCCCCGTTACCGACGCGACATCTCAACCTGGTGCCTCGTGTCACGGGCCGACTATTTGGGTACTCCAAGTAGACGGAACGTGCGGCACTTGCAGATTCTTCAAGCTAGCAAGTCAGCCTACAACACACACCTGCAGGCAAACAAACTCAGAAGTTAGCCACATACACATCTTGAACATGCAACGGGCAATAACGAAGTATGAGCAAGCACAAAGCAAGTCATTCCTAGGACTGTCCACACAACACAAAGCACACAACAAGGCAAGTGGCACGCAATGGCCCAACGAAGATAACAAACAAGTAACACATATGCAACAAGGAAGCACACAGGGGCAAGTATGAATAAATATCGTTTTATTAATATATAGCCTTACTAAGGCAAGGGAGTACACAACTTTGGCCCCTATCTGCTGATGGCCATGGTGCTTCCCTAAGTCACCAGGTCACCTCCCCCTAAGGAGCCTTCTAGGGAAGTAAGATCTTCCCAGTAACATATATGATTTTTGTCCGGGAGACATATGCATAATTACAAAACTGCCACTACCCTATCCCATGTGGTTGCTTGGTGCAAGACTTGACTAATGATCAAGCACCAAGGCATGCTCACTTACAAAATGGCCCCATGTGGGTGTGCTAAAGGGGCAGCACGCCACACTCTCCCCCAGTTAATTCTTTGGCATCCTCGACGAAGTAGCTGGTAGATCTTCAATCTTCTGCGTGAGCTTCTTCAAGTCTTCCACCCTCTCCCAGCTGATCTCGTCATCTGCGAGCCCCTTCCATTTTACCAGATACTCCTTATGCTTTTTACGGTCAGTGGTGACTGTCCTTTCCGCCAGGATTTCTTCAAGTTGACACTTGCTCCTTGGCTGAATGACTCCTCCTCCTCTGGTTGACTGGTTGCACTCTGGATTTGCTGGATCTTCATGATATGGCTTCAAGTTGCTGACGTGAAGGACTAGGTGTATTTTCATCCATGCTAGTAGGTCAAATTTATAGGAAGTTAGGCCAACTTTTGAGATGATTGAGACCGGACCCTCGTACTTGCGAACGAGTCTGATGTCTTTGTCTCCTCAGAATCTCAACTGTTTGGGCCTCAGCTTGATTAACACTAAGTCACCTACTTTGAGCTCCAGTGGTCTGCGCTTATGATCTGCCCACTTCTTCATTCTTCTTGATGCTTTTTCTAAATAAGCTTAGGCTATCTCTGTCGTTTTCTTCCAGTCTTTTGTGAAGTGAAAGGCTCGCGGGTTCCGACCGCGGTATTCATCCACTGTGTGGGGCAACAATGGCTGCTGTCCATTAATAACTTCAAAATGGCTCTTATTCGATGAAGAACTCTTTTGAGAGTTGAAGCAAAATTGAGCTACATCGAGTAGTTGCGGCCAATTCTTCTGATTGGCATTGACAAAGTGGCGCAAGTACTCGTCCAACATCCCGTTGAATCTTTCTGTCTGCCCATCTATCTGTGGATGGTAGCTCGAGGATATGTTCAGTTGTGACCCCAAGAGACTGAATAGTTCAGACCAAAAGGTCCCAGTGAATCTTCCATCTCAGTCACTAACAATGTTCTGGGGCACTCCCCAATATTTGACAATATGCTTGAAAAATTGTCGGGCTGTCTCCTCTGCCGAACAGTACTTCGACACCGGGATGAATGTTGCGTACTTCAAGAATCTGTCCACGACCACCAAGATCGCACTTAAATCCCCTGTCTTCGGTAGATTGGTTATAAATTCAAGCAACACACTCTCCCTGGTCGGCTTGGGACTCACAATGGCTCCAACAACCCAGGTGTCTTGTTCCTATCGAACTTGTCTTGCTGGCAGACGAGACAGGTCTTGGTGTACTCCACTACATCATCTCGCATTTGTGGCCAGTAGTATCCTTGCTTTAAGAGGGCATGCGTTCTCTGCCACCCTGGATGACCTGCCCACAAGGTGTCATGACACTCGCTTAGTAATGTCCTCTGCAAATCTCCAGCTTTCGGAACATACAAGCGACCCCCTTTGGCCCACAGAAGATCATTCTCCACCCAAAACTGGCGAGTCTTGCCTTTTTTTATGAGCTTCAGGATGGCCTTGATAACCGGGTCTTTCTCCAGGTTTTCTTTAATGTGCTCCTTGAGTGGAGTGTTCACCACGCTAGCCGAAAAACTAGCCAAGATCTTTAGAGTCGCCAATTCTTCTTTGCGACTCAAGGCGTCAGCTGCCTGGTTCAAGCGTCCTGCCCTGTGCTCAAAATGGAAGTCGAATTCTGCCATGAACTCCTACCATCGAGTCTGCTTAGGGGTCAGTTTTGGTTGGGTAAGGAAATGACTAACTGCTGCATTATTCATCTTCACCACGAACTTCGACCCCAGCAAGTAATGTCTCCACACTTGCAAGCAATGGATAACTGTGAGGAGTTCCTTCTCTTGGGCAGTATACCACCTCTCAGCTTCAGACAGCTTGTGACTCTCATATGCTACTAGGTGGTCTTCTTGTACTAGTACCCCTCCCAAAGCATAATTTGAGGCATCTTTCTGTACTTTGAAGGGCTTACTAACATCTGGCAAGGTAAGAACAGGATCCTTCATCATGGCTTCCTTCAAACTCTTGAATGCTTCAGCACACTTGTCAGTCCACGCCCAAGTCACACCCTTTTTTAGCAGCTCGGTCAAGGGTGTCGCCCTTCTTGAGTAGCCATCCACAAATCGTCTATAGTAGCTGGCTAGGCGCAAGAAGGAGCGGAGTTCTTTCATGTTTGTGGGGGCTTTCCATTCTTGGATTGCCCTCACCTTCTCCAGATCCATACGAATTTGGCCACGTTCCACAACGTGGCCTAGGAACTTGATGCTCCCCTGTGCAAATGAGCATTTCTCGTGCTTCACATATAGCTAGTTCTCTCTCAACTTCTGAAACACTTGAGCCAAGTATTCTTGATGCTCTTCAATCGTGGCGCTATAAAACACAATATCATCCAAGTACACCACCACGAACTTATCTAGATACTCGTGGAATACTTGGTTCATCAGTGTACAGAAAGTGGTAGGTGCATTTGTCAACCCAAACAACATTACTCGAAACTCAAATGCTCCATATCGAGTAACACACGTTGTCTTTGGTTCATCCCCATCTGCGATCCTCACCTGATAATAGCCCGATCTCAAGTCCCACTTTGTGAAGTATTTGGCTTTACTTAGCTGGTCGAACAAATCAACGATCAGAGGGATGGGGTAGGTGTTGCAAACTGTCACCTTGTTGAGAGCCCTATAATCAATGCATAGTCTCAAGCTCCCATTGTGCTTCTTCTAGAATAGCACAGGTGCGCCAAATGGCACCTTCGACGGTCTGATGAAGCCTGCCTCCAATAACTCTCTTAGTTGTCTCCTCAACTCTTCTAGCTCAGGGGGTGCCATTCTGTAAGGCACTTTTGTTGGAGGTTTTGCTCCCGGCACCAGCTCTATCTGGTGATCAATCCTCCTCTTTGGTGGCAAGGTTTTGGGGAGTTTATCTGGCATCACGTCCCCATACATCTTTAAGACCCTCGTAATTTCTAGAGGAACAATCTCTTCCACTACTTCTTCAAACACGGTGGGTACCGCTACATAAGTGGGCTCCTGCTTCTTCACACCCTTCTTGAACTGTAAAGCTGATAGAAGCTTCACACCAGGGGTGGTTTCACCTTTGCAGGCACCATTGAAGGAGTCTCTCCCATTATGAGCAAGATCCTAGTGGCAGGAATTGGAATGGCACCTTTCTTGGTTAGGAAGTCCATTCCCAAAACTACATCGAAGTCATCCATATGGACCACCACTAAGTCAGTCTACCCCTCCCACGTGTCGATTCTAACTTTTACACCATTATCCACGCCAGTTGTGGCCAAGGCTTTGGAGTTGACCGCTTTCATGTGGCTTGCATCTTTCTCCAGTTTTAGTCCCAGTCGCTTGGCTTCGAGTTCAGAGATGAAGTTATGGGTGGTGCCAGTATCAATCATCACGCTTTTGGCGGACTTGTCATTGATGGTGGCATCCACGAACATTAGCCCCTTTCCCAGGGTCTTCTTCCCTTTTTCGCCATGTTTCTTGAGAGCATTCAACAGGCGGACAACGCCCATGTGCGCGTACTCTTTATCTTCCTCTTCTCCTTCACCATGTTCTTCTTGGCCAATGAGGGCATTCAACTTGCCCTTGTAAGGGAAAACTGCCGACTTATATGGGCCTTTGCAGAGCCAACAAGCTAGCGGCTTCCACCCTGCAGCAGCATCTGTACCGCTGGAAGAATTGGACTCAGCTATCCTCTTCTCTCCCCCACTCTTGCCCTACCATGACTTCCCAGACTTCTTACTCCCAGCGCTACTTGAGCTGGTTGGAAGGGTAGCCCTTTTCGACAGGCTGCTCTCCAGAGTGTAGTCTGTTAAGCATTCAGCAGCAGCTTAAGCGGTGGCTAGGTAGACACACACTGTCTTTGAAGTTCTTCCTTGGCCCACGGTTTCAATCCCTCGAGGAAGTAGAAGTGCCTGTCTACTTCAGACATGTCCTTTATATCGAGCATTAGTCTCGAAAACTTCTTCACATATTCTCGGACTGTCCCGACTTGTTTAAGCTCTCTCAACTGGCATCGAGCCATGTAGGCGACATTTTCTGGCAGAAATTGCGTCTTTAGTTCTCTCTTCAGGTCTACCCAAGATGTGATGGTGCACCTACCATTCTTTATGTCATCATACTTGGTCCTCCACCACACCTTGGCATCCCCAGACAAGTACATGGTAGCCATGGCGACCTTTCCTTCTTCCGAATCAGCCCGCACGACTCTAAAATAATGTTCCATGTCGAAGAGGAAATTTTCCAAGTCCTTTGCGTCTCTAGCCCCGTTATAGGGCCTTGGCTCGGGCACTTTAACTTGGCCATATTCCATACCTATCGGCCCTGTTGCAGGGGCATTCCCAACCACTCGCATGGTTAGGTTTACCTTGGCAGTTAGCTCAGCCATTTCTTCTCTGAGCACACCAACTACCTCCCTGCAGTCTTCTGTAGTGTCATTTATGGAAACTTCTTGTTCCTTCAGCATGCGCTCCACTACCGCAATGCGCTCTTCCCACCGAGGGGAAACAAAAGTACTTGTTGGAGTGTTTCTTTGCTCCAACACGATTATTCTGGATAAGAGAACATCATTTTCCTTCTCAAGCGCAGCTATGCGATTGCTTGCATCTGACGATCTAGAGTTATGAATTGCAGAGGAAAGATCCTTGACCCTTTCGTCCAGGCCATCTAATTCCCCTACATGCTTCTCAAGTGCTTCGATCCTCTGAGTGTTGCTCACCATTAGTGTGTTTTTCCAAGCTCTTTCTAACTTGGCTCTGATACCAACTGTCACGGGTCGGCTATTTGGGTACTCCAAGTAGACGGAACGTGCGACACTTGCAGACTCTTCAAGCTAGCAAGTCAGCCTCAACATACACCTGCAGGCAAACAAACTCAGTGGTTAGCCACATACACATCTCAAACATGCAACATGGAATAACGAAGTATGAGCAAGCACAAAGTAAGTCATTCCTAGGAACATCCACTCAACACAAAGCGCACAACAAGGCAAGTGGCATGCAATGGCCCAACGAAGATAACAAACAAGTAACACATAGGAAACAAGGAATCACATAGGGGTAAGTATGGATAAATATCATTTTATTAATATATAGCCTTGATAGGGCAAGTGAGTACACAACTTTGGCCCCTATCTGTTGATGGCCATGGTGCTTCCCTAAGTCACCAGGTTACCTCCCCCTAAGGAGCCTTTTAGGGAAATAAGGTCTTCCCAGTAACATATATGATTTTTGTCTGGGAGACATATGCATAATTATAAAACTGCCACTACCCTATCCTATGAGGTTCCTTGGTGCAAGACTTGACTAATGATCAAGCACCAAGGCATGCTCACTTACAAAATGGCCCCATGTGGGTATGCCAAAGGGGTAGCACGCCACACCTCACGTACCCAGCAGGTGCGCCACATGAGACCCCCATCTCGCGCCTCGTGCACCCATGAGATATGCCATGCGAGGCCCTCATGCGCCTACGCCTCCACGAGGCCCTTAAGCCACCATCTTCTCGCGAGGTCGTCATGCACACCCAGGAAGTGTGCCACACGAGGCCCTTATGCGCCTGCGCCTCCGTGAGGCCCTCGGGCCACCATCTTCTCGTGAGGCCATCACGCTCGCCTAGGAGATATGCCATGCGAGGCCCTCATGCGCCTATGCCTCCGCGAGGCCCTCAGGCCACCATCTTCTCGCGAGGCCATCACGCATGCCCAGGAGATATGCCACGCGAGGCCCTTATGTGCCTACACCTCCGCAAGGCCCTAGGGCCACCATCTTCTCGCGAGGCCATCACGCGCGCTCAGGAGGTGTGCCACGCGAGGCCCTCATGCACCTATGCCTCTGCGAGGCCCTCGGGCCACCATCTTCTTACAAGGCCATCATGCCCTCACCTCACATGCCTGGGTTTGTGTTGCAAGGAGGCAAGTGTAGCGAGGCCTCTCGCCCTTAGGAGCCTCGCAAGACACGACCGCCCTAAGGCACCTCGCGCCATTACCGTCTCGCGAGGCACGGCCATTACATGGGTCCTTGCCACCTCGCACCTGCGCCTTGCGCATGGAGGCCACGAGGTATTGGTCTCGTGAAGTGAGACCATCGACTCACACATGGGCGTCAAGTCTTATCGCATACATAGCAGGCCTCGTTGAAGAGGCCTCATCTCTTCCCCTGAGATAAGCGCCACCAACGGGGCACCTTTCTTCCTGTGGGTATCACATGATGTAAAGTCGAGGATATCTTTAACACACGTTAAAGGAAGGATATGGAAGGCCTCATAGCGATTCGATGCGAGGTCAGAAGAGGTACGAAGCACACTTACAAACCAAAAGGAGTTAGAGTACAGACACAATTTCCACGCTAAACAAGTAGTGATTGTACGAGTGAGGTACCTGTTGTGGTCCTCACCAGCCAATCTTTGACACTCGTACTGGGCGAGTAGTGGAGGCACAATCGATTACTAAAGTGGAGGTGCTCCCACAGACTCTGACCCTGTACTGGAGCCGACACCACAACCACCTGTGCCACTGCATCTGATGCCACTTCCCTCACAATGTACTTTTGAACAATCTGGTCCCCTGGGACCACAATGTATTAGGGGGCCGTTAGAGCCCACTATAAAGGGAACCTCACTTCATCATTGAAGGGGGTTAAAAAAACACTGTAGCTTGGTATCAAGAGAAATACAAGTCTTTTTTTTCCCTCCATTTTCCTTCTGCAACTATTTTCTAAGTTTCTTATTAGGTTCTTGAAGTTCTTCATTTATAAGCTCTATACTTTGATTTTTTCTAACTTAACATCGTTGACGAGTTCTCACCATCAACACCAGTATAAAAGGAGGTGTCTAAGAAAGAGGATAACTATAAGGCTCCAACTGTCAATAATAGCTTGGAGAAAAAGAGTACTACTAGTGATGGGCTTGTTTTGAAGCAATTGCTTGCTCATCTTTGGTATGCATTTTTAGGAGATGGATCTACCAAACCCATAATAATTTCGGCATCATTGAATAAAGAAGATGAAAGGAAGTTGTTAGAAACTTTAAAGAGGCATTCATCCGCCTTTGCTTGGTCAATTTAAGATATTAAAGGCATTAGTCCAGCAATTTGTATGCACAAGATTCTTATGGAAGACTCATATAAGCCTTCTATTGAACATCAACACCGTCTTAATCCAGCTATGAAAGAGGTTGTGAGAGCGAAAGTCTTGAAGCTTTTGAATGTTGGAATTATTTATGCCATTTCTGATAGTTCATGGGTGAGTCCGGTTCAAGTGGTATCGAAGAAAGGAGGAATGACAGTTGTAATGAATGAAAAGAATGAGTTAATTCCAACTCGTACTGTGATGGGGTGGGAAGTGTGTATTGATTATAAGAAGCTGAATAAGGCAACTTGGAAGGATCATTTTCCCTTACCTTTCATTGACCAAATGTTAGATCGCTTGGCGGGCCACAATTTCTATTGTTTTCTAGATGGTTATTCGGGATATAACCAAATTGTTATTACTCTGGAGGACTAAGAGAATACCACCTTTACTTGTCCATATGGTATGTTTGCCTTTCGTAGGATGCCATTTGGCTTGTGTAATGCACCAGCCACTTTTCAAAGGTGTATGATGGACATTTTTGCTAACTAGTGGAGAATTTAATGGGGGTATTTATGGACTATTTTCCAGTTTTCGGTTCCTCGTTTGACTCTTGTGTTGTGCAACCTTGGGATAGTTTTCAAAAGATCTGTGGAGATCAATCTTGTTCTTAATTGGGAGAAATGCCATTTCATGGTTAAGGAGGGGATGTACTTGGGCATCAAGTTCTTTGGGTTTGGAGGTGGATAAAGACCAAATTTCCACTATTTAGACCTTACCTCCACCAACTAATGTGAAGGGGATTCGAAGTTTTTTAGGCCATGCTGGTTTCTATAAGAGATTTATTAAAGACTTCTCTAAAGTTACTAAGCCATTATGAAAGTTATTAGAGAAGGGTGAGCCTTTTCTTTTGATGAGTCATGTTTGAAAGCTTTTAATGTCCTCAAAGAGAAACTTATTGCAGCACCCATTCTTATTGTGCCCGATTAGAGTGAGCCATTTGAGATAATGTGTGATGCAAGTGACTTTGCTATTGGAGCAGTTCTTGGGCAGCAAAGAGATAAGATTTTTAGAGCTATTTATTAGTCTAGTTGTACTTTGAATGAAACTCAAGAGAATTATACAACTACCGAGAATGAGATGTTAGCGGTGGTTTATTCTTGTGACAAGTTTCGTCCTTATATAATTGGATCTAAGGTGATAATCTATACCGATCATGCAGCTATTCAGTACTTGTTTGAGAAAAAGGATGCTAAACCTTGCTTGATTAGATGGGTTCTATTGCTCCAAGAATTTGATTTGGAGATCCGAGATAAGCGAGGAAGTGAGAATGTAGTGGCTGATCATCTATGTCATCTTGAGGGGGTAAATAGTGGAGATGACGGTTCATCAATTTTTGAAGCTTTTCTGGATGAGCAAGTATTTTCGATGGCAACTAAAATCCCTTGGTATGCTGATTTTGTCAACTATTTAACATGCAAGGTTTTGCCATCGGGTCTATCCTCTCAACAAAAGAAGAAATTTTTTCATGATGTGAAGCAATATATTTGGGATGATCCGATTATCTTCAAGCATTGTGATGATCTTGTGATAAGAAGATGTGTATCGAAAGAGGAAGTAAGTGAGATTCTATTCCATTGCCATTCTTTTCCTGTGGGTGGCCATTGTGGAGTTACAAGGATTGCTGCAAAGGTCCTTGATAGTGGGTTTTATTGGCCTACTTTACACAGAGATCGTTATGCATATGTGAAGAGTTGTGATCGGTGTCAACGTGTGGGAAACATCTCTAGAAGACATGAATTGCCTCTCACTAATATTCTAGAAGTGGAGATCTTTGATGTGTGGGGTATTGATTTCATGGGACCATTTCCCACCTTAGTTTGGTAATCTATACATTCTCTTGGCGGTGGACTATGTAAGTAAATGGGTAGAAGCTACTGCAATAACTACAAATGATGCTCGGGTTGTAGTCAAATTTATTCAAAAGAATATTTTTTCTAGATTTGGTACATCAGAGCAATACTTAGTGATGAAGGTACCCATTTCACTAATAAGGTTTTTGATGCTCTTATGATAAAGTACGGAGTAAGACATAAGATGGCCCTAGCTTATCATCCATAATCTAATGGTCAAGCGGAGATATCTAATTGGGAAATTAAGCTTATCTTGGAGAAAACAGTGCAATCTAATAGAAATGATTGGTCTAATAAGCTTGATGATGCTTTATGGGCATTTAGGACAACTTTCAAGACACCTATCGACATGTCTCCTTATAAAATTGTGTTTGGAAAGGCTTGTCATCTACCATTTGAGCTTGAGCACCGTGCACAATGGGCCATTAAAAAGCTGAATTTTGATTTGAAAGCTTTGGGAGAGAAAAGACTTCTCCAACTTAATGAGTTAGAAGAAATTCGTCATGAAGCTTATGAGAACGCACAAATTTATAAGGAGCGAACAAAAAATTGGCACGATAAGCAAATTATTTGAGGGAGTTTGTACTAGGAGAGAAGGTTCTTTCATTCAATTCTCATTTTAAACTCTTTCCCGGTAAATTAAAGTCTCACTGGTCGGGACCGTTCACAGTTATTCAAGTCTTTCCATTTGGAGCTGTTGAGATTCAAAGAGGTGATGAACCTACATTCAAAGTAAATGGCCAACGGTTGAAGCATTATTTTGGAGAAGAAGTAGAGAAAATGGCGAGCATTAAACTCTTTGATGAGTAGTTTGGTATTGAGGTACAAGGTCTAGCTAAAGACTTTAAATTAAGCGCTAGATGGGAGGCAACCCATCTTTTTGATAACTTTTATTTATTTTTCGTAAAGTTTATTAGTAATTTAGTTTAGGATTAATTTTAATTTTAGTTTTTAAAGTTTTATTAAAAAAAATTGGGTTAGGCGATGTATTTCCTGCCTAGTGGCAATGCATCCCCACAAGTGGAATTTCGAGCCTCAAAACAGAGAGTCTGGTAATGCGTCGCTCTTATTCTGGCGACGCATCGCCTAAACCTTAATCGCACCAGGCGATACATCACCTGGTGAGTGGCGGCACATCGCCTGGTGAGTGGCAGCACATTGTCACTTCTGTAAAAAAAAAAATTATAATAAAAAAACTAGCACAAGAGTCACATTTTTTTTAAGTTAGGTAGTTTTTTTCTTTCATTTTTTTACTTAATTACTTTTTCTTCTTTTCCTTTTCTTTCCTTCTCTCCCATTCCCACATTCTTTTTTTTTCTTTTTCTTCTTCAAGTTCTATCACCATCATTTTTGTTAATAATCATCTTGCTCATACTTCTCATCTTGTATGATTCATTCTCCTCACATTATTATTTCCTTGCTTTATTTCTGTCATTTATTACTCTACACAATATTTCTCAATGGAAAAATGGAGATGAAGAAGGGATTCCATTCCATCCCAAGTAAAGTTATTTATCTTCTTTTGGTTGGATTCTTTGTTTCATTTTGATGATAATTGGAAGTTTGGACTGTTTTGTGTGATGATATGTACTTTTGGAGTATATTTAATATCTATATAGGTCTTGGAGGTGTGTGGTTCTTTAAGGCATATCAAGTGTTTGATAAAATGCTCCAATGGCAGTTTCCATTGATTTTTGAGGAATTACTTGCATTTTGTTGGTGGTTTTCATTTTGTTTATGCTTGGAGATACATTACCAAGTTTTGGGGGTGATTGATTTTGGAAATTATGCATTGATTTAGTATATGTGGGATGTTGATATTTTTTTTATGATTGGTGCTTTTCCTTGGAGTTTGGGGGAGAATTTTTGTGTTTTGTGAGTGATAGTGTGGGTTCAAGAGTGGTTGTGAGGGTCTTTGATTATTGCTTATGGGGCTTAAAAAGAAGAGAATCGAGGCCTCTACCTCAACGTCCTTTATTGTTCAACATTCTTTTGTAAATGATGAGGCCAAGGGTAAATATAGGTTGAATAATGATCAGAATAAGAACATCATCATGGAATCTTCTGGCGCCAAGTGATGGCAATTTGTTGAGCATGATTCAAGAACGTGAATGTCAACGCTTATGTGAGGTGTCCATTATGGGGAATATTAGTGTGGTTAAAACTATTCCATGCTTTGGCATAAGGATTCAACGTTGTACTAAGCACATTACAGGGAACCATCAAATCAATAGTAGAATAATTCTAATCCACACCAGGGGAAGCAAGTTGACTTAAAATAAATCTATAATCTAGACCCTCTCTCACCATAGTATGATATTCATCATCCGGAATTCATGGTAACCCATAATATGCATTAATCACCGACGGGATTTTGATTCGGGACAATATTTTGAAGATTATGAGGGGTGTTACTACTGGTGGTCATGGTCATGCCAGTTTGATTACTAGGTTATGTAGGGCGGCTGGTGTTCTGATGAATGAGACTGAGCCCTGTTTGCAAAATACCACTATAGATCATGGTAATTTGACTCGTGGTTCGTTCTGGCAAGGTGGAACTCCTCGTCCTTTTGGCCTTGGATTTGAGGTGGACGATCCTGAGAATGTCCCACCACCACCTGTTGCTCCACATCCACGTCTCCGCAGCCACCTGATGCTTTCTAACAACCAAATTATGATAATCAAATTCGGCACCGTGCTCGTGACAGACAAACTCAGCGTGCTGCTTCTTCGTCTCAACCTGCTGAGGATATACATTATTTGCTTGATGACATTGGTCAACTACTGGTTCAGTAGGGAAAGCGATTGTCTAACCTGGAGTTGTCCAATTTGAGTCTTCATCGCCGTGTGTTTGATATGCAGGAGCATCCGTTTCACTTCTACAACTACACAGGGACCATTCATAATCAATGGCAGCAACAATTTCCCGATTGTCATTTTCCATAATTTCTGAGCCTGTTTCATGACCCATATTACTCTCTAGAGCCCGAGGAGCCACCAGTTACTGATGACGATGATGATATGGCCGACGATCCTTAGTCAGGCCATGGGGTATTCTTTTCTTTCCTTGATATTTTCTTATTAAACAGCGGGGACACTATTTTTATTAAGTTTTTGGGGAAAAATGTTTATGTTTCTTTTATTTCCTTTATTTTATTTTTCTTAGTTTTTATTCTGGTTTCATGTTTTATTGGATGCTTGTACTTGACTAAATTGAGATGTTGACTTTATGACTCATGGGTTGTAACGACCCAAATCGCTAATAAGGCTTAAGGGCCTTGATTAGTGTGCCTGGAGGGCATAATGGGAATTATGTGTGACTTTAATGAGTAAGATGCATGATTATGATTTAAAGCATGTTATATGACTATTTGAATATTTGAGATGCATGACTATGTGTATTAATATGCATGTAGGCCCTGATTAGGTTAGAAGGGCATAATCGTAATTTTGGCCATTTTGGGCATAACTGCTTTGATATATGTGATAATTGTCGAGACCACATTATTATGTGGATATATTGTGATCTGTGACTCGAGACGATCCTAGTGAGCAAAGTAGCGAAAAAGTCATGGCGGGGATTTATATCCGGCTCGGGGTGAGCCTAGGGGTATAAATGGAAATTTAGTGAGTATATTAGAATCTATTTTAATATCGAGGAATATAATTGGAGATTAGTTAGGTATCAGGAACTAAGTGAGAAATATTAGAGACACTCGAGGAGTTAACGGGAATTGGGTAAAATGACTAAAATGCCCTAAGAGGAATAAAGGGTTAGAATTAAAAGGGAGGGCATAATAGTCATTTGGCTTATAGGAGTTAAGTGTTACTAAGGCTTTATGTTAGTGGAAGTTGTAGAAAGGTATAGAAGTCCGAGGAAAGAAAGAAAAGAAGGAAAAGGAAGAAAAAGAAAGGGAGAAAACAGAGAGAGTTTTCTAAGGTCGGTTTATGCTTCCTTCATCAGTTTCTTGAGGATTTTTGGAGCAAAGTTCAGAGGAGAGCTGGGTTAGGCTGAGCATCAAGGATCCTAAGCTAGGTTTGAGGAATTGGCAGAGGTTTAGCAAGAACTCACCAACACTTGAGGTAAAATTCTGTAAGTTTCTTCAGTTCTGGTTTTGGTTCTTAGCTAAGATATCTAAGCTGTGTTGATGGGGAATTTTAGGAAAGTTGGAGCCAAGGGTTGAGGAAGAGCAAGCCAAGGAGGTCTAGAGGCAACTTGAGGTAGAAATTCCACCAAAGGTATAAATTCTAAGCTTCTAACTATGATGTTTAACTGGTTTTTGCTGAGTTTTAATGTTTAGAAGTGGCTATGGTGAATTTTGAGATTAGGGATGCATGTGCTTGAGTTCTAGATATTTGGGATGCTTGGGATGAGTGGAGTATGTTCATAAGATTGTATTTGAGTTTGGTAAAGGTTTGGAGAAGTTTTGGTTGAGTTTGGTTCGAGGAAATCGCAGGAAGAGAAATTTGGTGTTTGCCTGTCTGTGACTAGCGCTAGCCTTTGGGCGCTGTAGCGCTAGGCCATGCATGTTGAGGGGATTTTGCTTCTGTTTTTAGCGCTTTAGCGCCCTCCTAAGAGCGCTGTAGTGCTGCCCTGCTTCTAGAAAGGGATTTTAGGGTTGTTTGTAAGGGTTTTTGACCAAGGGTTTGGGGTTTGATTCCACCACCTTGTTGGGTGGAACTAGGACTTCCTGGGGGCTCGGGTTTGGTCCTGAGGCTAGGTTTTGGACTTGAGGTTTGATGATGACTTTGGCCTATGGTTGTGTATAGGTGAGCGCTAGGGCTTGAGAGGGATCGTGCTCAAGGAGTCAAGTGATCAGAGCTAGCAAATCGAAAGGTAAGAAAACTGCACCCGGTTATATATTTGTGATGGGACTAAGTGCTCCCGAAATCTGTATTATGTCAATGATGGTATCATGCCATGGGACATGTGTTAGCAGCCTAAGAGTGCCGTACACAATATTTGTGCACAGGGCGCGGCTTGGCCACTGGTAGCCGAGGATAGCTTAATATTCACTGAGCTCGGTTTAAGCGGGCCGGAGTCAGTGGGATAACAGAGGGAGCAGCCTGAGGGCGCTAGCCCTAGTTATCACTTGTGAACTGATATATGATATGAGATGACATGTTAGTGTGATGAATACTTGATTATATTGAATGCTTATATGATTGAGAACTTGTGATGCGATATGAGATATTGATTTGTCTGTTGATTGCTTATGCTCTGTTGTTGTGTTTTCTTGCTGGGCCTTGGCTCACGGGTGCTACGTGGTGCAGGTAAAGGCAAAGGCAAGCTGGACCAACCTTGAGATGGAGAGCTGCGGGGTTGAATGTACATAGCTAGCTGTTCGATCACCATGGTCGAGGAGTGGATCAGGACAGGGATTGCCTAACTGTTTGTTTTGCCTTAATATGGCTTGTTATTGTATCTAAACCTTATGACTTTTGTAAACGGTCTTTAAACTTATTATTTTTTGGGATCCCGTGTAAACAGATAATGTTTCTTAATGAAAATGCGACTTTTGAGACTAAAAGATTTTAACCCTAGTTCCTCTATAGTTTCAGTAACACACGTTTAATTAAATGACTTGATTAGCAAGTCTAGCACTTTATAAACACATAGTGTAACGGTCTTGGCTATCCAGGGCGTTACATGGGTTTCAATGATGACTATTATGTTTAACGCTTTGATATTTCTTGGTGTGTGTTTTGAAGTTTATTGACTGTGTGCTTGGCTGATCTTACTTGGTGTTAATATTATTACCTCTCGTTGAAGTATCTCTTTACGATTCTTATTCAATATGTGGCTTTGTGGGTATTGTAGAGACTTGGATTCATTTTGTTTGACATAGATACAACTAGAACTTGCTTGATCAATTCGTTGAGGCGAAATCCTAGATCTTTGTTATGTAGAATTGATAGAGGCATTTTCTTTGAATCGTTTGAGCCAAAAAGCTAATCTATATACATTTATCCCTTTGTTTCCCTTTTTGAGCTATTGTGACATTCTTATTCTTTGTTATTTTAACACATTTTGAGCTTGCGACATGCCAATTTCAACTTGATTAATTTTTATCCTTTTACCCTCTTTTGCACCATAAGCATAAGATGAATTGTATTAATTTTTGTAATGTGTTGTAAAGTAGGGGAATGTGATATATTATGATTGTGTGATTGGAAAATTGATGATGTGTTGGGTTCCAATGTAAAAAGTGAGTTACTCTTCAACTGTGTTGATTGTAAAGTTTCTTTTAAAAATAAATAGAGAAAAAAAATATGAATGTTTTTGAAAGAGAAAAAGAATGTTGAAATGAAAAAGAATTGAAAAAATGGAAAAAATAAGTTTGGGGGAAGTAGTAACTCAATGATGAAAAAAAATAGTCGTAAGGAATGAGAGAGTGAAAATAATGTTTTGGGATAATGGGAAGTTTTATAGTTTAAAGTTAGTTCTTTTGTAAGTTTATGGTGTGAAAATAAGCCTAAATGATTATTCTCATCCACCATTGACCCAAGCCTAAGGTTATAAGCCAAATGAAGACCTCTTGATCTACATGATATTTGATTTACATTAGTGGAGACAAGTTGATCAAGTGAGCTTATGGTTGTTTTGACTATGTGATTTATTCATTATTTTTGTCTTGATGCACATGAGCTACATATTTGTTTGATATTATTAGAGATGTTTGTATATAATGAGATGGTAATATTAACATTTGAGTATTGATTTGTTGAAATTCTAGTTTTATGCTTTAATTCACATATTGAGTGATTGAAAAGAGTTAGTAATTTGAGAAGTTAACCCTTGAGTCTAAATGAACATTCTTGATTTGGTTGTTTTAGTCATTTGTAGTGTTTAAGAATTCATTGTTTTGGTTATGGTTTGCTATTACTAAGAGTCTCTTTTGCTTGAGGACAAGTAATTGTTCAACTTTGGGGGTGTGATGAGTGCATGTTTTATGCACTCAAATATTGACTTTTATCCTTAGAATGGTTTGTTTTTCCTTAATTTTTGTGTAGATTTGATGAGTTTCATTTAAGTGTGCAGGAATTGAGTTTTTAGGTGTTTTGAATGTTATTTTGGGTGTTCAAGTCAGAGAATGATGCGTTACGTCACTTTCGAGAGGCAAGAAGTCGCTGAAATTTGTGAAAATTTAAAACTTGAAAAAGTCCAGGTGACATGTCGCCTGACATAAGGCGATGAATCGCCTGTCATATGGCAACATGTAGCTCGGGATATGGCGATACGTCGCCAGTTGCGCCACAAAAATAAGAAAATGTGTTTTTCCACACGTTTTTCACTTGAATTAAAAAATAGGACGACTAAGGAGACTTCTAGAGACTAGGGCACGACCACAACACATATATAAAGGAAAAGAAACACATTTAGAAGGGAGGAGACTCAGTGGAGAAGGATCTAAGAAGTGAATCAAGCAATGTCAACGAAGTTCTTTAGCGTTCTTTGTTTTCCCTCTTTATTTCTTTGTTCTTTTAAGATAATTACAATATATTTGAGATTATAAAACACATCATGTGTGGCTAATTTTATTATTTTGTTAAGGTGTAGATTGATCTCTTGACATGATTTTATTTCTATGATTTAATGCAAAGTCTATTTTAGTCAAATATAGTTCTTATGTTTTACTTTGAATCATTTTTGCTTTAATTATGATTTTTATATTGTTCTTTACAGTAAATGAATTATAATTAGGGTTGTATTTAGATTGTGAAGATTATTACTCGAGAAGGGAACATTCAAACAATCCGGCACCAGGTAGAACAACTTAGGTTATGTGAGATTGAGAGATAAGCATAAATCTAGGTAACCGAGATAATTCTAGATTGTGACACCGAGACTTGGAATATTTAGGATTATTTCTAGAGTGGAACTTAATGATGGTAAGGATAAATGGTCGTATAGAGGTATAGACTAGGTATCACTTGCACATTATTTGTGCGGCACTCGAGAAAGGGTATAAAGATAAAACAATGCTCTAGGTTTTTGAACACATTGGATTGATTTAGGCACATTAATGATTAGGGGTAAGATTGTTAGAGAGTGAACTTGAAACCTTAACAATTGTTATTATCTTGAGTATATTCACATTTAGTTATTTGTTCTTTAAAATTCATAGTTATTTATAATTTGGCTTCTTGTTATCTTTCGAAATTGATTGCTTAGATAAAGTAGGATTTATTATTTGCTATATTTAATTTATTTAATTGATTTTAATCCTTGTGGGACGATATCTGCTTTAGACTACTTTACTACTTGTTCGATTTGTGCACTTTCATGCATATTCATTATTTTTCGCAACACTAGGTTGCAGAAGTTGAGCTGACAACCACCCATCATAATAGTGATATGTCCAAGCAAGGAGAACAAAAGCTGATTTGAAAGGTAAATTATGTTTGGCTTTATTGTGCTCTCCCTAGACACTCCAAGCATAAATCAACACTAAACAAAATTGGTGATGAGAGACAACTGAAAGTAAAGATTGTAACATGTCGGCTATGTTCCAAGAGAGAAAAGGCTTGACAAAGCTCCAAAAGTTTGACAATTTCCACACATTAATGAAAAGAGGGCAAAGGAATAAAACATGTATAACATCATCATTGTGACAATCACATTAAAAGCAAGACGAAGAACAAGGAGCATGATGGGAGTGAATAGTTGTAGCAGTTGGAATTATCTCATGAGAAACACACCAATAGAATATTTTAACTTTCCTCGGTAGCTTCAAAGACCAAAGAGTAAGCCACCATTTAGCGAAAGGAATAGTGCTAGAGGACGTAGGAAAATCTTCAGAAGTGAATGCTAGGTGATATCCACTCTTTACAAAATATATTCCAGCACCTTCAAAGTGTCAACAAACCTATTAAAAAAAAAGAAATCAGTATATAGAAATTATAGATCAAGAAATTAAAATATAAATATAGACAATACAAAAGGATTCTATTGAAACTGATTATGTTATTACTTAGAGGACTAAAAACTTTTAAAGAATTGTAACATTTCTAATTCTTTAGAACTTGTATAATAATTATATATTGGAAACATTATGATTGAAAATTTAAATAACCATAGGGAACACCAACCTAATCTCCACTTACACTAAAGTGTCACCTATTGTGTAGTTTAAAGAGCAAATAATAATGAGGATGATAAGAGTACTTAGAGCAAAAACCTATTGAAGAAGAAAGTATAGGATTGAAGGTACGAAGCATGTAATTTCAGTTAGAATATTAAGGATTACTACTTATATAATATATCATTGTTAAGAAAGTAGTTTCCCTATAGAGCTAATGTAGATGAATTTTGAGAAAGATATGGATGACAGGTTGGTTGATTTATAACAATTATAATGTGTACAGTACACGTTATAATGATTATACTTATAGTTTGCATATATATATATATATTGTTGACGTGGTTTTTCATCAACAGGGGATTAAGAAATCCAATTACAGAGATTAAGCTTGATAATAAACCATAAATATAAAATCACAAAATTTTACGTGGTTCAGTGGTTAAAATTCACCTTGTCAACGAGCCACTCTTATTCTTGCTTTGGAACTCTTGAGGAAATTGTTTATGACAATTTCAGCAGAGCTTTGGCATACAAGATGTCGGTCCCTTTTACTTTTAATTCCCCTTATACTTGTAGGGAATTATGATGGACAATATTGGGTAACCATACTATAAATGGTAACATACAATATTGGGTAACTTCCTAAATTAATGGATATGTAAATACCTATAACGCCCCGGATAGCCAAGATCGTTACACCGTGTGTTTTAAATAGTGTTAGGCTCACTAATCGAGTCATTTGGCCATAAACGTGCAACTAAACGTGATTAACGACTTAGGGTTAAAATTTTTGGTCAAAGGAATAGCACTTCATTAAAACGTTAAGTGCATACTTGGGATCCCAAAATAAACATTTACAAGTCATTTACAGTTCCAAAAAGTGTAATTACAACTCAAAAATTACAAACAGCCGACCTAGGTGGAAAAATAGGTCTTGATCCTAGTTCATTTGAGAAACCCCAGTGTGGTGGTCGAGTAGCCGCATATGTACACGTCGCCACTGAAGCTCTCCAACTCATGGCTAGCCTAGCTTCCCTTTCCCCTTACCTGCACCATATAGCACCCGTGAGCCAATGTTCAGCAATGAAACTTAAACATACTCATAAGTAGTTAATAACATATTACATAATCATAATAAGCATGCCCATCAGTAATAACTCTACTCATGCACGTATTCTACTCAAATAAGTAACTAATAAGTCATACCAAGGCCGCTGCCCTAAATAAATGATAATAAGCCATAACGGGGCCCAATGCCCTAGGATATGGGACTATGGAGTCACCTTGGGGCCCATTGTCCTATCCTCTGCATAACAAGCCTTGGAGCTGGCCCATCGTACCTGATGCTTTAGTTTTCCAATAACCATTGGGCTGGACAAGCATATGACACACTCTTGATTAGGCCTAACCATATCAACCAATGCTTAGCGCACTATCACCGCTCTTGACTTATAAGTCAATGCTTTTCAACTAGATAATACAAACATGCATACAACATCTAACAATTATCCACATACAGAGTATACAAGCATACTTAGTCAAGCAATCACAAGCACAATCATAATCATGCTCATTCGCAGGGTCCTCAGCCCTAATCAAATTTATGTTAAACAACTGGGTCAAGCCCTAATCACATACATCACGTATTGGGTGCAATTTTCTTACCTCTAGTCCAAGCACGAGTTAATTAACAATGACCCCCGAGCATGATCCTATCCCAAACCCTAGCAGTACCCTAGGCACAACCATAATAAGCGATATCCTTCAATATCGAGTAATTAAAGACTTTCGGACCGAGTCCTAGTCTCTGAGACCTTGAATTATACCAAACCGGGCAGTAGAATTGTTCTTGCCCTTAGGTTCGGATTCCCGCCACCCAAAACCTAATTTGGCCACTAATACCCATTTGAGCCACGACGCCCCTCACTAAGCACCGTGGCTCTCCACAACTCAAAGAGGCCCAGCCCTCAGTTACACTAGACACGCGCCGCGATGCACTCTGTCTGGCGCTGCGGCGCCAAGGCGGTATAGGGCACTCCCTTGGTCTCTGAGTTCATGAGGGCCGCAGCGTGACCCCACAAACCCAATTTTTCAAGCTTTTTCCCCAAGACAATTCCCCTAGAATTCACCCCAAAGTGGTACCAAAATCATAATTCAGTCTCAAAACATCATTAATACATCCAGAGTAGTACATCTACCCAAAAACTTAACCAAAAACCTCATCACAAGCCCGAGCTAATTCCTTGAGTTCAAAACTCAAAACACTCAAGAAAAACCAGACTAAACTTAATCAAAACAAGGGTTAAAGCTTACCCCAGTTGGTATAAACGACCCTAGGCTGCTGCTAACCAACTCCTAGCACCAAACTCCAAGCTTTAGCTTCAAAATTCCCAAAGAATTCCAAGGCACATCAAGAGGACTTAGAGAGAAAGTGATAACCGAGAGAGAGAGAGAGAGAGAGAGAGAGAGAGAGAGAGAGAGAGAGAGAGAGAGAGAGAGAGAGAGAGAGAGAGAGAAAGAGATTGCTTTGTTACTCTGTTCAGAGAAGCCCCAAGTGACTAAGTCACTACTTAGAAAGGAAAGGACCAAAATACCCCTTGCCCACTAATGCTCTCCCCCATGCCCTCAAGGGCAAATGAGTCTTTTACCACTTTTCCCCATTAATCATAATTAATGTCTCATAATTCACGTTACCTCCAATATCCTCAAATAATCACTAAACAATTTCCCATTTGCCCGATAAGTCATGGTAGTGTACTAAATTATTAAAATACCCCTAGGCTCACCCCGAGCCGGGTATTTGACCCCGTTATGACTAAACCGCTAACTTTCTCCCTAGGATCGCCTCGTGCCGAATATATCAAATATATCTACATAATAATGTGGTCTCAATCAATATACACATATATTCAAATATGCCCTCAACGGGCAAAATTATGAAAATGCCCTTCTAATAAGAAATGGGCCCATGTGCATGCTTAAAACACCTAACATGCCAATATAGTCATATTATAATATAACTCACATAATTCATCTAATCATGGAAAAAATTAAAAATATGCACATAATATTCAATTATTTCCCTCCTATCCCCCTAATCAATGCACTAAGCCTTATTAGGGAAACAGGGACGTTACAATACCCTAATTAAGCCTGTTGCCATTTACATCATTCAATAAATGTATATAACTATTGTGTGAATTTATTGTGCATATCAGGCATCTGAGTCTGTAATGAATCTTCCATGTTCATCTTTGAACTACCTCGAGCTAGATGCCATCCTAGAACTGGATGTAACTAGAGCAGGACAGATCGACTCAGATAATACCCGGGCTTAGTGAAGGCGATCTGGACGCTAGACATTGGACACTTTGATCTCTTTCATCTGTGCTTCAAACGATCTGAAGGATTTTGGGCTGTCCCGGATTCAGCGATACAACCTCGAGCTGTTTGACATGGAGTTAGCAAGATATCTCCAAAGTCTTGCCTCCATTATTTATTTCACGCTAGCTGTACCCTAAGCAAGATAATTGAGCTTATGATTTTAGGGTACAACATATAGATAGTGTAAAGATATACCCAATTTATAACGTATTCCTAATCCAGGATCGTTACACTGTGTATTTTAAATTGTATCAGGCTTGCTAATCAAGTCATTTGGTTATAAACGTGTAACTAAGGTTACCGTCAAGGGTTAGGGTTAAAATTTTGGGTCAAAGGAACTGTTAACTTTTTATTTAAAAAGTTTCATGAATATATGGGATCCCAAAATAATACAAACAAATGTTTAAAAGGGTGTATATACATCAAAAGTTACAACCAGCCGACCTAAGCAGCAAAATTAGGACTACAACCTTAGTTCCTCTGAAATATCCTCGGCCGTGGTGGATGAGCAGCCGCATATGTACACGCCGCCACCAGAGCTCTCCAACTCATGGTTGGTCAAGCTTTCCTTTTCCCTTACCTGCACCACATAGCACCTGTGAGCCAAGGCTCAGCAAGAAAACTTAAGCATGCGCATGAATAGAAAATACAGATTTCCAAATACTTATCTAGCATGCCCAGCAATAATAACCTACTCACGCATGCACACAATGAAAAATAAATGGTCATTGGACCATTCTGGGATCGCTGCCCTAAATAGTTGACCATAGAGACAACCCTGGGGCCCTATGCCCTAGCTATGTGACCATAGGATCACCTGGGGCCCACACCTTAGCTTTGGGTAACTAGCCATAGAGCTAGCCAAATGCTTTGTTTTCCAATCACCATTGGGTCGGCCAACGTAATAGTACGTTGCTGATTTGGGCCTAAGCCTTTCGACCAGCGCACAACGCTATTGCCATCCTTAACTAATAAGTCAAGCCCTGAACCAGGTATTCATATATAGAAACATAAATAGATATAGATAAGCATACTTCAGACAACACAAGTATGCATACATATTAATCATATAACATTATCAAATAATTGCAAACATAGTAATAACCATGCTCCTTAATGGGGCCAAGCCCTAGCTACACAAACCATGCAAATAGTCATATAACACTTAATCAGGTACAAAATATTCAAGTATGTTTAATCAACAAGAGAAACGATAACTTAAACATGTTCATTCTTAGGGGCCCGAGCACTATTCATAATTATAATAAACATTCGGGCCAAGCCCTAATCACATATATCATGTATTGGGTGCAGTTTTCTTACCTCATGTCCGAGTGCACAGTAAAATAAGAACGATCCTCGAGCATGATCCCGGTGCCGAGCCCTTAGTGATAACCTAGTCACAACCTTAATATAGGATTCCTTCAATAACGAGCAAATAAAGGCTTCCGATCTGAGTCCTAGCCTCCGAGACCTAGAATTCTACTAAATCGAGTAGTAGAATAGATCTCGAGCCCTTAGGTTTAAATCCCCATCTCTTAAAACCTACGGTGGCCAAAACAGAAGGCGGGCGCGACCTGCCCTTGAGGGTCATGGTGCACCTCTCAAGTCAAAGGCCATCTTCTTCCTGAAAATAGGACACGGGCTGCGACTTGTCCTTGAGGGTCATGGCGCACCTCTCATGCAAAAGTCCCCGAAGGGCCCTGGGTTCGGTTGGGTCGCGGCACCACAAGAACAGGGCCGCGACCTGACTCTGCGAACCCAGAATTTCTTCATTTTCTCCAGACAAACTCAATCAAAACCACCCAAAATCCACCCTAAAATCATAGTTCAATCCTCATAACAGATTTAACATCTTCCCAGCAACAGAATCCAACCTAAAACTTGATGAAAACCCCATCAAAACTCAATAATCCAACCCTCGAGCTACAAGCTCAAGAACACCAAAAACACTTAACAGAAATCAATGAATAACAAACTTTAAGGCTTACCTCAACTGTGAATGGTGATCTCCTAGCCACAAGCAATCTTGAATTCTAACTTGAGCCTTCAATTCCTTGGTTTCCAGCCAAAATCTCCTTAATTCCTCAAGAACTTACTTAGAAAAGTTGAAAGAGCATGCATGAGAGAGGGATTTGGTTGAGTGAGGGAGGAAGTTGAGTGTTTTAATGTTTTGTTTGCTTTCTTAAGGCTTAAGTAATCTTAAGCTAATCCCGAGGCTTGGGGTACCAAAAATGTCCCTGAGGGAAAAATGGTCAAAATCCCCAATATTTCCTCCTAATCTCACTAAGTCCAGATATATCCATAATTATTCATTCCCATTATCCGATAACCTGCTACTGAGCTAAATACCTAAAATACCCCTTGACTCGCCCCGAGTCGAGTATTGGGTCCCGTTGTGACTGTAACGCCCTACTTCCTTAGAGCCTTTACTAAGTGAGTTTTAAACGTGCAATTAACTCGCTAATCGAGGTTTTAGGTTAAAAGTATGGCTAAACTATAATAAAAGTCATATAATTTTAAAATATAATCATTCATTAAAATTATAAAGCGTTATACATTTGGGATTCCAAAATACTGTTTATAAATATTTACAATTAAAAAATATGATTAAAGTTGACTAAACGACAAAATTTGGATTTATACATAGCATCTCCCAAAAATACCCCTAGCCGTGGTAGCCAGGCAAGCCGAACATGTACACGTTGCTTCACGCTCTCTGTACTCATGGTTGGTCGACCTTTCCCTTGCCCTTACCTGCACCATAGAGCACTCGTGAGCCAAAGCCCAGCAAGAAAACTCAAGACAAACAATCAACAAATGCATAACTATCAATTAGCATACAACAAGGAAGCCAACAGGCTAAACACATAGCGGCTATGCCATCCCAGGTGCTTTACCAGGCCCTGGGTTCGTGGTCTACACTGTGAGGATGTCTCAAGCATCCAAGAAAGGTCTCACCCTGGTGACTTGCACCGCGTTCTCAACGCCGCTCCCAGCTCTTGCCGTATTCGGCCTCTCACTCCACATGCTTAGTGCTATTCCCGACCCCTTGTCGTACTTGGCTTCCTGCCGTTCTCGACCTTCGCCATTCCTGGCCTTCGCCGTTCATTCATAGATATGCAACGCATAGCATATATTCAACAAATACATAAACAAATACACACATAAACAATAGGGCTATGCCCTGCAATACAATCACATAGGGCCATGCCCTGCAATACAAACTATAGGGCCAAGCCCTGCTCTACGGGTACAATAGTTTTCTTACCTGTGTCCCAAGCTTCCCGAGCACCGATATCCTGAGCACAGTCCCCTAGTCCGAGCCTCACTGAAAACCTAGTCACAACATATCAACAACATCCATCCATCAAGCTCTAATCCATTAAATAACTTTGGAATGAAATTCTAGTCTCCAGGACCTTGAATTCTATCAATCCGGGTGATAAAATCCATCCCGAGCCTTAACTTTTGGATTCCCAAGACAAAAATATTCTCGAGGTCCAAAAACCCCTTAAGAGCCGCGGCCCCAAGGCCTTGTGGCGCAGCCCGCCTCAATTAGAAGCTCGGCCTCCCCTTTCAGCAGACGTGCGTCGTGGCCCAACCAAAGGGGCGCCGCAGACCGCCCTTCATCCTGGCCTCCCATCTGCTTTAGAGGGCTGCGGCTCACCAAGAACAGAGCTGCGGCCTGACCCCTTCAAACCTAGAAAATCCCCCATTTTAACAACCAAAACCCAGCCAATTAAACCCAAAATCAATCCCACAACTCAATTTAATCACCATAGTAGTTCTAGAATGGTCCTAGCAACAAAACCTAACAAAAAGCTAGCTTAAAGCCTCAACCAATCCCCAATTCAATCTTTAACTTCAAAAAACCAAGAAAGCTAAAACTCAGTTAAGAACTACAGAATTTAATGGCTAAAATCACAATTCAAAGCTTACCTTAACCTCTGCTTGAATCCACAAGTTGAAATTGAGCTAATCCTCAAGTCTAGAGCCCTAATTCCTTGCTTAAGCTTCAATGGTTCCCTTGATAAGGTTTAGAGAAAACAATAGGGAGAGAAAAGAGAGATAGGGTCAGTTTATGCCATGTTTCTGAGTGTTTCTTATGTTTTGTCTTACTTAGCCTAAGTCACTTAAGTTAGCTCCAAGGCTCGGGGTACCAAAAACGTCCCCGAGGGAAAAATGGTAAATTTCCCCAACATTCCCTCCTAAATGCTCTAACTTCAAATATATCTCAAAATATTTATTTTCATAACCCGATAACCCTAATTAAATGTCTAATGCCCAGAATACCCCTTGACTCGCCTCGAGTCGGGTATCGGGTCCCGTTGTGACTTCCTAGCTAAACCGCTCCCTAGGACTGTCTCAGATCATGCATCTCAAATATATCACCACTCACACGTGGTGAAGATCACAAAAATCACAAATATTTCATTTATACCCTCAACAGGCTAAAATTAAAAACATGCCCCTAATAACCAAATGGGGCCCACATGCATATCTAATTCACTTAAACATGCATTTCTAATCACATACTCATCAAATTCACATATTAACGTAATAAATCACTTATTACCCTCCATGCACGCTAATCAAGGCCCTAAGCCTTATTAGCTAATTTGGGACGCTACAGTGACTTTCCCGCTAACTTGCTCCCTAGGATCGTCTTGTGCCGAGTAACCCAAATAAACCCACATAATAATGTGGTCTCTCACATATATCATATATATGCACATATATACAATTATGCCCATAACGAGCCAAATTGTAAAAAAATTCTCTTCTAATAAGAAATGGGCCCACATGCGTATTTAATATTCCTAAACATGCATAACTAGTTATATTATCATATAACTCACATAATCACACAATCATACACAAATATATCATATAAGCATATAATTCCATATATTTCCATCTCGCCCCCCTAATCAAGGCCCTAAGCCTTATTAGGTAATTTGGGACGTTACAACTATCCCCTCCTTATAGAAATTTCGTCCTCGAAATTTTACCTGAACAACTCGGGAAACTGATTTCGCATATCTGCCTCCAGCTCCCAGGTCACTTCCTCGACCTTGCTGTTCCTCCATAATACATTAACTAAAGGTATAGTCTTCTTCCTCGGGACCTTGTACTTCCTGTCTAAAATTTGAACTAGCTGCTGCTCCTAGGACAAGTTTGCCTCCAATTCCAGTTCCTCATAACTCAATACATGAGTCCCATCTGATACATTCTTTCTTAGCATGGAAATATGGAATACATTTTGCACACTAGACAATGCAGGGGGTAAGGCCAACCTGTAAGCCACCTGACTAATCCTCTCCAGGATCTCAAATTGTCCCACAAACCTAGGGCTCAACTTGCCCTTCTTCTCGACTCTTCATCCCTCTCTGTAATGCCCCAAAATCCCTAATCGGTTTAATGGCTTGATTAGTAGGCTGGGAGGGCCATAATTGTTTTAATTATGCCATTAAATGATTATATGCATGTTTATGTGAATTATATTATAATATGATGTTAAATGCATGCATGTGGGTCCACATTTCATTACAGGGGTGTTTTGGTAATTTGGCCTGTTGAGGGCGTAATTGTATATTTGTATGCATGTCGTGACATATTGTTGAGACCACATTATAATGTGGATTTGTTCGAGCTATTTGGCATGAGACGATCTTTGAATATAAATTAGCGGTTTAGTCATAACATGTTTAAGTTCGGGGCTCGGGGTGAGTCTCAGGGTGATTTTAATGATTAGAGTGTTGTCGGGAATTAAAGGGTAATGGGATATGAACTATTGGTGTTTGAGTATTTTGAGAATAGTGGGAATTGGAGAGCGTTAATTATAATTAACGAAATAGGTGGAAAATGTCAATTTTGCCCTTGGGAGCCTTTAGAAATCTTTATTTGACCTAGGGGTATTTTGGTCTTTTCACCCCTAGGATAGTATTAAGCCATGAAGGCTGTAGAAACCTGAAGAAAATAGAGCACATAACAAACCTTCTCCCGTATCTATTTTGTCTCTTTTTCTTCTTAGATTTTTGAGCTTAAGTTGAGGAATCAAGCTTGGGAAATAAGTCTTGAGAGCTCGGGAGTGTGTTCCACCAGTGAAGAGCATCATAATCTGAGCTTGAGGTAAGTTTCTAGCCATTGAATCTTTGGTTTGCTATGTTTTTGTCTTGGAATTCAGTTGGGATTTCTAGGTTGGATGATTGGTTTTGTTGGGAGTTTTTGGTTAGGGTTCTTGTTGTTGTGATGCTTAGGGCTTGTGGGGATGGTTTTTGGGTTCATTTGGCACCAAAAATGAGGTTTGGAAGCATTGGAATCGAGTTGGAATTGAAGGAGTCGAAGGAAGAGGATTCAGGGGCTGATCTGGCTGGGTGTAGCGCTACAGCGCCCACAAGGGGGCGCTACAGCGCTACCCAGGGTTGTGATGGGTGGTTTTTGGTTCTGAGAATAGCGCTGGGGTGCTAGTGAGTAGCGCTACAACACTACTCTGTTCCTTCAGAATCCCGTTTTGAGTGTTTTTAAGGGTTTTTGGCTTGGGGTTTCAATCCTTAAGGCTCGGGATCAAATTTACTCACCGTGTGGGTACGTTTCAAGGTCCCGAGAGTGGGGTTTAGGTCAAGACCCTTTCATTGTTGATTTTCATTAATGGAGGTTATAATTGGTTATGATTAGGTAATCGCTAAGGAGTCAAAAGTTCGATTGTTCTCAGGGGTCGTTCTTGTTCTACTTCTCGCTCGAACCAGAGGTAAGAAAACTGCACCCTGTGTATATGACATGCGTGGTTGTTGTTGAGGCATGTTGGTTACTAAATGTCGACATTGATTGCATATTAAATGCTTAGCAGATCTTGCTTACTTGTGTATGGCACTGACTAGTCAGGGACGACACTGGTCGCGTATTACTGACTTGAGAGTCGGAAACGACATAAGCGTCATGAATGCAGGGCCGATAAAAGATTAGATCTAATTGATATCAGCATTGAATGACTCTAGGAGAATTAATGCTGGACCGACCCTAAGGTCGATGAAAATTATAAGCGCTTGACTAGTCTAGGACTAGTTACTTAGAGCCAGGGCCTAAGGTCTAGGTGACTGCTTGTCACGTGGCTAGGGAGCTGAATCCCATGGTTGTGACTCTATGGTCCCGTGGTAGGTTATATTGGTGACTAGTTCATTGAACACCTATCTTGATAAGCTAGTGAAAGGATCACTTATTTGTAAAGCCCGAGTGACCCTATCGTCACATCGCTAATGGGAACGGAACCAACTTTAGTGACTTTTCCAATTGTCACTCCTCTATTTTGGACTGAAAGTCCTGAATGATTATTATGATCATTGTTGATATTATATTCATGCATTATTGTGTTTTCTTGCTGGGCTTTGGCTCATGGGTGCTATGTGGTGCAGGTAAAGGGAAAGAAAAGCTCACCCAGCCTTGAGTGGAGAGCTTAGGTGGTGCTGTGTGCATATGCGACTGCTTGACCACCACGGCCAAGGAGTTCTCAGAGGAACTAGGGGGTTTACCCTATTTTTGCCGCTTAGGTCAGCGGGTTGTAAATTTAAACAGTAATGATCATTTTGAGTTGTAAATAACTTGTAAACATTTTGATGGGCCCATGACTAGTTTTATGTTTTAAATAAAATATATCCTTCCCTTTTGATTGGTTTTCCACCTTAACCTATTAATAACACCTAGAAGCACGTTTTTAACCAAAGAACTCAGGTAGCGAGTTAAATTCACAGTTCATCGTTCACCGTAACTGTTCTGGGATAACCAGGGCATTACACTCTCAGTGGTGAAACCCTAAGGAAGACATAGTCTCCCACCTGGAACTCCACGTTCCTCCGCTTGGGGTCTGAATAACTCCTCTGTCTACTCTGAGACACGAGCATCCGGGCTCTAATCTTTTCAATAGCCTCAGTGGTCCTCTGAACTGCCTCAGGACCCAAATATTTCCTCTAATCCATCTCATCCCAGTGAATGGGCGATCTACACTTCCTACCGTACAACATCTCATAAGGTGCCACTCCAATAGTAGACTGGTAGCTATTGTTGTAGGAAAACTCTATCAGAGGCAAATATTAACTCCAGGACCCTTCAAAGTCCAATACACATGCTCTCAACATGTCCTCCAATATCTAGATAGTCCTCTCAGACTAACCATCGGTCTAAGGATGATAAGCTGTATTGAAATTCAGCTATGTACCCATCACCCTCTGTAAACTTCCCCAAAACTTGAAAGTAAAGATAGGGTCTCTATCAGATACGATAGACCTCGGAGTCCCATGAAGGCGAACTATCTCTTTCACATAGAGATCTACATACTGATCAATCGTGTAATTCGTCCTCATGGTAGAAAGTGAGTTGATTTTGTATACCGATCCATGATGACCCAAATTGAATCATGCTGGTCCACTGTCCTGGGCAATCCTACCATGAAATCCATTGTGATATCCTCCTACTTCCACTCTGGAATATCCAGAGGCTATAATAGCCCTGCTGGCCTCTAATGTTCTACCTTGACCTGCTGACAGGCCAGACACCTTGCCACGTATTTAGTCATGTTCCTCTTCATCCCAGGCTACTGTATAAAGCTTTCAGATCCTGGTACATCTTCGTGGTGCCCGGATCATCTGATCCTAGTGTCCATCAGAGCGCAGATCTGATCCTTGTATCTCAACAAGCCCATGCTTGACATTGTATATTCCTTAGCTACTCCAACTAGGACATCCCTTCTAATCTGCCCCAATTGTGGGTCATCTAATTGCTTCCCCTTAATCATCTCCAAAAGAGTAGAGTATAGGGTGATGTTGGCTAACTGGCCCACCACTAACTCAATTCCTGCCCTTGTCATATCGTCAACCAACTTCCTAGGTATCTGCTTGGCACTATACAACTGTCTTGGACCTTTCCAGCTTAAGGCATCTGCTACCACGTTGGCTTTCCCAAAGTGATAGAGGATCTCATAATCATAATCCTTTACCAGCTTTAACCAACGTCTTTGCCTCATGTTCGGATCCTTCTGGGTGAAGAAGTATTTTAAATTCTTGTGGTCAGTGTATATCTCACACTTCTCATCATATAAGTAGTGCCGCCACACCTTCAGTACAAAACCCACCATGGCAGATCCTTTAGAAATACATCCAGAAACTCACAGACTAATCGGGTCTGTCCTAGTCCCACTGGCACGACCTGAGTGGTATCCACCACACTAGCTAAGAACCCTATGCACCCCCCTGCAACAGGTCTCTAGCTCTAGGTACAGATAACATAGGTATACGGGGTCCATGCACAGTGCCAACAAATACAAAGGGGTCCTCACCCTAAGGCTTAAAGGTTACATCTTTTTCTTGCAATCTATTGTTGCCCCATACTTCTCTAGCTAATCCATACCTAGAATTATATCAAAATTAGTCACCACTAATTCCACCAAGTCAACTAACAATTCCCTACCATCTGTAACTGGTAGTGATCTAACCCATCTCTTGGAAACCACTAACTCCCCAGTAGGCAGCATAGTACCAAACCTCACCTGATAAAAGTCACACGGTCTACAAAATCTATCTATAATCCTACTACCAACAAAAGAGTGCATAGCACCCGAATCAATTAAAATAGTATAGAAGGTTCCAGCGCTAGAAAGCTGATCTGTAACCACCGAGGGATTAGCCTCGGCCTCTGGTTGGGTCAAGGTGAACACCTGAGCTGGCTTCAGGTTGTCCACCTTCTTGGGCTCTTCCTATCTGACTCTCGGGCAATACTTTTTCAAATGCCCCACACTGCCGCAAACAAAACAGGCCTTCGCCCGACATTCCCCAATATGGCGCCTCCTACACCGGGTACACTATGGGAATGCTCTCCAGGTCTCACTGCCACCCTGGCGGCCCATCTATATGCCCCGTGGCCTCCTATATGGTCTTGGAGCTGAAACTATATCTGGAGTCTTTCTCTTTTGGTCATTGGGGCCTCCGCCCCTACCAGAGCCTGCAAATGGATGTCCCGACCTCCCAGAATCCCTTCTGGCTGCATTCTCACGCCAGATCTTGTTCTCTGCGCTCTCAACTGTAAATGCCTTTTCCATAGCCTGTGCATAGGTAGTCAATCTTGTCACAGTAGTAATACGAACATCCTGGGCTATCATAGGCTGTAGCCCCTAGAGAAACCTCTCTCTTCTGGTCCCATCAGTGGGCATCAGATCCCCAACAAACTTTGCCAATCTAT
The DNA here is from genome assembly GCF_963169125.1 of Humulus lupulus. Classification (NCBI taxonomy): domain Eukaryota; kingdom Viridiplantae; phylum Streptophyta; class Magnoliopsida; order Rosales; family Cannabaceae; genus Humulus; species Humulus lupulus. The sequence goes on from NC_084795.1 coordinate 162,926,045, forward strand.
CAAACTTCAGGGCGTAGTCAGTCACTGTCATGTTACCATGAAGTAACTTGCTGAACTCTTCAGCCTTCACAGAGTTAACTGTGTTGTTGAAGTACTTTTCATTGAACAAAGTTCTAAACTCTTCCCATTCCATGGTGTTTACTGCTCTGGTTTGGGATACAACCTCCCACCATATTCAGGCAGCCTCTCGAAACATATAAGTGGCGCATGCCACTCTCTCATTACCACGTACCATCATAAAATCTAGGATAGAGGTTATCATAGTCATCCATTGCTCAGCCTTCAGTGGGTCTGAGCTGCCCTAAAAAACTAGAGGGTGCTGCTTCCTAAACCTCTCATAAAGGGGTTCCCATCTATCTACCCCTGCTTGGGGCTGTACTACCGCTGCTACCTTTTACTACGACACTACCGATACTGTGGGCTGTGGGTTTCATGCTGGAACTTACTGTTGTCTCAAGAGACGGATCTCATCTTCCTGCCTCTCTAATCTAGCTTGCATACTAACAAGCACCTATTGCCAGTTTTCTGGAGCTGGCGGTGGGGCCTGGCCATGGTCATTCTCTTCCCTGGCCTGTATCTCTTGGCCAGCCAACCTCTCTGACCTTCGAGGAATCATACTGATATCTAACCCACTCTGCAGTGATCAAATCGGCTGTTAGGTAAGTAATAACTATACCTCTTGCTGCCTGGAGGTCCAAGATCAAATAGACAAAAACAGATGCAATGCTAATAAGCATGCCAACACGTAATATACTCAATCATGATGCTAATAAGCACACTTCCAGATATCCATCAGAAAATAACAATGCTAATAAGAATTTATGGCATTCATAAGTTACTAACGATGAAAATAAGCATGTTCCAACATTTATACATGCATAAGAATGCTAATAAGCAAGTTCTTTAACCCCTGCTAGTGTTAACAGTACTAATAAGCATTTCCTGGCCTATATGGAAATAATAACACTAATAAGCGTATCTTGACCTACATGTCCATATAATAACGCTAATAAGCGGTTCCTTTTCATTCACAAGCAATAACAATGCTAATAAGCACATTCTTTATCATTCATGCAATAGTCAAGGGCCAGGCCCTATCAGATTATCTCATGCTTCCTAAATAGGCATGCAAATAAGGTATTTATATCATATTTAAGTAGTTAAGTACATAACCACATAAATAGTGTAACAACCCAAAATTACTAATAAGCCTTAAGGGCCTTGATTAGTGTGACGGGAGAGCGTAACTGGATTATGTGTGATTTAAATGATTAAATGCATGATTATGTGAAAAGCATGCTTATATGATTATATGAATATATGAATATATGAGATGAATGATTTTGAGTATTAGTATGCATGTAGGCCCTGTTTAGGTTATAAGGGTATATTCGTAATTTTGGCACGTTGATGGCATAAATGTAAATATTTATGATAAATTGTTGAGACCACATTATTATGTGGATATATCTGCAGCTTGTAACTCAAGGCGATCCTAGTGAGCAGTTTAGCGGAAAAGTCACGGCGGGAATTTATACCCGGCTCGGGGGAACACTGACCAAAATGCCCTTAGAATGATTTAAAGGTTTAGTTATAATTGGGAGGGCAATATGGTCATTTGGTTTAAATGAGAGATAAGTACCAATATGATTTATGACTTAGTGGAATGTTTACAAACTAAAGGAAACAAAAAGAAAAGGAAAGAAGGGAAGAAAGAAGGAAAAACAAAGGTCTATTTTCTCTCTCTCCATTTAGGATTTCTTCTTCGTTTCTTGAGGAATTTTGGAGCTGTAACTCAGGGAGAACTTGGGTTGGAGCTTGGGGCTAAGGCTCTTGATAAAGCTTGGGGATTAGCAGAAGTTACTCACCCAATTAAGGTAAGTTTCAAGGTTGTTCTTGAGTTTCTGGTTTTGTGTTGAAATAGATTTCTGAATTGAGTTTTGTATGGGAATTCTAGGGAATTAAGCCTGAGGATTTGAGAGTTGAAAGATGAGAAGGTGTGGAGGACAACCTAAGGTCGAATTTCCCCATTGAAGGTAAGAAACTCTGGACTTGGTCACTTGAATTCTGGACTATTATGGTTTTCTGTTGAGTTTTTGAGCTTCAAGCTCAAACATGGCTTTTTCCTTGTTTGTTGGTGCATGTGGCTAGGTTTTGTGTTGTTGGGTTGTGTGGGGTGAGATATAGATGTTGGTAGGCTTGTTTTGGGGTATGGTTAAGGGTTGGAGGAGTTTTGGAGAAGTTTGGCTTGGGAAAAATTGAAGGAAGAAAACTTGAGTCTTGGCAGTGTTGTGACTAGCGCTGTAGTGCTAGCCTTAGGGCGCTACAACGCTAGGCTTGGGTGTCTGGGTGCCTGTTGGCTCTGTTTATAGCGCTATAGCGCCCTCTTTGTGGCGCTGTAGCGCTACCCTGTTTCCAGAAGGAGATTTTTGGGTTATTTCTTAGGGTTTTTTCCCGAGGGCTTGGGGTTTGATTCCACCACCCCGTTTGGTGGAATTAGAGCTTCCCGAGGGCCCAGGATTGGTCCCAAAGCTTAGTGATGATTCTAATTTATGGCTGTGATAGGTGTACACTAGGGCTCGAACATGATCGTGCTTGAGGGTCGGTTTCACTAATCAAACTATCGGAATCTAAAGGTAAGAAAACTGCACCCGGTTATGTGATTATGTTGGGACTAAGAGCTCCCTATAATTGTATGATGTCATAGATGGTATTATGCCATGGGGACATATGATAAATGACCTAAGAGTGCCAGAATCAATATTTGCGCTCAGGGCGCGGCTTGGCCACTGGTAGTTGAGGACAACTTAATATTCACTGAGCTTGGTTTAAGAGAGCCGGAGTCAGTGGGATAAATAGGGGGTACGACCTAAGGGCGTCGACCCTGATTAATAAATGAATTGGTTATTAACATTAATTGATGAACTTGGTATGCTGAATGCCTGATTATGTAACTATTATGAATTGTTGAGCATGTGGTTATGCTTTATGAGTTGTCTGATTGTTGATTTTTAAATTGATTGCTTAATGATTATGCTTTGTTATCTGGTTTCTTGCTGGGCCTTGGCTCATGGGTGCTATGTGGTGCAGTTAAAGACAAGGGCAAAGTGGACCAGTCCTGAGTTGGAGAGCTTTGGGGATGAATGTACATAGTCAGCTGATCGGCCGCCATAGCCGAGGAGTGGTACAGGACGGGAAAAGCCTAAATGTCTGTTTTGCCTTAGAGTGGCTAATAGCAGTACTTTTATCCTAAAAATTTGTAAACTGTCTTTTAAACATTATTACTTTTGGGATCCCATGCACAAAATGTTTGGTTATATGAAATGTAACTTTTGTGACCGAAATCTTTTAACCCTAGTTCAATTATAGTTTTAGTAACACGCTTCTAACTAAATGACTTGATTAGCAAGTCTTACACCTTTATAAATACACAGTGTAACGGTATTGGCTATCCAAGGCGTTACAACTTGGTATCAGAGCGTCCTAGGTTTAAGGGTTCCTGAAGACTGGCTGGACATGTACATTCGCCGCGAAAGACAAGCTCAACTCAGAGTTTGGTAATTGTGTATACATGATTGTATGCTTAAGTGATTAGAAAGGAATATGAATGCTGATATCTGTATGATTAATAGGAAGCATGAGATACAGATAGGGCCTGGCCCTTGACTATTGTGTGATGATATTGAGGCATGCTTATTAGCATTGCTATGCATGTAAATGAATATATGGATGAATACTTGGATAAACTGTTATATCTTGATTGTTTGTGAATGTTTGAGTTCCAATGGTGGATCATGGAAGGATTATTACCCTGTCATCATAGTCTGACCGCCGAGTCGTTGATTACAGAATAACTTGGATAGCTATGCGTCCAAGATGATCTGTACGACTTACCGGCAGTAGGTCTAAGTCAAGGGATGATGACCAGGGCCAGACCCCTCTACCAGTGTAACGCCCTGGATAGCCAAGACCATTACACTGTGTGTTTATAAAGTGCCAGACTTGCTAATCAAGTCATTAAAGTAAAAGCGTGTTACTGAAATAGTAGAGGAACTAGGGTTAAAAGTGTTTTGGTCTCAAAAGTACGTTTTCATTACTAAACATTGTTTACGTACATGGGATCCCAAAATTGACAGTTTAAAAGCCATTTACAAAAGTTACAATGTTTAGATACATCAACTGGCCATACTAAGGCAAAAGCGAGCTGTTAGGTAAACTCTGTCCTGACACACTTCTCGACCGTGGTGATCGAACGGCTGGCTATGTACATTTCACCTCGGAGCTCTCCACCTCAGGCCTGGTCCAGCTTGCCCTTGCCCTTACCTGCACCACGAAGCACCCGTGAGCCAAGGCCCAGCAAGAAAACATAGAAACAACAGAGCATGAACAACTAGCAACAAATGAATTACACTTATAGCATCTCATCAAATATATAATGCACAGACGATAACCAGGGCTAGCGCTCACAGGCAGCTCCCTCTGTTATCCTTTTATTTCCGGCACTCAATGGCCAATTCGCGCTCCGTGCGCTAAACTCATGAGCGGTACTCTTAGACCGCTTATACGTGTCCCTTGGCATAATACCAACGATGACACAATACAACTTTCGGGAGCACTTAGTCCCATTCACAACCATACATTCGGGTGCAGTTTTCTTACCTTTCAATTCAATAGCTTTAATCCTTCGACACCTTGAGCACGATCCCACTCGAGCCCTAGCGCTCACCTAAACACAATCATGGCCAAAGTCAACATCAACCCTCAAGTTCAAAACCTAGCCCCGGGGCCAATCCCGAGCCCCCGGGATGACCTAGTTCCACCAAACAAGGTGGTGGAACCAAACCCCAAACCTTAGGTCAAAAACCCTTGCAAATTACCCTAAAATCCCCTTCAGAAGGCAGGGTAGCGCTACAGCGCTCTTGGGAGGGCGCTATGGCGCTACAGACAGAAGCCAAAACCCTTCCGGCAAAATGGCCTAGCGCTACAGCGCCCAAAGGCTAGCGCTGTAGCGCTAGTCACAGACAGCCCAACACCCAAAATTTCCCTTATGCGATTTTCTCGAGCCAACCTCAACCAAACCTCTTCCAACTCTTACCCAAACTTAAAAACAACCTCATGACCACACTCCACTCATCCCAAACACCCTAACCATCTAAAATCCAAGCACATGCAATCACAAACTCAAAATTCACCATAGCCACCTCCAAACTCTAAAACCCAACATAAACTAGCTGAACATCAGAACTAAAGCTTAGAATTCATACCTTTGATAGAATTTCGCCCACAAGCTATCCCTAGGCTCCCTTGGCTTGCTACTCCTCAGCCCTAAGCCTGAATTCCCCAAAGTTCCATTCAATTCAATTCAAGCACCACAACTTAAAAACTAGAAACAGAAATGGATGAACTCTAGAACCTTACCTCAAGTGTTGGTGAAACCCTGCTAAACCTCTGTCAATTCCTTAGTCTTAGGTAAAGATCCTTGATGTTTAGTTATCCCAGCTCTCCTCTAAGCTTTACTCCAGAAATTCTCAAGAAACAGATGAAGGAAAGTGTAGACCGACTTTAGAGAAACTCTCTCTGTTTTCCCTCTTCCTTTTCCCTTCTTTTTCAGACTTCCTTGATATTCTATAAATTCCACTAACTTAAACCTCAGTAATACCCATCCTTAAGAGTCTAATGACCTTTATGCCCTCCCAATTAACTCTAATCCTTTAGTCCACTTAAGGGCATTTTAGTCATTTTACCTAATTCCCGCTACTTCCTCGAATGTCTCTATTATTTCCCGCTTAATTCCCGATACCTAATTAATCACCAATAGCATTCCTCAATGTTACAATAATCTCCAGCTCATCCACTAAATTCCCATTTACACCCGTGAGCTCACCCCGAGACCGGGTATAAATCCCCGCTATGACTTTTCCGCTACTTAGCTCACTAGGATCGTCTCGAGTCACAGATCGCAGATATATCCACATAATAATGTGGTCTCAAAAATTATCACATATATCAAAGCAGTTATGCCCTTAATGGCCAAAATTACGATTATGCCCTTCTACCCTAATCTGGGCCTACATGCATACAAACACGCATGGTCATGCATCTCAAGTACTCAAGTAATCATATAACATGCTTTAAATCATAATTATACATCTTAATCACTAAAATCACACGTAATCTCCATTATGCCCTCCAGGCATGCTAATCAAGGCCCTTAAGCCTTATTAGCGAATTTGGGTCGTTACAGCCAGTCCCTGAGAACGACAAAAACTTATGGCAGATATGCAAGCACGGCTACAGAGTCAGGATGAGCAGATCCAAATTTTGCGATAGCAGGCTCCATTAGGGAGTGCTGCCCCTATTGTGCCACCTGCAGTGGTACTAGTTGTACAACCAGTAGAGGTTGGGAGTAGATGGGAGCCATTGTATGAGCGGTTCAGGAAGCAGCAACCCCCAATTTTTGAGGGAGGACCTGATCCACTGAAGGCCGAATAGTGGATGACTATGATTTCTACTATCCTAGATTTCATGAGGGTAAAGGGACATGACAGAGTGGCCTGTGCCACATATATGCTGAGAGTGGATGCCCGTAACCAGTGGAAGTGGCATCGCAGACCAGAGATGTTACTACTTTGACTTGGGAAGGATTCAAAGATCTATTCAATCAGAAGTATTACAATGTCGCCATCAGGGCAGCAAAGGTTAATGAATTTGTGGGGTTGGTTCAGGGCAGCATGACAGTCACAGAATATGCCCTGAAGTTCGACAGACTTGCGAAGTTCGCACCAGATCTTGTGCCTACCGATACAACGAGACATGATAGATTCATCAGAGGGCTTAATGCTATGATAGCCCGAGATGTAAGGATTACAACAGTTCCTGGGGGGACAACTTATGCCCTAGCTGTGGAGAAGGCTCTTACTGTGAGGAAGCAAAGAATAAGATCTGGAGGGAGAGTGCAGTAAGGTGGGAGGGTCGCAGGGCGGTACCTCCATACTTTGGGTCTGGTAGGGGGCGGAGGCCCCAGTGATCTGAAGAGGAAGAACCCTGATACTTTGACTGCTCCTGGTCCTGATAGGAGAGGTCGGGGTACTCAGGGAGGCCGTGATTCATGGAGAAGCTATCCTTAGTGCATGAGGTGCAGAAGACGCCATCCGGGCGAATGTCGGGCTAAGTCCTGTTATGTGTGCGGGGTGGTAGGACATCTCAAGAAAGCCCGCCCGATAGTGAAGAAAGGGGAAGCAGGGAAGGTGAACAGCTTGACTCCAGCTCGAGTGTTCACTCTGACGCAGGCAGAGGCTGAGGCCAGTCCCTCGGTAGTGACAGGTCAGCTTTCTAGCGCTGGCTCTCCTTTTATTGTATTGATTGACACTGGTGCTACACATTCCTTTGTTTCTGGTAAGGTGATTGATAGATTGTGTAGACCTAGTGAGTACTGTACTATGGGGTTTGGGACTATACTGCCTACAGCGGAACTGGTAGTTTCTAGGAGATGGATTAGAGCACTGCCAGTGATAGTTGATGGTAGAGAACTTTCTGTAGATTTGATTGAGCTAGATATGGAGGACTTCGACATGATTCTAGGAATGGATTGGCTGGTCAGATATGGGGATATTATTGACTGTAGGAAGAAGATGGTGACATTTGAGCCAGAGGGAGAGGATCCCTTTGTTTTCGTGGGAGCGGTATGTGGACCCCGCATACCTATGATTTCAGCGCTGAGAGCTAGGGACCTATTACAGGGAGGATGTATTGGTTTCCTAGCTAGTGTGGTAGACACTACCAAAGTACTGCCAGTAGGGCCAGAGAAGACTAGATTGGTTTGTGAATTCTTGAATGTATTCCCTGATGATTTACCAGGGTTGCTGCCACACAGGGAGATTCAGTTTGTTATCGAGTTAGCGTCAGGGACAGAGCCAGTGTCGAGGGCACCATATAGAATAGCACCGACGGAACTAAATGAATAAAAGATACATTTACAGGAGGTTCTGGATTTGGGGTTCACAGCCTAGTTACTCGCCATGGGGTGCTCTAGTTTTGTTTACGAAGAAGAAGGACGGGACTCTGAGGATGTATATAGACTATAGGGAATTGAACAAGTTGGCCATCAAGAATAAGTATCCCCTACCAAGGATTGACGACTTGTTCGACCAGCTACAGAGTAAGACGGTGTTCTCGAAGATTGATCTTCGATTTGGCTATCACTAGCTGAGGATCAAGGACGAGGACATACCGAAGATGGCCTTCCAAACAAGGTATGGGCACTATGAGTTTTTGTTCATGTCGTTTGATTTGACAAATGCCCCAGCAGCCTTCATGGACCTAATGAACTGGGTGTTCAAGGACTTTTTGGTTCAATTCATTATTGTCTTCATGAACAACATCTTAGTGTACTCCAGTTCAGAGTCAGAGCATGAGCGACATCTATGGTAGGTTCTACAGAGATTGAGGGAGCATCAGTTGTATGCCAAGTTTAAGAAATGTGAATTTTGGCTACCAGAAGTGACATTCCTTGGACATATTGTTAGTGCTGATGGGATTAAGGTGGAGGCAGTGAGAGATTGGCTGAGGCCAAGGAACGCCTCGGAGGTTTGGAGTTTCCTCGGGTTAGCGAGTTACTACAGACGGTTTGGGGAAGGGTTCTCAAAGATCGCTGCACCGATGACAGAATTTGACAGAGAAGAATTTGAAGTTCGTCTGGTCAGAGAAGTGTGAGAACAGTTTCTAGGAATTGAAGAGGCGACTTATTAATGCACTTGTGCTGAGTCTTCCTTCGGAGGAAGGAAAGTTTGTTGTTTATTGCGATGTGTCAAGGCTGGGTTTGGGCTGTGTGTTGATGCAGAATGAGAAGGTTATAGCTTATGTGTCACGACAACTGAAGGAGTATGAGCAACGGTACCCTACCGATTTGGAGTTAGCAGCAGTGGTATTCGCACTGAAAGTTTGGCGGCACTACTTGTATGGGGAAAAGTGCGAGATATACACTAATCACAAAAGTTTGAAGTACTTCTTCACACATAAGGACCTGAACATGAGGCAGAGATGTTGGCTAGAGTTGGTAAAAGACTATGACTGTGATATTCTTTACCATCCGGGGAAAGCCAACGTAGTGGCAGATGCATTGAGCCGGAGGGGCCCAGGTCAGATATATAGTTCTACCTAGATTTCGAGAGAGTTAGCTGATGAAATGACCAGAGCAGGGATAGAATTGGTGGTCGGCCGGTTGGCCAACATTACTCTACAGTCGACCCTGCTAGAGTGGATTAAGGAAGGACAGTTGGTAGATGCTTAATTGCAGGAGGTTAGAGAGAATGTTTTAGCGGGAGTAGCTAAGGACTATTCTATTTCTGAGGTTGGTTTGTTATGGTATCAGGGGCGAATTTGTGTTCCAGCTGATGTGGGAATCAGACGGGAGATATTGGATGAGTCGCATAATACACCGTACTCACTTCATCCGGGTACCACGAAGATGTATCAGGATCTACGGACATTATATTGGTGGCCCGGGATGAAGAAGAATGTAGTGGAGTACGTGGCTAGATGTCTAACCTGTCAACCGGTGAAGGCTGAGCATCAGCGACCAGCAGGGTTGCTTCAGCCTTTGGGTATTCCCGAGTGGAAATGGGAGGATATTACAATGGATTTTGTGGGAGGTTTACCCAGGACAGTAGGGCTTCATGGCTTGGTGTGGGTGATAGTGGACAGATACACCAAGTCAGCTCATTTTCTTCCAATGAGGTCGACGTATACAGTGGATTAGTACGCAGATTTATATGTGAGGGAGATCGTATGTCTCCATGGGGTTCCTAAGTTTATTGTGTCAGACCGGGATCCTATCTTTACATCCAAGTTTTGGGGTAGTTTGCAGAAGGCTATGGGAACTCAGCTGAAGTTCAGCACGACCTTTCATCCTCAGACTGATGGACAGTCTGAGAGGACGATTTAGGAATTGAAGGATATGCTTCGAGCGTGTGTGATCAATTTTGAAGGATCGTGGAGTAAGTATCTTCCGTTGATTGAGTTTTCATACAACAATAGTTACCAATCGACGATTGGAGTGGCTCCCTATGAGATGTTGTATGGGAGGAGATGTAGATCACCCATTCATTGGGATGAGATGGGTGAGAGGAAGTACTTGGGGCCGGATATGGTTCAGAAGAGGAATGAAGCTATTGAGAAGATCCGAGCTAGAATGCTCGCCTCGCAGAGCAGACAGAAAAGCTACGCTGACCCTAAGCGTAGGTACGTGGAGTTCCAGGTTAGGGACCACGTGTTTCTGCGAGTTTCACCATTGCAAGGGGTGAGGAGATTTGGGAAGAAGGGCAAGCTAAGCCCTAGGTTCATCGTACCCTTTAAGATCCTGGAAAGGATCAGTCAAGTGGCTTACATGTTAGCTTTTCCACCATCATTGTCAGGAGTTCATGACGTATTCCATGTTTCTATGCTCTGGGAGTATGTCTCAGATGCGACACATGTGTTGAAGTATGAAGACTTGGAATTACAGACAGAGTTATCCTATGAGGAGTGACCAGTTCAAATTTTGGATAAGAAGGATAAAGTACTACGAAATAAGACGATTCCTCTGGTTAAAGTGTTATTGAGGAATAGTACGGTCGAGGAGGCAACCTGGGAGCTTAAGTTAGTGATGCAGGATCAATATCCCGAGTTATTCAGGTAAATTTTGAGGACGAAATTCTCATTAGGAGGGGATAGTTGTAACGACCCAAAATTACTAATAAGGCTTAAGGGACTTGATTAGTGTGCTGGGAGGGCGTAACGGGATTATGTGTGATTTAAATGATTAAATGCATGATTATGTGAAAAGAGTGCTTATATGATTATATGAATATATGAGATGCATGATTTTGAGTATTAGTATGCAGGTAGGCCCTGTTTAGGTTATAAGGGTATATTCGTAATTTTGGCATGTTGAGGGCATAAATGTAAATATTTGTGATAAATTGTTGAGACCACATTATTATGTGGATATATCTACAGCTTGTGACTGAAGGCGATCCTAGTGAGTGGTTTAGCGGAAAAGTCACGGCGTGAATTTATATCCAACTCGGGGGTATTTATGGGAAATATATTGGAGATTATTTGATATTGAGGAGAGTAGTTGGTAATTAGTTAGGTGTTGGGATTTACGCGGTAATTGTTAGGAACACTCGAGGAATTAGCGGGAATTGGGAGCACTGACTAAAATGCCCTTAGAATGATTTAAAGGTTTACTTATAAATGGGAGGGCAATATGGTCATTTGGTTTAAATGAGAGATAAGTACCAATCTGCTTTATGACTTAGTGGAATGCTTAGAAACTAAAGGAAACAAAAAGAAAAGGAAAGAAGGGAAGAAAGAAGGAAAAACAGAGGTCTCTTTTCTCTCTCTCGGTTTAGGATTTCTTCTTCGTTTCTTGAGTAATTTTGGAGCTGTAACTCAGGGAGAACTTGGGCTGGAGCTTGGGGCTAAGATTCTTGATAAAGCTTGAGGGTTAGCAGAAGTTACTCACCCAATTAAGGTGAGTTTCAAGGTTGTTCTTGAGTTTCTGGTTTTGTGTTGAAATAGATTTATGAACTGAGTTTTGGATGGGAATTCTAGGGAATTAAGCCTGAGGATTTGAGAGTTGAAATATGATAAGGTGTGGAGGAAAGCCTAAGGTCGAATTTCCCCATTGAAGGTAAGAAACTCTGGACTTGGTCACTTGAATTCAGGACTGTTATGGTTTTCTGTTGAGTTTTTGAGCTTCAAGCTCAAACATGGCTTTTTCCTTGTTTGTTGGTGCATGTGGCTAGGTTTTGTGTTGTTGGGTTGTGTAGGGTGAGATATAGATGTTGGTAGGCTTGTTTTGGGGTATGGTTCAAGTTTGGAGGAGTTTTGGAGAAGTTTGGCTCGGGAAAAATTGAAGGAAGAAAACCTGAGTCTTGGCAGTGCTGTGACTAGCGCTGTAGCGCTAGCCTTAGGGCGCTACATCGCTAGGCTTGGGTGTCTGGGTGCCTGTTGGCTCTGTTTATAGCGCTATAGCGCCCTCTTTGTGGCGCTGTAGCGTTACCCTATTTCCAGAAAGGGATTTTTAGGTTATTTCTTAGGGTTTTTTCCCGGGGGCTCACAATTTGATTCCACCACCTCATTTGGTGGAGTTAGAGCTTCCCGAGGGCTTGGGATTAGTCTCGAGGCTAGATTTTGGAATTGAAGCTTAGTGATGATTCTAATTTATGGCTATGACTAGGTGTACGCTAGGGCTCGAACGGGATCGTGCTTGAGGGCCAGTTTCTCTAATCAAGCTATCGGAATCTAAAGGTAAGAAAGATGCACCTGGTTATGTGATTATGTTGGGACTAAGAGCTCCCTATAATTGTATGATGTTATAGATGGTATTATGCGATGGGGACATATGATAAATGGCCTAAGAGTGTCAGAATCAATATTTGCGCACAGGGCATGGCTCGGCCATTGATAGATGAGGACAACTTAATATTCACTGAGCACGGTTTAAGCAGGCCGGAGTCAGTGGGATAAATAGGGGATGCGACCTAAGGGCGTCGACCCTGATTAATATATGAATTGGTTATTAACGTTAATTGATGAACTTGGTATGCTGAATGCCTGATTATGTAACTATTATGAATAGTTGAGCATGTGGTTATGCTTTATGAGTTGTCTGATTTTTTATTTGTAAATTGATTGCTTAATGATTATGCTTTGTTATCTGGTTTCTTGCCGGGCCTTGGCTCACGGGTGCTACGTGGTGTAGGTAAAGGCAAGGGCAAAGTGGACCAGTCCTGAGTTGGAGAGCTTTGGGACTGAATGTACATAGTCAGCTGATCGGCCGCCACGGCCGAGGAGTGGTATAGGACGGGAAAAGCCTAAATGTCTGTTTTGCCTTAGAGTGGCTAGTAGTTGTACTTTTATCCTGAAATTTTGTAAACCGTCTTTTAAACGTTATTACTTTTGGGATCCCATGTACAAAATGTTTGATTATATGAAATGTAACTTTTGTGACAGGAATCTTTTAACCCTAGTTCAATTATAGTTTTAGTAACACGTTTCTAACTAAATGACTTAATTAGCAAATCTTGCACCTTTATAAACACACAGTGTAACAGTCTTGGATATCCAGGGAGTTACAAATAGTTACCGAACTCTGAGTCGAGCTTGTCTCTAGTGGTGAGTGTACATGCCCGACCAATCTTTAGGAACCCTTAAACCTTGACAGCTCTGATACCAAGTTGTAACGTCCTCCTAATCAAGGACCGTTACGCTATGTATTTTAAATTGTGTCAGACTTGCTAATCAAGTCATTTCGTTATAAACGTGTAATTAAGGTTGACGTCAAGGGTTAGGGTTAAAATTTTTGGTCTAAAGAACTGTTGAATTTTTATTTGAAAAGTTTCATACATACATGGGATCCCAAAATATTACAAAGAAATGTTACCCAAAATATTACAAAGAAACGTTTAAAAGGGTGTATATACATCAAAAGTTACAACCGACAAACCTAAGCGGAAAAATGAGGGCTACAACCCTAGTTCCTCCGAGATATCCTCGGCTGTGGTGGATGAGCAGCTGCATATGTTCACGTCACCAAAGCTCTCCAACTTATGGCTGGTCAAGCTTTCCTTTTCCATTACCTCCACCACATAGCACTCGTGAGCCAAGGCTTAGCAAGAAAACTTAAGCATGTGCATGAATAGAAAATACAGATTTCCAAATACTTATCTAGCATGCCCAGTAGTAATAACCTACTCACACATGCACATAATCACAAAGAAATGGTCATTGGACCATTATGGGGCTGCTGCCCTGAACAGTTGACCATAGAGCCAACCCCGGGGCCCTATGCCCTAGCTATTTGACCATAGGATCACCTGGGGCGCACACCCTTAGCTCTGGGTAACTAGCCATAGAGCTAGCCAAATGCTTTGTTTTCCAACGACCATTGGGTCGGCCAATGTAATAGTACATTGCTGATTTGGGCCTAAGTCTTTTGACCAGCGCACAACACGCTATTGCCGTTCTTGACTAATAAGTGAAGCCTTGAACCATGTATTCAGATGCAGAAACAGAAACATATATAGATAAGCATACTTTAGACAACACAAGTATGCATACATATTAATCATATAACATTATCAAATAATTGCAAATATAGTAATAACCATGCTCCTTAATAGGGCCAAGCTCTAGCTGCGCAAACCATGTGAACAGTCATACAACACTTAATCAGGTACAAAATATTCAAGTATGTTTAATCAACAAGAGAAATGATAACTTAAACATGTTCATTTTTAGGGGCACGAGCCCTATTCAGAATTATAATTAATAGTCTGTCCAAGCTCTAATCACATATATGACGTATTGGGTGTAGTTTTCTTACCTCAGGTCTGAGTGCACAGTAAAATACGAACGACCCTCGAGCACGATCCCGGTTCCGAGCCTTGAGCTATAACCTAGTCACAACCATAATATTGGATTCCATAAATAATGAGTAAATAAAGGCTTCTGGACCGAGTCCTAGCCTTCGGGACCTCAAATTCTACTAAACCGAGTAGTAGAATTGATCCAGAGCCCTTAGGTTTAAATCTTTGTCTCTTAAAACCCACGCTGGCCAAAACAAACCAGGTGGGCCGCAACCTGCCCTTGAGGGTCGCGGCGCGCCAATCAAGTTAGAGGCCCCCTTTCTTCCTAGAAACGGGACACGGGTCGCGACCTGCCCTTGAGGGTCGCGGTGTGCCTCCCAGTCAGAAGCCCCCTAAAGGCCCTGGGTTTGGTTGGGTCATGGCACCCAAAGAACAGGGTCGCAACCTGACCCTGCGAACCCATAATTTCTTCATTTTTCTCCAGCCAAACTCAATCAAAACCACCTCAAATCCATCCTAAAATCACAGTTCAATCCTCATAACAAATAACATAATCCTAGCAACAAAACCCAACCAAAAACTTGATAAAAACCCCATCAAAACTCAATAATCCAACCCTTGAGCTACAAGCTCAAGAACACCAAAAACTCTTAACAGAAATCAATGAAAAAAAAAGTTTAAAGCTTACCTCAACTGTCAATGGTGATCTCCTAGCCACAAGCAATTCCAAATCCTAACCCGAGCCTTCAATTCCTTGGTTTCAAGCCAAAATCTCCTTAATGAGAGAGAGGGTGTCGGTTGGGTGAAGGAGGAAGCTGAGTGTTTTATTGTTTTGTTTGCTTTCTTAAGGCTTAAGTAATCTTAAGCTAATCCCAAGGCTCGGGGTACCAAAAATGTCCCTGAGGGCAAAACGGTCAAAATCCCTAGTATTTCCTCATAATCTCACTAACTCCAAATATATCCTTAATTATTCATTCCTGTTACCCGATAACTTGATACTGAGCTAAATACCTAAAATACCCCTTGACTCGCCCTGAGTCAGGTATTGGGTCCCGTTGTGACTTTCCCACTAACTTGCTCCCTAGGATCGTCTCGTGCTGAGTAACCCAAATAAACCCACATAATAATGTGGTCTCTCACAGATATCACATATATGTACATATATACATTTATGCCCATCACAGGTCAAATTGCAAAAATTGTCCTTCTAATAAGAAATGGGTCCACATGCATATTTAATATTCCTAAACATACATAACTATTCATATTATCATACAACTCACACAATCACATAATCATACACAAATATATCATATAAGCATATAATTCCATATATTGCCATCCTGGCCTCCTAATCAAGGCCATATGCCTTATTAGGTAATTTGGGATGTTACACAATCTATATAGTAACTTTAAATAACAATAACACATTCTAGAAGGGATGGCTTGATCACTTGTATTTCATGCCAGTTGTACCCCGAGCAAGATAATTGAGCTCGTATTATTAGGGTACAACATTTTCCTCCAAGCCCCTGCTCATGCTTGACGTCACTTATGACACACATAGTAGGGGCTTTTCAGCTTCTGTTAAGAGAAAATGTGCCCACCCACTCTGTAATGCCTTGGATAACCAAGACTGTTACACTGTGTAGTTAAAATAGTGCAGGACTTGCTAATTAAGTAATTTAATTGAAAATGTGATCCTAAGGTCAACAACCAGATTAGGGTTAAAAGGTTTTGATCATAAACGATTAATTTTTCATTAAAACAGATTAGGCTGTTAAGGCTTTTATTTAGACTTAAGGGCATTTAGGTCTTTTCGCCCTAAGCTTATAATTAGCCATTAGAAGGCTGTGGAAGTGAACCAAAAACAGAGCATCTCCTCTTCCTTCTCCCGTGCACCATTTCCTCTCCATTTCTCTTTGAATTTTGGAGCTCTTTTTGAGGAACCAATCCAAGGAACCAAGTTGTGAGGGTTTTGGGTTATGCTCTACCATTGAAGAGGGTGTGATTCTTATATTGAGGTGAGTTTTTAGCCATTAAAACTCTTGTTCTTGCTCTGTTTTTCTATTTGAGTTTCAGCTGGTTTTTGGGTTGGATAATGAGAATTCAATGAGAGTTTTGGCAAGGGATGCTTGGGCTATGATGCCTAGGTTATGTGTAGATGATATTTGGGTTCAATTGGGGGTTTAAATGGTGTTTGGAAGCATTTGAATCAGGTTGGGAGTGGTGGAATCAAAGGAGGGAAGAGTCAGGGCGGTTCTGGCTGGTGCTAGCGCCATAGCGCCCACCTATGGGCACTACAGCGCTAGCCAGGGCAGATCTGGCTCTGGTTGTAGCGCCTAGGCTCTGGTTGTAGCGCCTAGGTGCTAGGAGATAGCGCTACATCACTACCTTACTTTTCAGGATTCCCATTTTGGGCGTTTTTAAGGGTTTTTGGCTCGGGGTTTCAATCCTTAAGGTTCAGGATCGAATCTACTCACCATTTGGGTACAATTCGGGGTCCCAGGAGTGAGGTTTAGGTTAAGACCCTATTATTGTTGATTTTCATTAATGGAAGTTGTAATTTATTTTCATTAAAAGACCTAAACGGTACATGGGATTCCAAAAACAGGGTTTAAGAGACAAGGTTACAAAATTCTCAAAAGTTATATACAACCCAGTGGCCAATCTAATGGAAAAATACAAAATTTAGGTTCTGTCCCTGTACTCTCCCTTGGCCGTGGTAGACGAGCAGCTGACAATGTACATCTCGCCCCCAGAGCTCTCCAACTCATGGTTGATCCATCTTACCCTTGCCTTTACCTGTACCACATAGCACCCGTGAGCCAAGGCCCAGCAAGAAAACCATAACAAAAATACATAATCAACGATGATAATCATTCAATCATAAAACAGTCATCCAAATAATCAACAAATCATAAACATCAAACTAATATCACTAAACATATACATTCAACAATTCAATCAGTATACAATATTCAAGGTCGGCGCCCTTAGGCCGCACCCTCTGTTTACTACACTGAATCCGGCTCGCTTAGGCCAAGTCCAGTGTTTATCTAGCTGTCCTCAGCTCACAGTGGCTAGGCTGCGTCCTGTGCGCAAATTATCAGCCCGGACTCTCTTAGGTCGTTCATTCTTATACGCCAAGTCAATCATTTAGCAATACAATATACATGTTCAGGTATTGGGAATCTCAGTCCCATTATAATCACTCAAGGTTGCAGTTTTCTTACCTTGAATTCCGAGCGAAGATAATAGAACGGTCACGAGCACGATCCTCAGTCTTGAGCCTTGGCGATAAACCTAGTCACAGTGGCCAATAGGTATTTATCAACTTCTAATCCAAATAAATACTTAGGAGATAAAAACTAGCCTTTAGGATCTTAATTTCTACTAAATCGGGTAGTACAAATTGTCTCGAGCGCCTGGGTTCGAGCCCCCGAGCTTTCCCGAACCTAGAAACCATCCTAAGGAAAAAATCCCTAGGCGGGTCATGACTTGGCTTCAAGGGTCGCGACTTGCCCTTAAGTCAGAGACCAAGAACCCAAGCCACAGGGGAGGTGGGCCGCGACTTTCTTCCTAAGGTCACGGCGCCCCCCCCCCCCCCCAACTCAGAGAGCATACCCAGGCCTACAGGCCACACGCGCCGTGGCGCCCCTGGGCTGGGTCACGGCGCGCCCCCCTCGAACATAGAAATTATGGGTTTTCTTCACACTTCTCTCACCCAATTTTCCTAGAATTCAACTCAGAAGAACCTCCCAACCAAACCATGTTTAGCTATGAATCTAATACTTTCAATCATCCAATTAAACACAAAATCATAACAATATATACTGAGGTTTCTATCCTAAATCATCAGCTATTTATTACCCAAAAACCCAGTCTAATTCCACTCAAACACCAAAATTTCTTGACATGACTAGTGATAAGGAACTTACCTCAATTATAATTGAATTTCCTTAAGCTACAACCTACAATCTTTGAGCTTAAGTCCCAGCCAAACCCCCTGGTTTCCAAAGCTTCAATTCCTCCAAATTTCTTCCAAAAGTCCAGCTTCAAGCTTAAACTTTATGTCCTTTCTTTTCTTCCCTTAGCTTCAAAGTGTGAAGAGAGCGAGAAAGAGAATTGTGAGGGGGGAGGAGAGTGAAAACTGAAAGTGTCTACTACCTTCTGAATTAATCCTAAGTGTTTGCTGTGTATATCCTTTCCTTAACTAAAGACTCTTTTGCCCCTAAAGCCTACTAATCCTCCAAGGGTACCAAAGGGGTAAAATGGTCATTCCACCCCCAGTTCCCGCTAATTCCTCGAGTGCTCCTAATATCTACTAATTAATCCCGTCATGTCAAATTAATTACCAAATAATTATTCAATATTTATAAATCCCAAAATATTCTCTAAATTCCCAAAAATACCCCTAGGCTCCCATCGAGCCGGGTATTAAACCCCGCTGTGACTATTTCACTAATCTGCTCACTAGGACCGTCTCAAGCCATATACTGAAAATATATCCACATAATAATGTGGTCTCAATAATTTATCACAAATAATCACATTTATGCCCTTAACGGGCCAAAATTAATGATATGCTCTTATAAGCTAGAAAGTGTTAGGAACGAGTTTCCCAATACGCAGCGGAATGGTGGTGGGTTGGCCCAGTGTACAACAAAAATTTTGTATCATATTTAAACTACCTTTAAATACGCGAATCCATTAATATACATACTGTTGACCCTCGTTTTAGCCAACTGACACGGAGTCAAAATATGAATGATATAGACGAATATGTATAGATAATAACGTAATGACAAAAGTAAAGAAAACACAGTAATTTATAGTGGTTCGGCCCCAGAATCTGGTAATGACCTACATCCACTTAGAATGATATTGATATGGGAACAAAAGTGTGATCAGAGAGCTTGAGCTCAATGAGTTTCAACACTCCTCATAAACAATACTAGTTTTCACAGATAATTTCTATATTTCTATGGTTTTTGGGCTGCCAAAGGTCCCTTCCCATGAGCCATCTCCTGCTTTTTATAATCTCATGGAGGGTTGCCCGATATTGTTACAGATATTATCCCCTGAATCATGGGATATTCAGAAGATTGCATGAAATAAATTCGGGATACATAAGATCTTTCCATAAATGTTGCTTTGCTAGCGGAACCACCGACCAGTCTGGTCGTGGTAAAAACAGGTCTGTCCTGCTTCTGGTGTGTCTCCTGGTCGATACTCTAGCAGACGCTCCAGGTGTCAGGCACGTGTCAAGAGATTATTCGCCACGTCACAAATGCTAATTTATTGGATAACATTTGCCCCCCAAAGTTTATTTACTACGAACAGTAAATAAACTTTGAGCGAACGACCCTTCGGTAACCCCTCCTGACGTGTCAGAGCCCTTCGTGCGTTCTTGAAAAAAGCAAACCACTCCTGTCTAATCAAGGCTTTTCAGTTTCCCAGAAACAATTTTGACGGCCATTACGCTTCCCCATACTTCGAAAATGGAAAACTAATGATCACGCCTTTTGAATACCAAAGACAAACTTATATAAGGTTACTTGAGCCATTTCCTTCCTTTTTACGCACGTCATCTCTTTGTCGAAAAACCCTAAAAACCAGAGCTTTACTCTCTCCGGCGAACCTTCCTTCGTGCTGTAGGATCAGACGGTGGGCTCATTGACTTCCGAAACTCTCATTTCCATCTTCACGACCACTTTCCTTGGTAAGCTACTTTGAAACTCCATGCTTCTAGCCTTTCGTGGTGCATGCTTTTAAATGGTGTACTGTTTGAATCTCTTGGTTTCTGGTTTTTTGAACGCCTGTAGATAAGATGTTTTTTGTAGTCAAAGTATGCTTTTGAGTAGGTTTAAAACCCAGGATTAGCACTTTTTAGGACGTAGGATCGAAGTAGCATTTCGATTTTTTAATCCAGTTGGAAATAATTTCTTCCCGTTGTGAGGGGAGTTGAAAAAGCTTTTCAGGAAAACTTTTCACTTTCACCCTTTTGGTCCGCTTTTTAAACTGTTTGCGTAGAGAGACTTAGTTAGAATGCTGTTATATAAAGGCTTAGCTTTTATACTTCGACCAGCGTTACTTTAAGAATCTCCTAGATCCCTCTGACCTCGCCTCCCCATTCTTCTGTTTGCAGATTTTAATGCCAGATTTGTGGGGAGGTGAGAGACCCATCGACGACGACCTCCTTGCCCAACTGCTCGAGGGAGAAGAACAAATATCCGATCGCATCCACCAGATACCCTTCTCACGAGCCTCTTCCAAACCGCACCCTTCTCCTTCTATGGCCCGTTCAAAATCCTCTGGCAAGAAAAGGCCCGAATCTGAAAGTAACCCTTCTCCTTCTGCCCAGCCTGATTCGCAGGCGGGGGCTCCCTCGACCAGTGGTCGAGAGAATCTTACTCCTGACCCCAATATCCAAACTAGGGCTCGTCCTCGTCATCGCAATCCGCCTGATGTCGAGTGGTACACCCCTCCAGCCAGTTCGATGACCCCTCGGATGGTCGCGAACTGCTTCAGAAAATACCCCCTAACGGGGGTAACCATTACACGTCCTACTGCGGAGCAGAGGGCTAACCGTCCAGGAGGGGCAAACAGCGCCTGGTCCTGGTATCACATTGAAGCGGGGGCTTATCTCCCTCTTCATCCTTTCTTTGTGGGGGTGGCCAATTATTTCGGCGTCGCTCCCTTTCAAATAACCCCTAATGGATATAGGATGTTGGCTGCACTCTATGTCCTGTACAAACTTAACAAGTGGCCAGAACCTTCACCTCATGAGGTTAATTACCTCTTTGACCTTAAGTCCAATCCTCAACACAACGGGACGGGCTTTTTTCACTTCTGCCATCAGGAAACTGGCCGGACGTTTTTGAGTGGCACCACCCACATATCAAACATGGGACATTACAACAAGGAGTACTTCTTTACTCCGGATATATCCAGCAACAACTTGGCTTTCGCGAGAGGAGGTACAATTTTGTCTTTTCCTTGGTCGATACTTTATCATAGAGTATTTCCTTTCGTCATTTCTCAAGCTCGACTTGCTTTTCAGGCCCCTGGTTGCGCCCGACCCCAACACCAGATATGGTGTCGAGGTCTGACACTCTGGCCAAGATGTCTGCCGCTACCAAATGTGTCAAGACCTTGACACAAGAAAAGAATTTGAGGTCGTCTGGCCTTCTGGCTCCTCGCCATGACAATAGAGGGTCCGAAACGGACGAACCCACTGCTGGGGGGGTTCCCGAGCAGCAATTTCCTGTGCCCTCTCCAAGGAGGAGGCCAACAGGAGTTACGATCAGGGAACCCACGGGCAGCCCTTCTGCAGAAAGGCCTTCTGCTGCCCAAGGCAAGGGGAAAGAAAAGGCCAAAGAACCAGTTGTTGACTTGGAAGAGTCTTCTGATGACAATGGTAA
Organism: Humulus lupulus; assembly: GCF_963169125.1. Taxonomy (NCBI): domain Eukaryota; kingdom Viridiplantae; phylum Streptophyta; class Magnoliopsida; order Rosales; family Cannabaceae; genus Humulus; species Humulus lupulus. The sequence goes on from NC_084795.1 coordinate 162,947,826, forward strand.
CGTTATTTCGCTTTTAAATGGTCTGCCAATCCCCTGTCACATGTTTGACGGGGATGGCAACTTTACATATGCTCCAAATCTAGGGCCAAACTTCTTCATGCCAGAAAATGAGTATATGATTAATAGAGTCAATAGTATAGCGACCAGTAGTTGTAGCTCGGGTATTCACTTTATTATCTTCTTTCTGTTGTATTACTTTTTTCCACCTTTTTCTTCCCTTATTAACCTCTTGTGTTTATTTTCATGCAGATATGTCGACTCCCAATATCTTTGACATGTACCAGGCCGAAGAGGAAGAGGAAGTCCCTCAACTTCAACGGAGGTCAAAGAAACGAACTGGTGAAACCAGTCGAGGCCCTTCAGCCAAGAAGAGTCGACCAGAAGACCTTCCTCAGGGCACTCCAACCGGGCAAAGTCCTGCGCCAACTGGGCGAACTCCTACCCCTCCTCCAGCTCCTTCTGAACAGCAAAACACCCCTGCTCGGTCCAATCCTCCACCTGCGCCTGCTAGGGAGCATCTTTCTCGCGAAGAGGCTCATGAGGCCAGGCTCGTGAGCCATACCATTCGATCCGCTAAGGATCGAATTGATCGGATTGGCAGAGGTGAACGTGTTGGGGCTGCCATGATCCAAGCTGTAGAGCTTTCAGTCGATCAGATCCTGAACAGGACTCTGAACGAGATCTCCAGCGTAAGTATTTCTCTGTTTCTCGAGTCTTTGTTTTTTCAGTTCTCGTGATAAGTCTTGACTTCTTTTTCTTTCGTTTACAGGCCTTACTTTCTGCCATTACTGCTCGTACCCGAGCCCAGGCCTACTTTGAACAGATTGAGGCTAAAGTTCTCGAGAAACATCAGGTGAAGGCGGCTAAGGAGCTTTCGATTGCTGAAGCCAAACATGCTAAGGAGTTGGGGACGGTGGTCCAAGAGCGGGATGCAGCGGTGACCAAACTGTCTGCGGCTGAAGCTGCTAAAGATGCAGCGGTTAAGCTGAGGGAAGAGTACCGGTCGTACAATAAAACTCATCTCCGCGAGATCAAGCATCTGGAAGGGGTAGTCAAGTCTAAGGACGAGACTATTGCCACTCTCGAGGGCAAGGTGCGGCAGTCGGAGCTCGACAACTCCAAGAATCTGGAAAAGTATAAGAGGGCGACACTCCGATGTTTCTATAACTTTTGGAAACATAATCAGGGTGCTGACTTTAGCTACCTTTCAGAGGAGGTCAGAGTTGCGGAGTTGGCTCGGTGTGCTGCTCAACTGGCTGAAGAGGAGGCGAGAGTTGCGACTCTTGCAACCCCAAGCGTCGTTGGTTTGGACGAAGAAACCATCGAGGAAGAGACTGACCAGGTTGTTGCCCAGGATCCTCCTGCCCCCCATGCCTCTTAATTTTTTTAGCTGTTCTTCTTTCTTTTTAAACACGCGACCCACGGGTCGCAATGTAAAGACAATAATTTCTTTTTAAACTTTGCTGCACGGGCAGTAAATCTTTTTGTTTGAACAATTACATCCAAGCAGCAATGCTTGCGGTGTAAAAGCTTTACCCTTGGTGTTATAATATTTTTACTTATTATAACGTTTGTCCGTATGACCGAACTTAGCATAGTACTTTGGCATCATATATTTTGAAAAAATACTCTAAGTATGCTTTCACTCATTTTGTTCATGTGTTTACATACCTTGAGAGTATGCTTTGCTATCGATGTGCCTTATATGCCCCCCAAGTGATCGAGGAGCTCTTAGGTCCTTGGTCACTTGCCTTGACCATGGCCTGTTCGAACATTACTGTTCAAGCGGAAAAATGATACTTGTAATACAGCAAAACAACACACGTAATGAACAAATACTTGTAAATGTAAATTCACAAAGTTTGGCAAGAACGACTGGCTGAGCACAGTCCCTTATAATTTCGTATTAAAAATGGACTAATCATGTCTTTACGAATGATTCTGAAACAGAATCTTACATATACGAGCAGTTAGCCATACACCGTGGCTAACCCTCTTTGCAAAACTTGTAAAAATTAATGGGAAAATTTGAACAAGCCAGTCCTTTAAGAAGGGCTGTTTATTGATAATACTTGCGCAGGTGTTCTCCATTCCAGTAACGTGGAACGAGATCTTCGTTTAAGCGTGCAAGTTTGTAGGTGCCTGGGTGAAGGACTTCTTCAATCTGGTAAGGTCCTTCCCAGTTAGGTCCGAGCACGCCGGCAGTGGGGTCGCGGGTATTCAAGAAGACTCGTCGTAACACCAAGTCTCCGACGTTGAATCTTCTTTCTTTAACTTTGGAGTTAAAGTACCGGGCGACTTTTTGTTGATAAGCAGCAACTCGGAGTTGAGACTTTTCTCGTATCTCATCAATTGAGTCTAAGGACTCCAGTATTAGCTGGCTGTTTTTCTCTTGATCATACGTTAAACGCCGATGTGAGGGGGGATCTATCTCGACGGGTATCATGGCCTCATACCCATAGGCTAAGGAAAATGGGGTACGCCCTGTGGCTGTTCGATGAGATGTTCTATATGACCAGAGTACTTCCGGTAGTTGTTCTGGCCATGCTCCTTTCGCTTCTTCAAGTCTTTTCTTTAGGGTGTCCTTGAGGGTTTTGTTTACAGCTTCGACTTGCCCATTCGCTTGGGGGTGTGCGACTGAAGAAAAGCTCTTGATTACCCCATGCCTTTCGCAGAAATCGGTGAACAGGTCGCTGTCAAATTGGGTTCCGTTGTCTGAAACTATCTTTCTGGGCAAACCATACCGGCACACAATGTTTTTGATGACAAAGTCGAGAACTTTCTTGGTCGTTATGGTTGCGAGTGGTTCAGCTTCGACCCATTTTGTAAAGTAATCGACTGCCACAACTGCGTACTTTACTCCTCCTTTTCCTGTCGGTAGTGATCCAATTAAATCTATTCCCCATATTGCGAAAGGCCACGGGCTTTGCATCTGCTTTAGCTCGTTTGGAGCTGCTCGTGGGATTTTGGAGAACCTCTGACATTTATCACACCTTCGTACGTACTCCATTGAATCCTCGTTCATCGTTGGCCAAAAATAGCCCTGTCGAAGAATTTTTTTCGCCAAACTCTGCCCCCCAGCGTGATCTCCGCAGAAGCCTTCATGCACCTCTTTCATGAGTTCCTTAGCTTTTTCCGATGTAATGCACCTGAGCAGTGGCATTGAATATCCTCTTCGGTACATAACACCGTCGAGCAGTATGTACCTAGCAGCTTGTCTTTGTAGAGTTCTGGCTTTGTTTCCATCTACTGGCAATGTCCCATTTGTCAGATACTCCAGGTAAGGTGCCATCCATGTATCTTCTACTCGAATTTCCATGCTGGCTTCGGCTGCATCAATGCTTGGTTCACTTAATCTCTCTACTGGGACTATGTTCAAGGTGTCAGCATCTTTGGCACTTGCAAGTTTGGCCAAGGCGTCTGCATTCGAATTTTGGTCTCGCGGAATTTACTGGAGGGTGTATTTTGTAAACTGTGCTAGCAAATCTTTTGTTTTATTAAGGTAGGCCATCATTTTTAACCCTCGCGCTTGATATTCTCCCAAGACTTGATTCACGACCAGCTGAGAGTCGCTGAAAATATCGAGCGCTTTTATGTTCATCTCCCTGGCCATTTTCAGTCCAGCGAGGAGTGCTTCGTATTCCGCTTCATTGTTTGACGCTGCGAAATCAAACCTGATTGCGCAGTGAAATCGATGCCCTTCGGGCGTTATCAATATCACTCCTGCTCCAGCGTGAGATTCATTAGATGATCCATCTGTGAATAGTTTCCACGAAGGAGTCTTGTCTTGAGGCATGGGCGCCTCAGGTTTCTCGCACAACTCGTTGCTGGGGAGTTCGGTGAATTCTGCAATAAAATCGGCTAAGGCTTGCCCTTTTATTGCTGCTCGCGGTGAATAAGTCACGTTGAACTGTCCCAATTCGACCGCCCATTTTAACAGTCGTCCAGCCGCCTCAGGTTTTTGGAGGACCTGCCGAAGGGGCTGGTCAGTCAAAACCGTGATAGGATGGGCTTGGAAGTACGGTCGCAACTTTCGGGAAGCTAGAATTAGGCAATACGCTAATCTTTCGATCGGTGGGTATTTTAATTCTGCACCGATCAGCCTTTTGCTGACGTAGTAAACAGCTTTCTGCACGCCTTCTTCTTCCCGTATCAGTACCGCACTAGCAGCAACTTCGGTAATCGCTAGATAAATATACAAAGTCTCTCCTTCCATTGGTTTTGATAGGACAGGAGGTTGCGACATATGAGCCTTTACTGTCTGGAATGCTTGCTCGCAGTCTTCCGTCCATTCAAACTTTTTATTTCCCCTAAGTAGATTGAAGAATGGAACGCACTTGTCAGTTGATTTTGAGATGAATCTACTAAGGGCAGCTATCCTTCCGGTCAGGCTTTGGACATCCTTGATCTTTTCTGGCGACTTCATATCGATCAGGGCTTTTATCTTGTCGGGGTTGGCCTCGATTCCCCTTGAATTCACTATAAATCCCAAAAATTTTCCTGACCCGACTTCGAAGGAACATTTGAGGGGATTCAACTTCATATGGTACTTATTTAACACATCAAAGCACCTTTGCAAATCCTTCACATGTCCTTCAGCCTTCTTGGACTTTACCAGCATGTCATCCACGTATACTTCCATGCTTACTCCGATCAGCTCCTTGAACATGTGGTTGACCAATCGTTGGTAAGTTGCACCTGCGTTCTTCAGTCCAAAGGGCATTACTTTGTAACAATATAAGCCCGTATCGGTCCGAAAGCTGGTATGATCCTCATCAGGGGGATGCATGCTGATCTGATTGTAGCCTGAATACGCATCCATGAACGAAAGGGTCTCATGCCCAGCGGTTGCATCGACTAGCTGGTCGATCCTCGGGAGTGGGAAGCAGTCTTTTGGGCAGGCCTTATTGAGGTCTGTAAAATCCACACAGGTCCGCCATTTGCCGTTAGGCTTGGGGACCAACACCGGATTGGAGACCCATGATGGATAAAACGCCACCCTGATGAACCCATTTTCTTTAAGTCTTTCGACTTCTTCTTTCAAGGCTCTTGATCTGTCTTTATCGAGCAGCCTTCTTTTTTGTTGCACCAGTGGAAAGACTTTGTTTATGGTCAGGACATGGCTGATCACCGCAGGATCTATTTCGACCATGTCTTTATGTGACCAGGCGAAAACTCCCTGGTTCTCTTGCAAGAATTCCACCAGCGCCTGTTTCGCGGTAGGTTCTAAATTCTTCCCAATCTTTACGATTCGAGTCGGGTCTTTTTCATCGAGATGGACCTCCTCTAGGTCCTCGACGGGTCCAACATTTTCTTCAAAATCCCCAAAGCGAGGATCCAAATCTATATCCTCACTTTGGGCAACACCCTATTTGGTGACTTTTCCACCTGATTGGGTTTGTCTGTCTTCCGTCATCTGCAATCGTTCTGGGGTAGCGCTCCTCGATGCTCCACTTTTTGCCTTTGTGATCGAGGCGTTATAGCACTCCCTGGCTTCCCTTTGGTTTCCCAAAACGCATCCTACCCCTGCGTCCGTTGGGAATTTCATGGCTAGATGCCACATGGAGATGATGGCCCTCAGTTCCACCAGTATGGGTCTTCCAATAACGGCGTTATACGCTGAAGGACAATCGACCACTACAAAAGTGGCGAGTAATGTCCTTGAAGCAGGCGCTGTACCCGTTGTCACTGGGAGTTTGATCATTCCGGCTGGAGCGAGTCCTTCTCCAGAGAAGCCGTATATGGTTTGATTGCAGGGCTCCAAGTCCTTCACGGACAGCTTCATGCGTTCCAGCGTTGATTTATAGAGGATGTTCACTGAACTTCCTGTATCGACCAGTATTCTTTTTACCATCATATTGGCCATTTGGATATCCACGACCAGCGGATCGGAATGTGGGAACCGGACGTGTTGGGCATCACCCTCAGAGAAGGTTATCCCGCACTCCTCTGAGCGGGCCTTTTTCGGCGCTCGGTCCTCCACAGTCATCATCTCGATGTCCTGGTCGTGGCGCAGAGTTCGAGCATATCGTTCTCTAGCCTTTCCGCTATTTCCAGCGAGGTGTGGGCCTCCACAGATGGTTAAAAGTGTTCCGGCTACGGGGGCAGGCTGTAATGGTGGCGAGCGTTGGCGTGTGGACGTCTGCTCGTTGCCACCTGGAGCTTCTCGTTGGGAAGTTCCCGAGGCCCGTACGTACCTTCTCAAGTGTCCTTGTCTAATGAGGAACTCGATTTCATCTTTTAGCTGGTTGCATTCATTAGTGCATGTCCATAGTCGTTATGATAACGACAGAATTTGGTAGTGTCTCTTTTCGAAATGTCTTTTCGAATGGGCCCAGGCTTCTTGTAGGGCACACTAGAGCTTGTGGCCTGGTATACCTCTCCTCGAGACTCAACGAGGGCAGTGTAGTTAGTGAACCTAGGTTCATAACGATTACCCTTGGCTCGTTTATTGTCGGAGGTGGAAGGCTCATTGTGTTGCCGTTTCCCACCATTCTTGCCATTACCGTTTCCCACCATTCTTGCCATTACCGTTACCGTCTCCGTTGCCCTTGCCGTTGCCATTTGGTTTGGTGCCATTGGCGGCTTTGGCGGGTTCGGCAGCCTTCTTGCCCTTGTTCGAGGATTTTCCATCATCGGCAATGGCCTCTTCGAGTTTGATATACCGATCAGCTCGGTCTAAGAATTCTTGGGTGGTTCTGACCCCATCCTTACGAGGACTTTTCCATAGGGGCGAACGGCGTCTCACTCCCGCGGTTATAGCCATCATTTTTCCTTCGTCCCCGACTGTCTTTGCTCCGGCTGCCGCTCGCATAAAGCGCTGGATGTAATCTTTTAGTGATTCTCCATCTTGCTGGCGGATCTCAACCAGTTGGTTTGCTTCGGTCGGGTGGACACGACCTGCGTAGAACTGTCCGTAGAACTCCCTTACGAACATTTCCCAGGAAACTATGCTTGCAGGTGGGAACTTAAAGAACCATTCCTGCGCGGCTTCAGAAAGTGTTGCAGGAAAGATCCTGCACCGAGCGTCTTCGGACACCTTCTGAATGTCCATCTGGATTTCAAACTTATTCACATGCGAGACGGGATCTCCGTATCCATCAAAGTTCGGGAGCGTGGGCATCTTGAACTTGCTGGGAGTCTCTGCGTTGGCTATTCTTTGGATAAATGGAGTGCCTTTTCTTCTATCGTGGTCAATATAAGAGGTTCTTCCTCCGACCAATTGTTGCACCGCCTGATTTAGTGCGTCTATCTGGGCTTGCAAGGCAGTAGGAATAGCTACGGTCTCTGCTGCTGGGGGGATGTTCTCACCATGCTTCTCTCGACGATCATTGAGTATGTCTCTTAGATCTTCCTCTCTTCTCCGCTGCTCGCTACCTCCGAGCCGGTTGAAGACATTATTTTGTCGGGGTTGCCCCCCAGCATCTTGTCTATTTGGCTGATCATCTTGAGGTATTTGGCTCCTGCTCTTACCTTTATTTCCGTTCCTCCCATCAGCATTGTTCTTGCCTGAGTCAGCCTCGTTGTAGCCGTGGCCATCTTTGAACTTTGACTGGCTATGGTAAGACTGGTTGTTCCCTCTATTCCCGTCTCTGGCAGAAACACCCCGAGCGTTAGGGGGTGGCCTGCGCTGGTCGCGATGTCCCCGTGCATTATCATGCTGTTGGGATCCACGGACCGCAGAGCCTAACTCCGAGTCTCTCCTGTTACTAGGAGGGTAGTGACCCCTGTTCGCTTGGTGTGGCCCATCATTCTCGCGGCGTCTAGGACTACGAGGCTGTCGCTCGGCCCTATTTTGCCTTTGCTGCGGGGGATTACCTCGAGCAGCGTGGGATGGTGGATCTGCCTCGGGGTCCAGTGGGACGTCGTCATGGGGCATCTGGGGCTGTTCAGGCCTTTGCGGACTTGAAGGATGGACCGGTGGGCTAGGATTGGGACCTCCCTGGGGTGGCCCAGTTTCAGGTTGATTAGGCTGCGAGGCAGGCGCGGCCTGATTTCTGGCCAACAGCAAGGCCGCTTCAAGGGCTGCCATGGCCTCAGTTTGGCGGCGATCCACCTCTGCTTGTCTCTCGCTTAACTCCGCCCTCTAACGATCAAGTTCCTGCTGCTGCCTTGCCATAGCTTCTGCGGCAGTCTCTTGATTGGCTCTCAGACTAGCCAGCTCTTCCTGCAACGTGCCCAAGGTGCTCCTCAAAGTCGCATCGTCCATTTCCTCCTCTTCAAAATCTAGTTGCGGTTCATCTTCCGCCATGCTTGCAGGGGGAGGAGGAGGTGGCGGATTCGACGGTGCAGCGGCGGCGGTCTGAGCAGCTTTCTTCCCTGCTTTCGCCATTAGTTTTATCAACAATGATGAGTCGTCCTCTCAATGAAAGCACCAGAATGTTGACCCTCGTTTTAGCCAACTGACACGGAGTCAAAATATGAATGATATAGACGAATATGTATAGATAATAACGTAATGACAAAAGTAAAGAAAACACAGTAATTTATAGTGGTTCGGCCCCAGAATCTGGTAATGACCTACATCCACTTAGAATGATATTGATATGGGAACAAAAGTGTGATCAGAGAGCTTGAGCTCAATGAGTTTCAACACTCCTCATAAACAATACTAGTTTTCACAGATAATTTCTATATTTCTATGGTTTTTGGGCTGCCAAAGGTCCCTTCCCATGAGCCATCTCCTGCTTTTTATAATCTCATGGAGGGTTGCCCGATATTGTTACAGATATTATCCCCTGAATCATGGGATATTCAGAAGATTGCATGAAATAAATTCGGGATACAGAAGATCTTTCCATAAATGTTGCTTTGCCAGCGGAACCACCGACCAGTCTGGTCGTGGTAAAAACAGGTCTGTCCTGCTTCTGGTGTGTCTCCTGGTCGATACTCTAGCAGACGCTCCAGGTGTCAGGCACGTGTCAAAAGATTATTCGCCACGTCACAAATGCTAATTTATTGGATAACACATACATTAATCATAAGCAAGATAGGAATAGAAATCATACCTCTTGAAGCCTATCAAGTTTCCTTGTTATCTTTTCGTAATAAAAACGATCTTCCTATCCAAGCTGCTCCCATGTACTCACACCAAGATCTTCCACAACGTTCTCCACACCTCAAGAAGTGTGTGGGCACTTAGAGAATAAAGGATAGTTAATTTGTGATTCTACTTGACGTACTCAACACATGAGATCAAGAGAATAGGCCTGAGAATTGGTTCTTTATCTTTTCAGGGAAAGATAGGAATAGAAATCATACCACTCTTGAAGCCTATCAAGTGTCCTTGCTATCTTTTCGTAATAAAAACGATCTTCCTATCCAAGTTGCTCCCATGTACTCACACCAAGATCTTCCACAACGTTCTATACACCTCAAGAAGTGTGTGGACACTTAGAGAATAAATGATAGTTAATTTGTGATTCTACTTGATGTACTCAACACATGAGATCAAGAGAATATGCCTAAGAATTAGTTCTTTATCTTTTCAGGGAGAGATGAAAAGTATCATTCTATTTTTCACAGAGCGAATGACTGCTTCTATTTTCTGATAAGTCTTACTTAATATAGAAAATGTTTAATTTAAAAAATAAATTTATAACTAACTTACAATTTATCATTTAATTAATTAATTATCTTATTAATGAAAATATCCAAAAACTAATTTTTGAATTATCTATTAATTAATCAATTAAATAAATAAAATTGAAAAATCTATCCCTGAAAAAATGCAGTACACGCCACACACAGTCCATGGAATATGTGTGATCGTGTACCACCCTAATTTTTAGGGATATTTGATTTTTCTATTTTTATTTAATTATTTATTCAAATTTTTTTGTCAGATAAAAATTTAACAACCTGATAACTAATTCAAATTTAAATTAAATATATTTTTAACTAATAATCAAATATAATTAATTATGTGAATAAATATCAATCTTTTAAATTCAAATCCAATTTGAACTTATCAGATTATTATCTCCCACTCAAATAAAGATATTTAATTAATTCTACTAATTAATTAAATCCAATATAATTTCGAAAATAGATATTTAATTTATTATAATTTCGAAAATTATAATTATTTAATTTAATTTCAAAATTAATTTAATTATTTAATATAATTTCAAAAATTATATTTTAATTAAATATCAATTAATTTTGTTAATTACAACTAATTTGTATTTAATTAATTAATCACTATTATCATATAATTGCATATTTGGCCCGAAGAACAAATTTCTTCTTAAATATGTCTTTCAACTATTTTTCTCTTTATATCAACTCTTACCTTGAATAGTGTTGATAGAGCCATGTAGGGACCTATAATTCCAAACTCCAATAAATTTGAGATTATTAATTAAACTCTTTAATTAAATAATCTTAATTTATTAATCTCATGATTACTCCATTATAAATATGAGACTGCACTCTTGTAATTATAGACATTTCATTTACTGAGTACTTTATAATGATGAAGCGTCCATTGATATAATCATTGCATACAAATTAACCCTCCAATAATGGTTCATAATTAATCAAGAATAAAATTACTGTTTTACCATTTTAATTATCTCTTGTTTCCTTAAGTACCATTGACTTTACTAGTGAAGGTTAATTCATAACTAAATTATGAATTTGAACTCAATAACCTTTCAGTCCCAAAAGTCAACCCTTAAGAGAACCATTATTCAGTCTATTGCGAGAAGACATAGATTCCATGTTTGTATACTATGTCCCCAGCCATTTACATTAATGAGTTGCCAAAATAAAAGTTTCTAGCCTGATCATTTTGATAGACCCTAATGAGTGAATCAAAGATATCATATAACATAAACAAGAGTTCATAGTAACTTCAGATTAAGATCTATTTGTATATGATCATCAGTTGATATATTTAATTAATACTTTGAAACAGTATGTAACTAAGTATTAATAAACATATCTGGTCTAGTTCTATATATTCTCTAATATATAAAGTACCTCCACTAAAGTGTCCTGCTATACTAGTGATCCGGATGTAGATCACATGTATTCATAATACTAGTGGACCGTACTTGCAGTAATTAATCTAAAGATTCCATAACTTTATTTTACTACAAACTACTCAAGTTCATTTATCTCATCACAATCCTCCCGTACCAATACGTGTTTGAGACCACATATATGAACTTAGGAATTTTTCTGATATTTACATAATATTATCATAGAATATAGTCCATAAAATATATGCATAACAAATTCAATTTATTTATTTATTTTAGAAAACAATGTCTACTACATATGCTTTCAGGGCACAATTCCCAACAATATCCAACTTTCCCTAAATCAAATGAGGCATCTCTCTCATTCCCATGTTTCTTACATGCTCCTTAAAAGATTTTATGGATAAAGTCTTTGTGAAAGGATTTGCAAGATTATGCTCTGAAGCTATCTTCATAACTGTAACATCTCCTGGATGAACTATCTCTCTTAGCAAGTGATACTTCATCTCGATGTGCTTTACCCTCTTGTGACTCCGTGGTTCCTTTGAGATAGCTACTGCCCCACTGTTGTCACAGTATAGGACTAGTGGCTTATCCACATTTGGCACTACTTCTAGATCATAATAGAACCTGTTGAGCCACACAGCCTCCATAGTTGCTTCCCAAGCTGCTATATACTCGGCTTCCATGGTGGAGTCTACAATGCTGGTTTGTTTAATACTTCGCCAGACTACTGCTCCTCCTCCAAGAGTAAATACTGATCCAGAAGTCGATTTCCGACTATCTCTGTCTGATTGAAAATTAGAATCAGTGTAACCAGTGGGGTTCAGGTCTCCACCTGAATATACAAGCATATAATCTCTATTATTTCTTAGATACTTGAGAATATTCTTCACTCCAGTTCAATGACTCAATCCAGGATTATATTGATAACGGCTGACTATCCTTACTGCATAACAAATGTCAGGTCTTGTACACAACATGGCATACATTAGACTGCCTGCCACTGAGGCATAGGGATACTGTCTCATGTCTTCGTCTTCCTGAGGTGTTTTGGGACACTGCTCCTTGGAAAGGAATACTCCAGAACGCGTTGGCATATCACCCTTTTTGGAGTTTTACATATTAAAGCATTCTAGCACCTTATCAATATAAGTTGCTTGAGACAGTGCCAAAGTTTTGTTTTGTCTATCTCTAAGAATCTTAATGCCTTGAACATACTTGGCTTCTCCTAAATCTTTCATTTGGAATTGTTTAGCTAACTAGTTCTTTACCTTTGATAATGATGTTACGTCATTTCTAATCAGTATATATCATCAACATAAAGAACGAGGAATACTACTACACCATCTTTGATTTGTTTATAGACACAAGGTTTGTCAACATTTTGTTCAAAACCAAACGTTTTAATTGTGTCATAAAATATAAGATTCCAAGATCTAGAAGCTTGTTTGAGTCCATAGATGGACTTAAGAAGCTTGCAAACTTTTTGCTCTTGACCTATTAATTCGAACCCTTCTGGTTGAGACATGTAAATGGTTTCGTCAAGATAGCCATTCAGAAAAGCTGTTTTGACATCCATTTGCCAAATCTCATAATCCATGAATATAGCAATGGATAAGAGTATACGAATGGATTTTAGCATGGCTATAGGAGAAAAGGTTTCTTCATAATCAACCCCTTCTTTCTGTGTGTAACCTTTGGCTACAAGCCTTGCTTTGAAAGTCTATACTTTCCTATCCACTCCTATTTTCTTCTTGAATATCCGGTTACAACCAATGGGTTTGATATTCTCAGGTGGATCTTCAAGAACCCAGACAAAATTGGAATACATTGATTCCATTTCTTGGTTCATGGCTTCTTGCCATTTGTCCTTGTCAGAATCATTCATTGCATCTTTAAATGTCAATGGATTGTCTTTGTTTATGTCAGACACAAGCATTTGAACTTCATGTTCATAGCGTGTGGGTTGCTTACTAACCCTCCCACTACGACGAGGCTCTATACTATTCTGACTAGAGCTAGCAATTTCCTCTTGGCATTTTTCATTGGTTGTTGCTGGTGACTTTGAAACTTCATTCGAGACCATCTCCTCCAGTACAACCTTACTGCGAGGTTTGTCGTTATTAACATAGTCATGTTCAAGAAAAGTTGCATTTGTCGATACAAATGTTTTATTTTCTTTTGGACTATAGAAAATTCCACCTCTAGTCTCTTTGGACTATCCCACAAACATGCACACTTCTGAGCGTGATTCCAACTTCTCGGTCTTTCCTTTAAGAACGTGTGCAAAACACCCCCAAATTCAAAAGTGGTGTAAACTAGGTTTACAACCATTCCATAATTCCATGGGTGTCTTTTGGATAGACTTAGATGGAACAACATTCAATATGTATAGAGCACATTGAATCGCATAGCCCCAGAATGACAGTGGTAATGACGAGAAACTCATCATCATTGATCTAACCATATCTAATAACGTTCTGTTTCGTCTTTCTGAAACACCATTTTGCTGTGGCGTTCCAAGTGTTGTGAGTTGGGATTGAATACCATGCTCACACAGATGGTCCTCGAATTCAAAATCCAAGTACTCTCCTCCTCGATTAGATTGAAGAACTTTTAGTGATTTACCTAATTGCTTTTCAGCCTCTGCTTGAAATTCTTTGAACTTTCCAAAAGTTTCAAATTTTCTTTGCATTAAGTATATGTAACCATATCTTGAATAATCGTCAATAAAAGTGATGAAGTATTCATAACCTCCTCTCGGTTGTACATTAAGTGGACCGCAAACATCCGTATGTACTAGCTGAAGTGGTTATGTGGCTCTGGAACCTTTAGCAGAGAAAGGTCTCTTGGTTATCTTGCCTTCTGGACAGGATTCACAAACAGGGAGAGATCCAATAGATAGTTCTCTTAAAGGACCATCCTTTACAAGCCTATTAATTCTGTCTAGACCAATATGGCCCGATCTCAAGTGCCACAGATATGTTTCACTATCGGAATCAGTCTTTTGTCGTTTAATAGATCTAGGATTAGCTGTTTTAAATAATTCAGAATTATAAAAAATTTGTCATTCATTATAAGTATGTAAATTATGTTTATCCCAAAGCATTTGCATAACAAGTAAATAGATATTTTCTTTAAATAATAACTACTTTATTAATAAAAGAAATAAATGTTATGCAAAAGTAGAAATAAGTTTCCAAACATCAATAATCAAAATTATTAATAACAAACTAAAATTCTAGACTGTAGTTTTCTTTGTTCAAAGAAATCTAAAATTTCTAAAAACAAAATAAAGAAATTTAAATTGTTCAACTAACAATAAAATTACTAAATAAAACTACTCTCCAACTCCTCCAACTCTTTACTCACTATCAAAATCCTCATCAGTCTCTTCCTCTTTTTTAGGGTTCTGATTCTGCAAAAGGAAAAACAAAAGAAAAATAGATTAGTGGCATATATTTTTGAATCTACTATCCAAAAATTTAAATATGCTATTCATAGAATTTGAATCTACTATTCAAAATTTAAAAAATATATGTAAAACTTATTTACCTTTTTTCGTTTGATACAAACGATGACACTCAAGTAAAGACTTCCTCTGTCATTGCTCGCCACATCTCATGTGTTGAGTCATAGTGTATATATTTTTCCTTTGTTTCGTCAGACATTATTGAAAGCATGCAATAACATGCCAACCAATCAAATTTCATCCAATTTGCATATTTTTCTACTGCTTCATAGCTAGTAGCCAAAGGTGGTTCCGTTGGAGGTTTGTTACAGACGGTTGACATCAACTTTTTATAAGAAAAAATGGTCAATATGCCTTGAAACCAGTGTTGCATGTTTTCAGGTTCAAAAACTAAAGATTTGAGAAAGGCATCGATGTGTAATTCACTAATAAACATATTTACTGGGAATAAATAAATAAACTAAAATGAATTTATGCATATAATAAATATCAGTAATTTTTGGAATAGTAAACGTGATGCATGAATGCAACAATTAAAGAACACATAAAAAATAATTACCAATTCCACGATTAATTAATTTGAAAATTAATGGACCAGCCTTAGGGTAGGTCAGACTAATTCCAAATTAATTTTAAGACAAGTTCTCAAATTTATAAGTGAAAACTTAAATCAATATTTTATCTTTTGACTTGTAAACAACCGCTTGTTGGTCAAGAATACACTAGTCTGCTCGAAAGCCTAATGTACCTTGTGAGTGTAACCCATTATTTTAGATCGATGACTTGACTCAAGAGTGTGCCTTAGGGTCAGTCAAACTTGAAATACATCTTTAAATCCTATTCTTGAAAAAGAAGTTTGCTTTGAGAATAACACAGTTGGAAGCATTCCTTAGGAGGACACAAGCAATGGTGTCGCGAGGCCCTCTCCATGCTACTTCAGTGCCAACTAATAATAGAGACCATGAGACTTATTGTCATAACTCTCTCTCCCACTCACTATTTTAGAATATGTGTTTTCTCAAAACATCCTATGCTTTTAATTGGTTGTAAAAATAAAGTGATCTATTTTTACCAAATGATATTCTAATAATTACTAATCAAATTAAGCAAAATTAAAATTATAGAACTATTTCCTAATTAATTCAATTTTAATTTGATATAATTACTAAGAAAATCATTTATTTATTTAATAAAATAATTTTATTAAACACTAGAAATTAAACAACTTTTAAAATCTATTTCCGCTCTTGAACTAGTTAAAACTAGATTTATTATTATATGGTCCATCACATAAAACATATAATCACAAAGGACAATCCTAATGCATGTTTCTACTCATATAAGATGCATGCACACTTTTAAATACTGTGCGGGTTATATGTATGGCATGTCAAAAATGCATGACAAAGTATTAAACAATTTAATCACATTCAAACATTTAAATAAATAAATACTGACTAAATAAATAAATAAATGTGGGCCGGGTGTCTTGGGTATTTCTATAATAATTACAACACTTGCAAAAATATACATAAAAATGTAAGAAGCTAAATAAGACCTAAAGAGATCTCTATCTTCAACTTTGGGCCTTCACAAGTAGTCTTGATCCAGTAAGCCATTTATCCATTTAATTTTGAATTAAAATAACTTTTAATTATCTTAAACAAATTTTAAGAATACTTAACTCGGGCTTTAATGCCCGATAAGTTATTAGGCCCAGTTTTGAATTTGGGCTCATACAATTAATCCAAAATACAAAAATTTTAATTATGGGCTAAAATTAATTAGGCCCATAATTTAAATGAATAAGAATGTGCAAACCCTAGGATTAAAAACCCTAGGGCTGGCGACACAAGTAGGCTCGGCATGGGGCATGCGGCAAGCAGCTGAGAGGTGCGGCTAGGGTGCACGGGCTGCAGCTGGTGGCTTGGCACGGGCGCGCGGGGTTGGCGAGGTGCGCAGGGGTGCGGGCGCGCTTGGCTGGCGTAGGTGCAGGGGCGCGCTGGGCGCACGGCTGGCGAGGTGCAGGGGCGTAGGCGAATGGCTGGGCGAGGCTCGGGCTTCGAGGTACAAAACTTGGGGCTCGGGCCTTACATAATTTTTTCAAATAATTTAATGCAGAAACTTAAATTACAAAAAATTCCAATGCCCCAAAATGGCTTACATTTTTCATCTAGAATTTTAAGAACAATTCTTAAATCCAAAACACCATATAATTAACAACCCTTAAGAATAAACTATAATCATACATACATCCATCCATTCACATATATTACAATAATATAATCATGCATATTATTCCCACACAGTAATTAATGTATTCAAAGATTAATGACCGCTCTGGTACCAATTGTTAGGAACGAGTTTCCTAATACGCAGTGGAATGGTGGTGGATTGGCCTATGTACAACAAAATTTTTGTATCATATTTAAACTACCTTTAAATATGCAGATCCATTCATATACATACATTAATAATAAGCAATATAGGAATAGAAATCATACCTCTTGAAGCCTATCAAGTGTCCTTGCTATCTTTTCGTAATAAAAATGATCTTCCTATCCAAGCTGCTCCCGGGTACTCACACCAATATCTTCCATAGCGTTCTCTACCTTAAGAAGTGTGTGGGCACTTAGTGAATAAATAAATGATAGTTAATTTGTGATTCTACTTGATGTACTCAACACATGAGATCAAGAGAATAGCCTGAGAATTGGTTCTTTATCTTTTCAGGGAGAGATGAAAAGTATCGTTCTATTTTTCACAGAGCGAATGACTGCTTCTATTTTCTGATAAGTCTTACTTAATATAGAAAATATTTAATATAAAAAATAAATCTGTAACTAACTTACAATTTATCATTTAATTAATTAATTATCTTATTAATAAAAATATCCAAAAACTAATTTTTGAATTATCCATTAATAAATTAATTAAATAAATAAAATAAAAAAATATGTCCTTGAAAATATGCAGTACACGGCACACACAGTCCATGGACTATGTGTGGTCGTGTACCACCCTATTTTTTAGGGTTATTTGATTTTTCGATTTTTATTTAATTATGTATTCAAACTTTGCCAGATAAAAATCTAACAACCTGATAACTAATTCAAATTTAACTTAAATATCTTTTTAACTAATTATCAAATATAATTAATTATGTGAATAAATATCAATCTTTTAAATTCAAATCTAATTTGAACTTATCAGATTATTATCTTCCACTCAAATAAAGATATTTAATTAATTATACTAATTAATTAAATCCAATATAATTTCGAAAATAGATATTTAATTTATTATAATTTCGAAAATTATAATTAATTAATTAATTTAATCTAATTTCGAAATTAATTTAATTATTTAATATAATTTTGAAAATTATATTATAATTACATATTAATTAATTTTGTTAATTACAACTAATTTGTAATTAATTAATTAATCACTATTAACATATAATTGCATATTTGGCCCGAAGAACAAATTTCTTCTTAAATATGTCTTTCAACTATTTTTCTCTTTATATCAACTCTTACATTGAATAATGTTGATAGAGCCGCTGTGGGGACCTATGGACCTATAATTCCAAGCTTCAATAAATTTGAGATTATTAATTAAACTCTTTAATTAAATAATCTTAATTTATTAATCTCATGATTACTCCACTATAAATATGAGACTGCACTTTTGTAATTATAGACATTTCATTTATTGAGTACTTTATAATGATAAAGCGTCCATTGATATAATCATTGCATACAAATTAACCCTCTAATAATGGTTCTTAATTAATCAGGAATAAAATTACCATTTTACCTGTACGCCCTGATTTTCCCACGGGCTGATTAGCGAGCTGAGATACGGTTTAATCATGGTTACCGTGTGAACGTCCCCAAGACCGGAGCTGCCATCATAAGGTCCTACCTCCTTAGCTCGAGGTAACCTAAGGGTTCGCCAAGATTACTTAAGGATTGAGTCTGGACTCGGAAGGCCGCAGGTCGAGTGAAGATCCAGCTCGTGATACGAGCTGGAGTTGGAGCCTGTGACCCCTTATAAAGTCAACTACGCAAGGTAAACGTGCATATATCAGACATCACGTGTTTGATATATCCCTGACTTCTCGGACACGCAGCAGGAACGTGCGTATTCAGACACCCATAGCTGGGTTGGGCCGTGCGGCCCATTATCTCCTTACCTATTGATTTGACCACACTTATGTGTCAGGTTTAGGAATTAATCATGAATGTCACAGAGTTGACATGATAGGTAAGAAGGTCACGGGATGACCTTCTTACCAACTCCCAGGTGCCTTCTCCTATAAATATGGAGACCTTGGGAGTTGATAGAGGTTGGACTTTTGATTGTAAGAAATACCCTGTAATCAAATATCCAGTATATAGCAATAATACTGACTAGTGGAGTAGGATGATTTTAACCTTTGAACTACTAAAAAAAAATGTATTTTGAGTCACCATTTCAATTTCTAAGATCATATATCTGATTCGGTTCAACCTAAGCACTAATCCCTTTCTCTTCTTTTCTTAATTACATGTTGGCGAAGAACCGCGTCAACAGTTTGGTGCTTTCATTGAGAGCAAGTTCGATTAGTGATGTCGCAAACATCCAACTATGGTGACTACTCGATCCAGGCACGGTAACGAGACAAAACAACATGATGGGCAGGAGGCTCATCATACTGCCATCCCCGGTGAACAAGTTCCTGAAGTCCAGCAGCGACCAGGAAAGCAGCCGGCGGGCCAAGATGACACCGGAAGTTCGACACCTCGGCCACCTAATCCAAACCAGTGTTATTACACTGCGGTGGAGATGGAGAATGCTCAGCTGAGGAGCCAGCTAGCAATAACTAACTAGCAGATCAAGGATGTGCTGGCCCGACTACCCCCTCTCACAACCGACGCTAACGTCGGAGAGAGGCAAGGCGAGGCTCCTAAGTCTCTCCGGGGTAACCGGTCCAGGCATAGCCGCTCGGACAGACTTCCGACAGCCAACTCCACTCCTTCATCACACCATCGAGAGGCAAACTTCGAAGAAGTGCCTAGAACCAGACAACAGCAGTACAGCCGTTCGGTCAGAACTTCGACTCCAAGCTCCCAACCAGCCTCGAGCGCGCCCAAGGAAGCTCAAAGGAATTCCCGGAGGAGATCCGGGGAGGGCTCGCAGCATCAGCCCGTTCCCAACAACCGTCCTGTGCATCGTCCAAATCGCCAGGTGCGGGACCAGCAGGTTGGCAGGGCCGAAAGGCCCCCACCGAACTTGATCCGACCTGATGGAACTAGGATAGCCTCTCCAGTCAGGAATCCTCCATCTCCGATCAGATATCAATCTCCTCCTCGGCCCGTCCGAGATATCCCGGCCTATGGAAGTAGCAGGAGAAACCCGCCATCAGCCGGACCGTCCCGACGTAGCAGGGCGCCGAGGGAAAGCCCAGATCCTCAGCACCAAAGGCAAGCTCCGAGCCTCTCTAGCAGGAGCTACTGGACTGGCAGTCGCCGGAGTGACCTTTTTGGCGGGGACCTGCGTCAGCGTCTAAGTTCGGCACAAAGTCCACAAGCCACCCAGGGGGGTGACCTGCGGGATCGCCTTAACTCATAGAGGGGAGCTAGCAGGAGGAGACAACCATGCTCGCTCAGGGGGGCCTTGTCCAAAGTACATAATGGCGGGAATGCCCCAAATAACCTATCTCAAGATAGGAAGGGCAATAACCCACCAAATATGTACAATGGATCTGGAGCTGTTGAACAGCCCCGGAATAACCAAGGACATCAGGACCAAACCCTCGAGCGCCTGGCCCAGATGGAGGAGCTGATGAGGAAGCTCCTGTCAGAAAAAGAAAAAGATGAATATGATTCAGGGGACGAGATGGAGCTCTTCGCCCCCAGCATAGCAGCAACGGCGTACCCACCTGGTTTCCGTATGCCGCACCTGTCTAAGTTCAATGGAGTTTGAGATCCGTCGAATCATCTAGGGATGTTCAACACCCTGATGATGGCCCACAACATTGGCCCCGAGCTGAGGTGTTTAATCTTTCCTTCCACCCTGACTGGACCAGCCAGGCAGTGGTTCAAGCAAGGCAAAAGACAGTCAATCAGCTCCTGGAAAACTTTCTCGGCTGATTTCAAAAGGGCATTCCGAGCCTCCCAGGCTACCCGCGTTCAGGCCGACTCTCTGGCTAACGTGAGGCAGTAGCCCGACGAAACTCTGAAGGCCTACCTGAGAAGATTTGCAAATGTCGCTGCTCGGGCCAGAGACGCGGATGATAGCTCCAAGCTCATGGCCATGAGAACTAGAATCCTCATTGGAGGGGATCTCTGGAAAGACATACAAAGAAAGGGGTTCAGCTCGGTTAATGAATTCCTCAACAGGGCCCAGGAATGGATCAACTTGGAGGAAGTCGAAGCCTCAGCCGCAGGAACCAGCCAGGTCCCTGATCAGCCCATTGGAGGGGGACGGAGGTCGTGGCAGCGATCCAAAATGTCACACAGAACAACCAGCTTGGTGGAGGCAAAAGAAAGGGGAATGGTGAAGGAAGCCAACATGGCCAAAAGAAGAATAAGTCAGTGGACAAGTTCAAGCCCGTCTACGCGACTTATACAGAGCTCACCCTGTCTAGGGAGAATATTTTCCTAGCTAACTCTACTCGCCTCCCCTGGAAGAGGCCCGAGCCGTTGAAGCACCAAAAGGGGAAGAGAGACACCTCCAAGTTTTGCCGCTTTCACAACGATGTTGGCCACAACACAGATGATTGTAGGCATTTGAAGGATGAGATCGAGACTCTCATCCGAGCCGGCCCCTTGGCTCAATACGCGCAGAATAGGGTCCCATCAAGTCGACCTGCTCCGGAAGTTCCGTCCAGTCAGCCCAGGTCTCGGATAGATTAGGACGTCCCTCCTCCCGTGGTAGGAGGGGAGATATCCACCATCTCTGGAGGTCCGCATATGGCTGGCACGAGCAGGGGCGCCCAGAAGAGGTACGTGAATGAACTTAAGGCGCACAATGGAGTAGAGTTCGTCCCGGAACAACGCCTGCCAAAGCAACAACGATTGGAGAAGCAACCAATCATTTTTACAGAAGATGATGCGGGCCATGTCCAGTTCCCGCACAATGACCCTCTGGTCGTAGCAGTTCAACTCGCTAATCGGAGGGTTAGGAGGGTGCTGGTCGACAATGGGAGCTCGGTGAACCTCCTATTTTGGTCCACTTTAGAAAAAATGGGTTTGACTGTCGCCGAGCTGAAGGCGACCTCCATGATGCTGTACGGTTTTTTGGGAGAAGGATCGGCGGCCACAGGGACGATCGAGCTGGTAATCACCCTGGGAGAAGGATCTCGGACAGTCTCCAAACTCCTCGAGTTCGTGGTCATTGATTGCTCTGCTGCATACAACACAATTTTGGGACGACCTACGCTCATAGCTTTTGAGGTCGTCACTTCCATTCGCCACCTCGCGATGAAATTCCCTACTTCCACGGGAATATGCACTGTCCATGGCGATAAACTCGCTGCCAGGGAATGCTACAGCATTTCCATGAAGGGAAAATCTAAACCCGGGCAGCTGGCAATGGCCATCCAAAGTGGTGAAGAGGAATCTCGGGAACCCTTAGCTGATCCTGAGATTGAAAAACCTCAAAGCGTCGAAGGGGAAAATATCGTCTTAAGTGAGGATATTGACCCCTGAGTGGGCGAGGACAGATCCGAGCTCCAAGCTATTGAGGAGCTCGAGGAAGTAAACATTGATCCGCAGAACCCATCACGGATGGTCAAGCTCGGAAAAAACCTCTGTAGCGAGAGGAAGGCGGAGCTGATAAGATTTCTGCGGGATAACCTGGATGTGTTTGTGTGGTCACACGAGGACATGGTGGGAATTAGCCCGAGTGTCATCATGCACACACTTCATCTGGATAAAAGCGTTCCTGCAAAGTCCCAGAAGCAGAGATGCCTAGGAACAACCCGGGCTGAAGCCTTGGAGGAAGAGGTAGCCCGGCTCAAAAAATGCGGCTTTATCCGTGAAGCCAAGTTTCCAATATGGGTCGCCAACCCCGTGCTGGTCCCGAAGCCCAACGAGAAATGGCAGACCTGCATCGACTTCTCCGACCTGAATAAAGCCTGCCCCAAGGATTGTTTTCCACTGCCAAGGATTGACCAGTTGGTGGATGCCACGGCGGGGCACGAGCTCATGTCCTTTATGGACGCGTACTCAGGCTACAATTAGATCGCCATGAATCCGGTGGACCAGGAGCACACCAGTTTCATGACCCCAACTAACGTTTATTGTTACAAGGTCATGCCCTTCGGGCTGAAGAACGCCGGGGCTACGTATCAAAGGTTGGTGAATAGAATGTTCGCAGACCAGATTGGAAAAAACATGGAAGTGTACGTCGATGACATGCTAGTCAAGTCAAAGACTGCCGATAACCATGTCTCCGACCTGGAAGAATGCTTCAAGATCCTACGGGAGTATGGCATGAGGCTAAATCCACAGAAGTGCACTTTTGGATTCACATCGGGAAAATTCCTGGGTTTCATCGTCAATACCCGAGGAATCGAGGCAAACCCCGACAAGATTAGATCACTGCTCGAGCTTCCCTCACCCAGGTCGCGCAAAGAGTGGCAGCCCTCAATCGGTTTATTTCCAAGTCCATCGATAAATGTTTGCCATTCTACAACCTGCTTCGAGGAAATAAGAAGTTCGAGTGGACAGAAGAGTGCGAGAGCGCTTTCCTCGACCTGAAAGCACATCTGGCCGAGCCGCCGTACTATCCAAACCAAAAGCAGGAGAACCACTTTTTCTCTACCTGGCTGTCATGGAGGATGCAGCTAGTGCCGTGTTGGTCTGGGAAGAAGACCGGATTCAGAAGCCAGTCTACAACATCAGCAAGAGACTTCTCAGAGTTGAATCCCGGTACCTTTTGATGGAGAAATTGGCGTTCTGCCTTATCACGGCCTCGCGAAAGCTCAGGCCGTACTTCCAGTCCCACTCAATACACGTCATGACCGATCAGCCTTTAAGGCAGGTTTTACAAAAACTTGAAGCATCGGGACGCTTGTTAAAGTGGGTAATCGAGCTTAACCAGTTCGAAATTTTGTACACTCCGCGAACTGCTATAAAGAGTCAGGCCCTGGCCGATTTTGTAGCCAAGTGCACAGGATTCCAGGAGGATCCTGTTGAAGACTCGCCCCAGGTCACCTCGGCCCAGGCGTCGTGGAGGATATTTGTGGATGGTTCATCCAACGAGAATGGATCTGGAGCTGGAATCATTTTGATATCCCCTGAAGGACATAGATTCCACTCGGCGCTGAGGTTCGGGTTCAAGGCCTCCAACAACGAGGCCGAATACGAAACTTTGGTGGCCGGGCTAAGGATAGCTCAAGAGTTGAAGGCAAGCTCCGTCTAGTGCTTCAGTGACTCCCAGCTCGTGGTAAACCAGGTTCTGGGCGAAGGTAAAGGTTGAGCTGTCCGCGTTCGGGCGGGGCTCGATCGAGCAGATACCTCGGGAGCAGAACGCTAACGCAGATGCTCTTGCTAAGCTCGCCACCTCTGGGGAGACGGAAACCTTGGGGTTAGTGCCGGTAGAATTCTTGGAGAAACCAAGTATAGAGGAAGCCAGGACGGAGGTCGAGATGATCGACGCCAGGCCGACCTGGATGACTCCCATCCTTGAGTATCTCGTCGAGGGAAAGCTACCTGAAGGGCGTAATGATGTGCGGCGAGTTCTGTATCAAGCTCCCAAGTATGCTGTAATAGATGGGGTGTTATACCGACATGGGCACTCCCTACCTCTCCTACGATGTGTTCTTCCAGGCGAAGCAAAGGCCATCCTGCAGGAAGTGCATGAGGGATTTTGCGGAGATCACACTGGGGGGCAAAGCTTGGCCTTAAAGGTCCTGAGGCAAGGTTATTACTGGCCAACTCTATCCAAAGACTCAGTCTCATACGTGAAGAAGTGTGACAAATGCCAGCGATTCACCACAGTTGCCCGAGCTCCCCCAGTCGAGCTGAAGATGATCTCTTCCCCATGGCCGTTTGCAGTTTGGGGGATCGACTTGGTTGGCGCCCTCCCTACTGGAAAGGGCAGGGTCCGCCACGCCGTGGTAGCCATCGACTACTTTACGAAGTGGGCTAAGGCAGAACCTCTGGCGACGATAACTTCCAAAAAAGTCCTTGACTTCGTGGTTAAGAACATTATCTGCCGATTCGGGCTACCCAAGAAGATTGTCTCCGAAAATGGGACTCAGTTCGACAGCGACCTGTTTACCGAATTTTGCGAAAGGTACGGAATTGTGAAAAGTTTCTCCTCCGATGCCTATCCTCAGGCGAACGGCCAGGTCGAGGCTGTCAACAAGACTCTCAGGGCGAGCCTCAAGAAGAGACTAGATGAAGCAAAGGGGGTCTGGCCAGAACAGCTCCCCCAGGTTCTCTGGGCATACCGAACCTCGCATCGGACTCCTACGGGTCATACTCCTTTCTCCTTGACCTTTGGGAGTGAGGCAGTCCTACCTGTAGAAATTAAGGTGCTTTCGCATAGGGTCCAGTCATACGACCAGGATCGCAACCACGAGCTTCTTTGCACCTCTTTAGACTTGATTGATGAAAGGCGAGAAGATTCGCAGCTCCAGCTCGCACATTATCAACAGAAGATCACTCGCTATTTCAATTCAAAAGTTAAGAATCGCGCATTTAGCATTGGCGACCTGGTCCTCAGGAGAGTTTTCTTGGCTAGTAAGGACCCCAAGGATGGAGTCTTGGGACCGAACTGGGAGGGACCGTATCAAGTCATCGAAGTCATTAAGGAGGGGACTTATAAATTAGCTCGGCTTAATGGAGGGGCAGTCCCACGGACCTGGAATGCCATCCATTTGAAGAGATACTATCAATGATTCACTTGTAAGGCCTGAAAGGCCATTTTTTTATGTATTAAGCAATGAGAATCAACTTTTTATATTTGTACGTATTTTCAAGTGTAATCTTAAGTAACCACGAAAGACCCTTTCCCACTTACTTGGGGGGCATATGGTACCTGGATATAACCGGGTCGCCTTAATGACTTAGATGTTGATTCATATCGATTGATCGTTGATTTTCTTAAAAAACGCGAGATATTGGTAAGGATTAACGCGAACTAAGTCCTATCCTGGATTTAACCAGGTCATAAAAATTAGAAGTTGATTTAAATCTATTGATCGTTGTTCTTCCTAAAGAGCTCGAGATATTGATAAAAATTAACACGAACTAAGTTTTCAAATTAAGTCCCTGGATATAATCAGGTCATAAAACTTAGAAGTTGATTTAAATCTATTGATCGTTGTTCTTCCTAAAGAGCTCGAGATATTGATAAAAATTAACACGAACTAAGTTTTCAAATTAAGTCCCTGGATATAACCAGGTCATAAAACTTAGAAGTTGATTTAAATCTATTGATCATTGTTCTTCCTAAAGAGCTCGAGATATTGATAAAAATTAACACGAACTAAGTTTTCAAATTAAGTCCCTGGATATAACCAGGTCATAAAACTTAGAAGTTGATTTAAATCTATTGATCGTTGTTCTTCCTAAAGAGCTCGAGATATTGATAAAAATTAACACGAACTAAGTTTTCAAATTAAGTCCCTGGATATAACCAGGTCATAAAACTTAGAAGTTGATTTAAATCTATTGATCGTTGTTCTTCCTAAAGAGCTCGAGATATTGATAAAAATTAACACGAACTAAGTTTTCAAATTAAGTCCCGGGATATAACCAAGTCATAAAACTTAGAAGTTGATTTAAATCTATTGATCGTTGTTCTTCCTAAAGAGCTCGAGATATAGATAAAGATTAACGCGAACTAAGTTTTTCAAAAATAGTAACTAAAATGCATAGAGGCAAAGGGCAGTAAATCAATTAAAAATAAAATTGAGTTAAATTGTCTCGAGGTGGAAGCACCTCATGCAATGGTTACACAAAAAAAATTAAGAATATTGAAGGAAAGGGCACGAGAGGGGAAGGCCCTAAGCTCCGCCAGGTGGCCCCTTGGAGGTCGCCGTCTCGCCCTGCTCAGCTGCGCCGGAGCCTTCCCCGGTCTCGGAGGGCGCTTCTTTATCGAGGCGAGCTTTGAACTTCACCAGCAAGCGCTCCCAGATGTTCGCTGCCAGGAAGGAGAAGTCGACGTCCTGGTTATAGGCCCAGCAATGGTAGAACATGTCTTCCATGGCGGCCTCTGAAGTTTCCCGCTCGGTCGCCAGCTCGGCCTTGGCCTCTACCTTCGTGGCATCTAGGTCTGCCCGCGCAGTGGCGAGGGCGGTCTCGAGCTCTTGAAGCTTTGGGCGCATCTCTTCCAGCTCGGCCTGCGATGTCGCCAAGGCATCCTTAGCCGCCTGCAGAGAAGCATGGTGGGTGGCCACGGCCGCCTGGTGCTCGTTCCTCATCTCCTCGAGCTGAGTTTTGGTCCTGGCGATGCTCCGATGAAGGGCAACGGCGCTCTGCAAAAATGGAGAGGCAATTGCCTTAGAAAAAAAAAGAGAAGGGAGAAAAGAAACACAGGGCAAGGCATGGTAATAAAAAACCACAAAAGGGTAAGGTCAGCTTACCGTCATGGCCATGCCCAGTGAAGACTCCAGCACGCCCACCGGGCTCCTGGTTTCCATGGCCCGGAGCTCCTTCTCATTGAACTTGTATATGTGGCTGACGGTGTAGTTTGCCGACTCATACACCATTCACCGGAAGGCCTCTCGGATCTTCTCCAGGTCCTGGGGATTGACTGGGATGCGTACCTCGGAGGGTACAATCGCCGAAGCCTCGAGCTCTGCCCCTGCGTCCCGGACGGGGGCCGGAGCTCACGGAGGAGGTGGGGGCATGTTGCTTCCCCCTGCAGCGGGAGGAACCGTTCCCGCGACCTGGGCAGCCGGGGGTTGCTCTTTTTCCTTTGCAGGAGACTTGGTGGGGGTCCCGGCGGCATGCTTAGACGTCCGGAGCCTCTTCATTCTTGGTCCAGCAGCCCCAGCTGAGGGGTTCCCCCCGGCGAACACACCTCGCAGACTCTCTTCGGGCTGAGACATCTCTTCTGTCAAAACAACGAATTGGTTAACACAAAAGTTAGCAGTCATGTAGAAACAAAAACAAAGGGGGTAAAAGAGAAATTCAAGTATATGTATACTAAACGGAATCCTACCCCCCGAGCTAGAAGAAGAACCTATGGTTACGACCATCAGCTCCGGAGCTCCCGCGGGAGAATCTAAGTCGATTATCTCCTGAGCTGGTGCAAGTTCTGGATCCGACTCTGGTTCCGGTCTAGATTCCTCTACATATTGCCTAAGTCCCGGAGCTATGGCACCCCTCCGGAGTGATGGCCATGACCGAAGATTGGTCCCATACTCCTCAAATAAGATCGACCTAAAGGCTAGGGTGTTATCTACAACTACGGTACCCCTAGGTCGGCTATCTTGGTAGTCCAACACGAGCTGGTCGACACAGTGGAGCAGGGCTGTATCCAGGTCCGGATCTCTTCGATGACGTTGGACAATCTGTCTGGGATTGAACCTAGCTAGCCGGGGGTCGGCAATGGCCCTATCTAAATTCCTAAACATGTAAGGGTTACCTTGGCCAGAAGGACCCGCGGCTGCTCCGGACTGGATCCTCTCCTCGCCCGTTCTCTGGGCGACCTCCAGCGCCCGCTTCCTGCTCCTCACGAGGGGAACCTCGTCCTCCTCATCTTCATTTCCCGCGACCTCCTCCACGATGGTAGGTCTGGTGTCGCGAGCTAGGGGAAGGCCCCGGGGACTCCTTAGGTTAAAAGTCTGATTTGGGAAAATCAGCTTGCAGGCCACCATCGTCTCATCTGTTACGAGCACGCAGTAGTCCTTCTCACTGGGGGGAAAGCCCGCCAGTGTCTCGTATTGGGCCCCGAGGGTCACAGATTTCTCTGTCCTCGCGAAGATAGCTGCAGGATTAATCTAAGTCAGAAAGGGATACAGGAGGAGCTAAACGATACTTAACTTACGAGCTAAAGTTGAAAAGCACTTACGAGGACGATTGAAGTAGTGGAGCTCGCAGTTTCTGAACCCCGTCGACATAAAGAATTGATCTTTGAAGTCGTTGGGGTGGCTGGGCAGCTCGATGACCGCAGCCGTGTTGGGGAATCGGGTTAAGTAATAAAACCCATCGCCTCGCCCCCGCTGCTCTAGGCTTGAGGCAGAAAAAATACAAAATGTCTGCAGGAGTGGGGACCTCCCACTCCTGTTTCAAGAATAAATATCTTAACCCCGCCAACAGCCGATAAGAGTTGGGGGGGAGCTGGAAGGGGGCCAACTTCACATAATTGAGGAAGTCAGCAAAATACTGATCCAGCGGGAGGAAGGCCCCCGCCTTAAAATGCTCGTCGCTCCAGGCCGCGAATGCCTCGTCAAGCGGCGCGCAGCTCCGCTCGCCCTCTGTGGGAGGTCGGGCAACCACCGATGCTCTCCCCAGCCTGATGTTGTGGGAGAGGAATATTTTGTTGACCTTCGTCTGGTCGGTAATCTTTGAGACGATCCTCTCCGCCTCAAAGAACGCATCAGGAGCCACCTCGAGCTCCTGTTCCACCGCAGGCCCAAAGTTGGGGATCGAGGATTCGAGCATCATCGCTTTTCCTTTGTCTTGCTGGGAGGCCGAGCTGCCGACGGTCTTCTTTGGAGCGTTCTTCTTCGGTGCCATCTGGTCGCCTAGCGAACAAAAGAAAAGATTTTCGAAAAGGTGACCCAAGCATAAGGAAGAATAAAAAAAAGTGTTCTTTGCACGAGCTGAGGTATTCCCAGCCCGTGGAGAGTGAGACCACGCAGTTCTATGAACACGCGCCTATGCTCCCAACAGATCCCCGATTACTCGGAATTCGTGTGTCAGGAGGGTCAGGTTAAAATTTTGCCTTGGAGGGAAAGTTCCAATAGACATGAAAGGCAAAACAGCCTGTGAAGCGTGTCCCCTAAGCTACCCGGTTTTGCACCCAAAATACTAAAAATCCTGCCCCGAAATTTCCCCCAGAAAAGGCATCCTGTAAACCATACTCCTAAGTGATTTCCTACTGCAAAAATACCCTAACCTAAAAGGCTTTCACCCTTCATACCCATGAAAACCAGTAAACCCTTGCATGCAGCTACAGTAAATATTTACCTAAGCTACAGTGAAAAATATTTTCAAAACATGCACAGTCAGGAGACTTACAGAGTGTTTGGCTGGGAAGTGGGTGAAGGAGTCGCCTAGGTTGGAGCTTCGTCGGAGTATTTGTTTCAAAAGCTTCGAAGGAGTCCTTACGCCTGAGCTTCTTGAACGCTGAGAGTGGCAGACGGAAAGAAGAGGGTTTTTCTTCTGAGATGAAGACAGAAGAAGAAGAGAATTTCTGAGAAATTTCAAATGAAAGGGTGGCCATGCGTAGGGTGGCCACCCCTTTTATATCGTGAAGGGTCACGTAAAGAGGGCTGTTGTATGGCCCTAATGTGGGATCCAAGGCCCTCCACTCGAAATACGAAATGACGGTTGAGTATAGGCTAGGCCATTAAATGCGAGTCTCGGAAGACGTACTGTCACCAACCACGATGTTCCACGTATTCGGCAACTGTGTAGAATGTGGAATATGAAGATTTCTTGGGGAAGCCTAAAAGCCCCTACTGTGGCCCTACACGATGTCGTGTACCACGAGCAGAGGCTTGGGGGGCAGATGTACGCCCAGATTTTCCCACGGGCTAATTAGCGAGCTGAGATACGGCTTAATCATGGTTACCGTGTGAACGTCCCCAAGATCGGAGCTGCCATCGTAAGGTCCTACCTCCTTATCTCGAGGTAACCTAAGGGTTCGCCAAGATTACCTAAGGAATGAGTCTGGACTCGGAAGGCTACAGGTCGAGTGAAGATCCAGCTCGTGATACGAGCTGGAGTTGGAGCCTGTGACCCCTTATAAAGTCAACCACGCAAGGTAAACGTGCATATATCAGACATCACGTGTTTGATATATCCCTGACTTCTCGGACACGCAGCAGGAACGTGCGTATTCAGACACCCATGGCTGGGTTGGGCCGTGCGGCCCATTATCTCCTTACCTATTGATTTGACCACACTTAGGTGTCAGGTTTAGGAATTAATCATGAATGTCACAGAGTTGACATGATAGGTAAGAAGGTCACGGGATGACCTTCTTACCAACTCCCAGGTGCCTTCTCCTATAAATATGGAGACCTTGGGAGTTAATAGAGATTGGACTTTCGATTGTAAGAAATACCCTGTAATCAAATATCCAGTATATAGCAATAATACTGACTAGTGGAGTAGAAGGATTTTAACCTTTGAACCACTAAAAAAAAACGTATTTTGAGTCACCATTTCATTTTCTAAGATCATATATCTGATTCGGTTCAACCTAAGCACTAATCCCTTTCTCTTCTTTTCTTAATTACCTGTTGGCGAAGAACCGCGTCAACATTACCCTTTTAATTATCTCTTGTTTCCTTAAGTACCATTGACTTTACTAGTGAAGGTTAATTCATAATTAAATTATGAATTTGAGCTCAAAAAACTTTCAGTCCCAAAAGTCAACCCTTAAGAGAACCATTATTCAATCTCTTGTGAGAAGGCATAAATTCCATATCTGTATACTATGTCCCCAGCCATTTACATTAATGAGTTCCCAAAACAAAAGTTTCTAGCCTGATCATTCTGACAAACCCTAACGAGTGAATCAAAGAAATCATATAACATAAACAAGAGTTCATAGTAACTTCAGAATTAAGATCTATTTGTATATGATCATCAGTTGATATATTTAATTAATACTTTGAAACAGTATGTAACTAAGTATTAATAAACATATCTGGTTCAGTTCTATATATTCTCTAATATATAAAGTACCTCCACTAAAGTCTCCTGCTACACTAGTGATCCAGATCTAGATCACATGTATTCATAATACTAGTGGACCGTACTTGCAGTATTAATTTAAAGATTCCATAACTTTATTTGACTGGAAACTATTCAAGTTCATTTATCTCAAACACAATCCTCCTGTACCAATACATGTTTGAGATTACATATATGAACTTAGGAATTTTTCTGATATTTACATAATATTATCACAGAATAATATAGTTCATAAAATATATGCATAACTAATTCAATTTATTTATTTATATCAGAAAACAATGTCTACTACATATGCTTTCAGGGCACAATTCCCAACAGAAATGGCCCTCTTCATCGGAATATCTTTGCTTTTACACTCTTCATCGGAATTCTTTGTTTTTTCAAAATTTTACTTATTCTGATCGAGTTGTTATCTTGTGTAGCAATTTATAAGAGAACAACGCGCTTTGAGACCCTTGGGGGTCAATACAATACTCTGGCCAACACTTCTACCAAGGAGAAGAAGTTCAGGGTGGTGGTGAATGACACCACCATGGTGGTCTGCAAGCTGATCAGGGAAGATTAGACACTAGCCATCAGGCCTCATGGTCTTCTGTAGAGGCTACCTCTAATCGTTGAGGAGGCCGAGGAAGAGGAGGAGGTCGCACCGTTGGTGCGATAAAGAAGGATCGGTGAAGGTAGGTAGGATTTTGACCAATGTCGTGTCGAATCGGGGGGCAGTAGCCGACACTTCCGGCCAAGGTACTAAAGATAGGGAAATAAACTGAGTTGCTAATAGTTTTGCACTAACCCAATTCAATTTGAGGAAACTTGTGAGCAGACATCCTGAAGACCTGGTCTTGGATGTAACCTTGCATTAGTACGTCGACCAATTGGTCGTTCACCATGACTTTGCCTACCCTACATATACCATAGTAGTAGATAATACTTTACATTTCAGGTCCACCATTTTTGAACAGTATGGTACAAACCTCCTATCATGGCGTTCCTTGCATCATGGTTCCTTTACCCTAGGTATTAGGCAAGCTGAATATGAGCCTAGTCCAGATGAGGATCCCGAACCCATTAGGTCCCATGAAGTAGTAATGTTAGAATCTCCCCCTCCCCCAATAATCTAAGAGTTAGAGGTTATGTCTAGCCCAGTCCATAATCCAGAACTGATTGTAGTACTTTCCTCATTTAGTTTGGAGGCTAGGGTTCTTGTTTTGTTAATTTTTGTTGCTTACACAGTTAGAATTATAAATCTCTATTCTAACTTTTCTGTTCGTCCTTGCTGAAGAAGATATAAGCCTCAAGGACATCTTCAGCACCGACCCTGCCTTCAAGAAGCTGAGAATTTTGAAGAAAATTACATCTGGAACTGGAGCTATGGTTGGTTCTCCAACCAAAATAAAGGGGACTAGTTCCACCCAGAAGCTGCTGCAACTCTCCGTAGTTACGACCCAATATGTCCCTCTCCCAACTCCTCATGATCCTTCGTATGTCCCGTAGGTCGTTCAAGCCACAACCCAAAATACCATGATCCCAGGTCCTCTCATCGAGGTGGGGAAACATCCATAACCCTTGTGTGGTTTTCTCTAGGAGATCGTGAGCCATATGATGAAGCATGGGAACTTGGTCAGCACCAAAGAGCTGCAGGCCATAGAGGCGAGACCCTCGGTGACTGTCCTCGACTCTGCGTTGGGGATGGCTCTGACCGTAAGTCTTATCCTTATCCTCCTTCTTTAGTTCCATGTTTTCACAAACTTAACCCTCTTTAATCATTGGTTGCAGTCTTGCATTGCTTAGATTTGAGGTATTGCTCAGATCTGAGCTAAGGTGGAAAAGGCCAAGGCAGCTATGGAAACCTCCCAAAATAACGAAAAAAAATTGATAATGCACAAGCTTTAGAGGTGATCCAGATCAGCTTCTGAAGGAGGTCAAAGTCCTTAAGTTGAAGATTTTAGAGGTCGAGGAGAAGTCCCTGTCCAAGACCAAGGAGGATGTTGCCGAGATCAAGGAGCTTGAACTTCAGGTGAAGGGCCACGGGGCCCAAATTGAGAGATCCTTAGAGGAGATGTTCTATCAATTCTGGGAATACAATCATGATTGGGATTTCTTGTTCCTTGATGCCAAAGTCTGGGGGCACTACCTTGCCAAGTTTCAAAACTAGTTGGCAAAGGAGCCCGCAGAGATAGTGGACACGACTTCTTTGGCCAGCGCAGATTGAGGAGAGGAATAGGTGTCATCCCAGAAGTAATTGGCCAGAGCTCAGGAATGAGAGGACCTCCATGTGTTTTATTTTTTAATGTTTAAGGGTATTGCAAACCCTTGTAAGGTGGCCTTTTAGACCGAGACAATTTACACATATTTTCCTTATATATGCTGTTTTTTTTTATACATATATGTTCAATCTTTCTGCTCCCCCTTTCCATTGATTATTAACATGTATATAAAATTTTGAAGCTTTTCTACACTTGCATAGTTATAGGGAGTACTTTTAAGATCGAGGCATGTGCCTGATAGCCCGACCATTTAATTTCTAGTCGTTGACCTGGTTATATCCAAGAGTTTTGATTGCCTATTTTCTCATACTTATTAGCATTCAGGCCTTGGTCCTAGCTTGTTGTAACACTTTACTTCCTTAGAGCCGTTACTAAGTGAGTTTAAAATGTGCATGTAACTCGCTAATCGAGGTTTTAAGACAAACGTGTAATTAGACCATAAACGAGGTCATAAACTTTGAAAATAATTCCATTTACTGAAAATCATAAAGCGTTTAACATTTGGGATCCCAAAACACTGTTTAGAAATGTTTACAACACATAAACACAAGCATAGTCAACTAGATGACAAAATCCAAGTTTAGTACAATCATCTCCCAAAATACCCCTGGCCGTGGTAGCCAGGTAGGCCAAACATGTACGCGCTGCTTCACGCTCTCCGTACTCATGGTTGGTTGACTTTTCCCTTGCCCTTACCTGTACCACAGAGCACCCGTGAGCCGAAGCCCAACAAGAAAACCCTCATAAGCAGATAACATATGCATATCAAACATTTAGCATATAAACAGGCCATCAATAGGCAATACACCTACGGCCATGTCGTCCTAGGTGCTTTACCAGGCCCTGGGTTCACGGTCCACACCGTAAGGATATTCCAGGTATCCTTTAGGGTCTCGCCCTGGCAACTCGCACTCCGCGTGCTAAACGCTGCTCCCGACCCCTTGCTGCACTCAGCCTTACACTCCACATGCTTATCGCCGCTCTCGGACCCTTGCCGTTCCCGGCCTTGCCGACCTCGGCCTGCGCCGTTCCTGGCTCTTGCCGAACATTCACACATATGCATACATAGCATAATAAAACAAATACCAAAACATGAATAAACTCAATCAAAGGGCTACGCCCTGCAACACAATCATATAGGGCCCTGCCCTACAAACAAGCTCTATGGGAACATTAGTTTTCTTACCTGTGTCCTGAGCTTGCCAAGCACCGATGTCCCGAGCACATTCCCCTAATCCGAGCTTCACTGAAACCCTAGTCACAACGCATTAATAATATTCATCCATCAAGTTCTAATCCATTAAATAACTTTGAGCCATAATTCTAATCTCTGGGACCTTGAATTCTATCAATCCGGGTGATAAATCCATCCCGAGCCTTAACCTTTGAGTTCCCAAGCCTAAACACACTTTAAAGCTCAAAATTGCACTAAGAGCCGCGACCCCATAAAGCCATGCCGCGGCCCGCCCCCAAAAAAGAGAGCAACCCCAAATCAGGGCAGGCTCGCCGCGACCCTAGCTAGGGCATGTCGTGGCCTGCCCCTCTTACAGGCCACCAACATGCTTCAGAGGGCCATGACTCAGCAAGAGCAATGTCGTGGCCTGATCCTTCGAACCCAGAAAAATCCTCCATTGATGCCACGAAAACCCAGCCAATTTATCCCAAAATCAACCCAACAATCCCACTCAATCATCATAACATCTCCAGAGCAATCCTAGCAGCAAAACCCAACAAAACTAATCCCAAAACTTACCCAAACAGTCAAGAGCAATTCACCATTTTACTCACATGCAAACTCTAAAAATATTAGCAGAAAATCAATATAATTCATCAAGATAAAGGCTTACCTTTGCTTAATTAAATCCTGAGCTAATCTTCTAAGTTCGAAGCTTCAATTCCCCAAAGCTCCAGCCTTGAATTCTGAGTTTTCCTAGCTTAATCTCCTCAAAGTTCCCCTTGGAATGGTTTAGAGAAAGAAAGAGAGAAAGGAAGAGGTTTGGGTCAGTTTCTCCAAGCTTCTAAGTGTTCCCTTTGTTTTTTTTTTATTTAACTTATTCTCTAAGGTTACCTCAAGGCTCGGGGTGCCAAAAACGTCCCCGAGGGCCAAATGGTAAATTTCCCCAATATTACCCCCCTAAGCATTCTAACCTCAAATATATCTCCAAATATTTATTTCCATAACCCGATAACCCCATAAAACATCTAATACCCATAATACCCCTCGACTCGTCCCGAGTCAGATATTCAACCCCATTGTGACTTCCTAGCTAACGGCTCCCTAGGACTGTCTCAGATCGTGTTACATAGATATATCACAAGCATATCACATTTATCTCATTTATCACATTTATGCCCTCAACGGGCTAAAATTCAAGACATGCCCCTAATATTCAAACGGGGCTCACATGCATATTTAATTCTACTAAACATGCATCTCTAACAACATATACACATAAATTCACATATTATAACAATAATTCACTCTTTGCCCTCCAAGCATGCTAATCAAGTCCCTAAGCCTTATTAGAAAATTCGGGTCGTTACAACTATCCCCTCCTTACAGAAATTTCATCCTCGAAATTACCTGAACAACTCGGGATACCTCTCCCGCATCACTGATTCAAGTTCCCATGTCGCCTCCTCAACCTTGCTGTTCCTCCACAGCACTTTCACCAAGGCGATGGTCTTGCTCCACAAGACTTTGTCCTTTCGGTCAAGAATCTGAACTGGCTTCTCCTCATAAGACAAATCCTGGTCCAGCTCCAAATTCTCATAACTCAAAACGTGCGTCGAATCTGACACATACTTTCGGAGCATGGACACATGAAAGACATCATGAACTCCTGACAAAGCTAGAGGCATCACAATTCTGTAAGCTACCTCTCCAACCCATTCCAGAATCTCGAAGGGGCCAAAAAACCTAGGGCTCAGCTTGCCCCAAACACCAAACTGTTTCACTCCCCTCAAAGGCGAAACCCTAAGAAACACATGGTCACCAACCTGAAATTCCACGCTCCTGCGTTTTAGGTCTGAATAGCTCTTCTGGCGACTCTGGGAGGCGAGCATTCGCGCTATAATCTTCTCAATCACCTCATTGGTCCTCTGAACCATCTCAGGACCCAAATAACTCCTCTCACCTATCTCATCCCAAGGGATAGGTGATCTACACTTCCTTCCATAAAGCATCTCATACGAAGCCACTCTGATAGTCGCCTGATAACTGTTGTTGTACGAGAACTCAATCAAAGGGAGATACTTACTCCAAGATCCCCCAAAATCTAGCACGCAAGCTCGCAACATATCCTCCAATATCTGAATGGTCCTCTCAAACTGTCCATCTATCTGAGGATGATAAGCGGTACTAAACCGTAACTGCGTGCCCATAGCCTTCTGCAGACTCTCCTAAAACTTGGAAGTGAAGGTGGGGTCCCTGTTAGATACTATCGACCTCGAAGGCCCCATGAAGTCGAACAATTTCCTTCACATATAACTCGACATACTACTCCATAGTATAAGTCGTCTTGACAGGTAAGAAGTGGGCGGACTTGGTATACCTATCAACAATCACCCACACTGAGTCATGCTGTCCCACGGTCCTCGGCAAACCAACCACGAAGTCCATGGTGATATCTTCTCACTTCCATTATGGAATCCCAAGAGGCTGCAGCAATCCTGCTGGCCTCTGATGTTCAGCCTTGACCTACTGACAAGTTTAGCACTTGGCCACATAATCCACCACATCCCGCTTCATGCCCGACCACCAATACAAAGCTCTTAAATCCTGGTACATCTTCGTCGTACCCGGATGCAAGGAATAGGGAGTGGTATGGGATTCATCTAAGATCTCCCGCCGAATATCAGAATCCATCGGAATGCAGATCCGACCCTTATACTTTAGTAACCCTATCTCTGAAATAGAATAGTCCTTAGCTGCTCTGACTTATACGTTCTCTCTGTGACCTCTCAACTGGGAATCCTTCCCCTATGCCTCCTTGATCCTCTCAAGGAGTGTAGACTGAAGAGTGATGTTGGCTAATCGGCCAACCACCAACTCTATATTCGCTCTAGTCATCTCCTCAGCTAGCTTCTCAGATATCTGTCTCGAATTGAACAACTATCCTGGGCCTTTCCGACTCAATGCATCAGCCACTACATTAGCCTTCCCAGGATGGTAAAGGATATCACAATCATAATCCTTAACCAACTCCAGCCACCGTCTCTGGCGCATATTCAGATCCTTCTGAGTGACGAAGTACTTCAAACTCTTATGGTCGGTGTATATCTCACACTTCTCTCCATACAGATAATGTCTCTAAATCTTAAGTGCGAATACCACCGCTGCCAACTCCAAGTCATGCGTGGGATATCTCTGCTCATACTCCTTTAACTGTCTCGATGCATAGGCTATCACCTTACCAGCTTGCATCAACACATAGCCTAAACCCTGCCTGGAAGCATCATAATAAACCACAAACTTCTCATTATCTGTCTGCAGACTTAACACTGGCGCGATCATCAGTCGCCGCTTCAACTCTTTGAAACTGTTTTCACATCTGTCTGTCCAGACATACTTTGTCTTCTTCTTTGTTAATTCTGTCAACGACGTAGCTATTCTGGAAAACCCCTCAACAAACTGTTGACAATATCCCGCCAATCCTAGAAAACTCCTCACTTCAGGAACACTGCTCGGTCTAGGCCAATCTCTCACTGCCTCTATCTTACTTAGGTCAACCAGAATCCCCTCCTTACTAATGATATGGCCCAAAAATGTAACTTGTGGTAACCAAAACTCGCACTTGCTGAACTTAGCATATAACCTATGCTCCCTCAACTGCTGCAAAACCAACCGCAGATGCTGCTCATGCTCTGTCTCTAACTGAGAGTACACCAAAATGTCGTCGATGAACACAATCACGAACTTATCCAAATAATCCTTGAAAACTCTATTCATCATATCCATAAAAGCTATTGAGGCATTGGTTAATCTAAATGACATAACCAGGAATTCATAGTGTCCATACCTCGTTCGGAAAGCGGTCTTTGGTATGTCCTCCTCTTTAATCCTTAACTGATGGTAACCTGATCGGAGGTCTATCTTGGAAAACATTGTTTTCCCTTGTAACTGATCAAATAAATCATCGATCCTAGGCAGTGGATACTTGTTCTTAATGGTTAACTTATTCAGCTCCCTGTAGTCAATACACATCCTAAGAGATCAATCCTTCTTCTTAACGAACAACACAGGAGCACCCCATGGCGAGAAACTCGGTCTGATGAACCCCAAATCAAGTAACTCCTGCAACTGAATCTTCAACTCTTTTAACTCTGCCGGAGCCATTGTGTAAAGTGTCCTAGATACTGGCTCTGCCCCTGGCACCAACTCAATAACAAAATCAATCTCCCTCTGCGGCAGCAACCCTGGCAGATCTATTGGAAATAAATATGGAAAATCACACACCAATCTAGTCTCACCCGATCCAACCGACACAACCCTAGAGGTATCCACAACATTCGCTAGGAATCCCATGCAACCTTCCTGCATCAGGTCTCTAGCCTTCAATGCTGAAATCATAGGTATTCGCGGTCCACCAATTGTCCCCACAAATACAAAGGGTACCTCCCCTTCTGCTTCGAAAGTCACCATCCTGCACTTGCAGTCAATCATCGCCCCATACTTTGATAACCAATCCATCCCTAGGATCATATCGAAGTCATCCATCGTAAGCTCAATCAGATCAGCAAATAATTCCCTACCATCTACCTCTACTGGTAAAGCTTTAATCCATCTCCTAGAGACTACCGGTTCCCCAGACGACAACAAAGTCTGAAAACCCCTAGCACATAGCACACTAGGTCTACACAACTGATCTATCACTCTAGCAGACACAAACAAATGAGTAGCTCCCGAATCAAACAATGCAGTATAAGAAGAACCAGCACTAGAAATCTGACCTGTCACAACCGAGGGGCTAGCCTCTACCTCAGTCTGAGTCAAAGTAAACACTCTGGCAGGAGCGAGGCTGTCGCCCTGCTTCGGCTCCTCTTTCCTGACTTGTGGGCAGTCCCTCTTCAGATGATTGGCACTCCCACAGACAAAGCAGGCCCTAATCCTGCACTCACCCTGGTGTCGTCGTCTGCACCGAGGACACACTGGAAAACTCCTCCAGTTGTCACTTTCGCCTTGGCGGCCACTAGAACCACCCCGTGCCCTCCTATCTGAACTGGGAGGAACAAAGGAATCTGGGGCCTTCCTCTTCTACTCACTGGAGCCACTACCTTGACTGGATCCAACAAAAGGAGGCTCCGTCCTCCTAGCATCGCGCCTAACAACGCTTTCCTTCCAAATCTGATCTTCGGCCCCCTCAGCTGTAAGGGCCTTGTCCATAACCTGAGCATAGGTAGTGGACTCTGGATCCAAGGTGATCTTTACATCACGGGCGATCATAACGTTCAATCCCCGTATAAATCTGTCTCTTCTTGCCGCATCAGTTGGCACTAAATCTGGTGCAAACTTCACAAATCGGTCAAATCTCAAAGCATACTCAGTCACGGTCAACCAGTTCTAAGTCAGGTTAATGAACTCGTCAACCTTCGTAGCTCGAACTACAACACTATAGTATTTCTTGTTGAATATGTTCCTGAACTCTTCCCAAGTCATAATGGTCACATTCCTACTCTGAACCACTACATCCCACCAGATGTGGGCATCCTCTCTAAACATGTAGCTAGCACAAGCTACCCTCTCATTCCCCTCAACCCTCATAAAATCTAGAATTGAGGAAATCATATTCATCCACTGCTCTGCCCGCAGTGGGTCTGATCCACCCTCAAAGGTGGGAGGATGCTGTTTCCTGAACCTCTCGTATAAAGGTTCCCACCTGTTCTCCATAACAGGTTGAACCGGCACTGGCGCCACAACGTGCTGAACTGGCAACCCAGTGACCTGTGGAGGGGCCTGCTGCCTCAACTATCAAAGTTCTTCCTCTGTTCATTGCAGTCTTGCATCCATTTCGGCAAGCATCTCTTGCCAATTCTGTGGGGTAGGTGGAGGGTCCTGACCCTGGTTATCATCCTCGGCCCTACTGCCACGGACTCTAGATGATTGTCGAGTAATCTCAACAAATATTCCTGCAACCAACGACGCCGCTCATCACGCATGATAATAAATCCAAAACCACCTCCCAATTCACGTCAGCCAACCCATAAACAATAATCCACATAACATACAGATAGCATATAACACACAACGGGCCATGCTCTGGCATCATGCATATGTTAACTCATTCATCACGCTCTATATGAAATAACCAGGCAAACAGGGCATTCAAGCATATTAGTCAATCATACCAACCAACCCTAAGTCGAGCTTGTCACTGATAACGAGCATACATGTTCGGTTAATCTCCAGAAACCATAAACCTTGGCTCGCTCTGATACCAAGTTGTAATGCTTTACTTCCTTAGAGCCGTTACTAAGTGAGTTTAAAATGTGCATTTAACTCGAGGTTTTAAGACAAACATGTAATTAAACCATAAACAAGGTCATAAACTTTGAAAATAATTCCATTTACTGAAAATCATAAAGCGTTTAACATTTGGGATCCCAAAACACTGTTTAGAAATGTTTACAACACATAAACACAAGCATAGTCGACTAGACGACAAAATCCAAGTTTACTACAATCATCTCCAGAAATACCCCTGGCTGTGGCAGCCAGGCAGGCCAAACATGTACGCGCCACTTCACGCTCTCCGTACTCATGGTTGGTTGACTTTTCCCTTGCCCTTACCTGCACCATAGAGAACCCGTGAGCTGAAGCCCGGCAAGAAAACCCTCACAAGCAAATAACATATGCATATCAACCAGTTAGCATATAAACAGGCCATCAATAGGCAATACACATACGACCATGTCGTCCTAGGTGCTTTACCAGGCCTTGGGTTCGCGGTCCACACCGTAAGTATATTCTAGGTATCCTTTAGGGTCTCGCCCTGGCAACTTGCACTCCGCATGCTAAATGCTTCTCCTGACCCCTTGTCACACTCGGCCTTGCACTCCACGTGCTTAACGCCATTCTCGGCCCCTTTCTGTTCCCGGCCTTGCCGACCTCGGCCTGCGCCGTTCCGTGCTCTTGCTGAACATTCACACATATGCATACATAGCATAATAAAACAAATACCAAACATGAATAAATTCAATCAAAGGGCTACGCCCTGTAACACAATCATATAGGGCCCTGCCCTACAAACAAGCTCTATGGGAACATTAGTTTTCTTACCTGTGTCCCGAGCTTTCCAAGCACCGATGTCCCGAGCACATTCCCCTAATCCGAGCTTCGCAAAAACCCTAGTCACAATGCATTAATAATATTCATCCATCAAGTTCTAATCCATTAAATAACTTCGAGCCATAATTCTAATCTCCGGGACCTTGAATTCTATCAACCCGGGTGATAAAATCAATCCCGAGCCTTAACCTTTGAGTTCCCAAGCCTAAACACACTTTAAAGCTCAAAATTATGCTAAGAGCCGCGACCCCATAAAGCCATGCCGTGGCTCGCCCCCAAAACAGAGAGCAACCCCAAATCAGGGCAGGCGCGCCGCAACCCTAACTAGGGCATGCGGCGGCCCACCCCTCTTTCAGGCCACCAACATGCTTCAGAGGGCCGCAAGTCAGCAAGAACAATGTCGTGGCCCGACCCTTCGAACCCAGAAAAATCCTCCATTGATGCCACGAAAACCCAGCCAGTTTATTCCAAAATCAACCCAACAATCCCACTCAATCATCACAACATCATCAAAGCAATCCTAGCAGCAAAACCAAACAAAACTAATCCCAAAACTTACCCAAATAGTCAAGATAAATTCACCATTTTACTCACATGCAAACTCTGAAAATATCAGCAGAAAATCAATATAATTCATCAAGATAAAGGCTTACCTTTGCCTAATTAAATTCTGAGCTAATCTTCTAAGTTCGAAGCTTCAATTCCCCAAAGCTCCAGCCTTGAATTCTGAGTTTTCCTAGCTTAATCTCCTCAAAGTTCCCCCTAGTATGGTTTAGAGAAAGAAAGAGAGAAAGGAAGAGGTTTGGGTCGGTTTCTCCAAGCTTCTAAGTGTTTCCTTTGTTTTTTTTATTTAACGTATTCTCTAAGGTTACCTCAATGCTCGGGGTGCCAAAAACTTCCCCGAGGGCAAAATGGTAAATTTCCCCAATATTCCCCCCTAAACATTCTAACTTCAAATATATCTCAAAATATTTATTTCCATAACCCGATAACCCCATAAAACATCTATTACCCAAAATACCCCTCGACTC
Source organism: Humulus lupulus (assembly GCF_963169125.1). Lineage (NCBI taxonomy): Eukaryota > Viridiplantae > Streptophyta > Magnoliopsida > Rosales > Cannabaceae > Humulus > Humulus lupulus. The sequence continues at coordinate 162,990,754 of NC_084795.1, forward strand.
GTCCCGAGTCAGATATTCAACCCCATTGTGACTTCCTGGCTAATGGCTCCCTGGGACTGTCTCAGATCGTGCTACACAGATATATCACAAGCATATCACATTTATCTCATTTATCACATTTATGTCCTCAACGGGAAAAAATTACAAACATGCCCCTAATATCCAAACGGGGCCCACATGCATCTCTAATCACATATTCACATATTATAACAATAATTCACTTATTTCCCTCCAGGCATGCTAATCAAGGCCCTAAGCCTTATTAGCAAATTCGGGTCGTTACATTTGTTGCCAGGAATTTTGTTTTGTTTTTGTTTTGAATTTTCTTAACTTAGTTCGCATTCAGAATTGCTTTTAAAACTCGAGCTTTAAAAAGCCCAAAGACATTCCAAATTTCCAAATTCTAAGTTGCAAAAATTTATCTTAAGTTTACATAATATTTCAAAGACTATCGAGGGTTATATGCCCCCAAGCGATCATAATTTATAAATATTCTAGATCGCTTTTACATAATCAACACGTGCTAAATAACAAGGATAAAATGAAAAAAATCTAGTACCATGTTTGAATTGCACAACAACCTTATACTATTCAAATTCAAATAATAGAAAACATGGTTTTTTATATTTAAGCCATACAAAAGATGAATTACATATAGTCTAACAAAAACTTCCTATCACTAGTGATACTTCTTGAGATGCACGGCGTTCAAAGTTCATAGAACCATCTCTCTGTTTATCCAAGCAAATTTGAAGGTTCTTTCTCGTAAGATCTCAACAATCTAATAGGGTCCTTCCAAGTTTGGTCCTAGTACACTGTCTTTAGGGTCTTTGTTAGCTTGGAATACCATCTGGAGCACCAAATCTCCTAGTTCGAGTCTCGACTGTTTGGCCTTTGAGTTGAAGTAGCGCGTAACCCTTTGCTGGTAATGGGCGAGTTGTAGCTGAGATTCTTCTCGTCGCTCTTCAATTAAATCTAGGGATGCATTAAGCAGGTCGTAATTTCGATCCTGGTGAAAGGTCTTTTGCCTATGTGACATTACAAAAGCCTCGACTGGCAGCATAGCTTTGCTTCCAAAAGTTAGAGATAAGGGAGTATTTCGATGGAAGTGCGATGTGAGGTCCGGTAGGCCTAAAGTACTTGTGGGAGCTGCTCGAGCCATATCCCTTTAGCCTCATCTAGTTGTTTCTTTATATTCACCTTAAAGGTTTTATTTACGGCCTCGACTTGCCCATTGGCCTTAAGGTATGCCACTGAAGAAAAGCTCTTGATTATGCCATATTTATCGCAGAAAGTTGTGACACATGTCACTGTCAAATGGAGTCTTGTTGTCCAACAAAATCTTCTTTGGAGTCCAAATTGGCATATTATGTTCTTTACCACAAAGTCCAACATTCTCTTCAAGGCTATAGTTTCCAGCAGTTCGACCTCAACCCACTTTGTGAAACAATCGATTCAGACAACCGCATAGCGAACTCCTCCCTTTCTAGTTGGCAATGATCCAATTAGGTCAATCCCCCATACAACAAATGGTCTGGGCGAGGAGATCATGGTTAGCTCAATGGGTGCAGCACAGGTGATGGTGGCAAAGCATTGGAATTTGTCACACTTGAGGACAAGTCCTTTTTCAGTGTGGGCCAAAAATAGCCCTGCCTTAGCACCTTTAGGGTCAAGCTTTGCCTCTCAGCGTGGTCTCCACAAAACCTTCGTGAATCTCTCTGAAAATAACTTGCGCTTTCTCAGGCAAGACAAATCTTAGAAGAGGCATTGAGTGACATCGTCTGTATAGAATCCCCTCGACCATAACATACCTCGGGACCTTGTATAGCAGTTTTTGCACATCCATTCAATCTTCATGAAGTTTCCTAGACTCGAGGTATTCATTTATTGGAGTCATCCAGGTTGTTTCTTTGCAAATCATTTCGACCTCTCTTGGCTCTTCATCTATCCTTGGTTTGTCCAAGAATTCTATGAGGACCACATTCAATGTGTCTGCCTCTTTGGTGGTGGAGAGTTAAGCTAAAGCATCTGCATTTGTGTTCTGCTCGCGTGGAAGTTGTTCGATGGAGTATAATTCAAACTATGACAATTCATTTTTTTACCTTAGCTAGATAAGCTTCCATTTTGATTCCTTGAGACATTTCTGCAATACTTGATTAACCACGGGTTGAGAATCACTAAAACATTGAATTGCCTTTGCTTTCAACTCTTTTGCTACTCAAACTCCGGCCAACAAAGCCTCGTACTCCGCTTTGTTGTTGGATATGTCAAAACCAAATCTCAGAGTTGTATGGAAGCGATGTCCTTTAGGTGTAATTAGGATTATGCTAGCTCTGGATCCATTCTCGTTGGATGACCCATCAACGAAAAGTTTCTACAATTCTTGTTTTGGTTCCCTCATAGGCTCGTCCTGGAACCCAGTACATTCAGCTACGAAGTCAGTGAGCTCCTGGGCCTTTATTGCTGCCCTTGGCTTGTATGTTATGTTGAACTAAATAAGTATGATGTCCCACTTCAATAAATGTCCCGATGCATTAGGCTTTTGTAAGACCTCCCTTAAAGGTTGACCGGTTTAGACGTGTATGGTGTGGGAGTGAAAATATGGTCTGCGCTTCCTCGAAGCCAAGATTAAGCAAAATGTAAGATTTTCGATATTCAGCTCCCAAAAGCCTCTTACTCGTGTAGTACATTGGTTTTTGTGCTTGATTTTCTTCTCGGACTAAATAAGCACTAATTGCGTTCTCCGTTATTGCTAGGTATAAGTATAGACACTCCCCAGCAACTGGTTTTGATAAAATGAGGGGTTCGACTAAATGTGTCTTCAGATCTTGAAATGCCTTGTAACGCCCTGGGTAACCAAGACCGTTACACTGTGTATTTGAAATAGTGCAAGACATGTCCCAGTGGCATAATACCACTTCATGAAATTCATACAGTTATAGGGAACTCTTAGTACCAACATACTCATATGGTTTATCACAGTCACATAGCAATGCATACAAATATGGGGAACACTTTGTCCCATCCTATCCACATATAAAGGTGCAGTTTTCTTACCTTTAATTCCAAGTGCTTTAATTAGGAGAGACGACCCCCGAGCATGATCCTGCCCCGAGCCCAAATGTACACCTAGTTACAATCATGATAAAGGATTCCATCAATAATTGTATAAGGGTTTCCGGATAGAGTTCTAGTCTCTGGGACATCGAATTCCACCAAACACGGTAGTGGGACTGATCCCGAGCACCATAGGTTAGGTTCCCATGCTTAAAAACTCCAAAAGGCCAAAAATGCCCTTAAGGGCCGCGGCCCGCCCCTGAAATAGAGGCTGGGCCTCCCTGAACACAGACTCTTGCCGCGACCCTGCCCCTGTGGCATCGCGACGCTCCCTCATCTCAGAGCCTTCCTGGCTCTTCCTTGCTCCGAAGGGCCGTGACACTCTAGAACGGAGCCGCGGCCCAGTCCTGCGAACCCAGAAAAACCACCATTTGTAACATTCAAACCTCACCCAGATCCACCCTAAACCATCCTAATAACACAATTCACTTATCCCAACATTCTAACATGATTTCAACAACATAACCCAACAAAAACCTAGTCTAGAAACTCATCAAAACAACATCTCAACCTTTGAAACCCAAAAATCCAAAACCTCTTAGAACAACCAGAAATCCCAGAATTCAGATGCTAAACTATTATGAAAAGCTTACCTTTGCTGAAGAGCAAGCCCACCAACTAGTTGCTGAGTTAATTCCCAGGCCTTAGCCCAAGTTTAATCTTCAATGTCAAAATCCAAAAACTCTTAGAACCCAGCCAAAACTATAGAATTAAGTCAGCTAAACCACAATTCAATACTCACCTAAACCCCTGGTCTGAACCTTCAGGTTGCTACAGAAATCCTCCCTACAGCTCCAGCTCAAATTCTTGAGTTTCCAACCAAGTCTTCCCTTGGTTCCATGGTTTCCTTGAGAGAGAAAAAGGAGAGTTGAGCTGAGTGTGAAGGGAATGGTCGGTTGGCAAAGTTCTAGCTATTTCCTCTCCTTTGTGTTATTTTACTTAAGTTACTTAAATTAAACCCAAGGCTCGGGGTACCAAAAACGTCCCCGAGGGCAAAATGGTAAAATTCCCCGGTATTCCCACCTATGCTTCCTAACCTCAAACATATCTCAAGTTATTTATAACCCAAATAACCACCTAACACCCGAAAGTCCCCCTTGACTCATCCCATGTCAAGTATCAGGTCCTGTTGTGACTTTTCCCGCTACTTGCTCCCTAGGATCGCCTCGTGCCGAAAGGTACAAACACATATATCCACATAATAATGTGGTCTCAACAGTTTATCACAAATAATCACATTTATGCCCTAACGGGCCAAAATTACAATTATGCCCTTACCAACCAAACAGGGCCCGCATGCTTATCCAATACTCATAAACATGCATTCTCACACCATTAATTCACATAGCTTCTAATTATGCCCTCCCGACACACTAATCAAGGCCCTTAAGCCTTATTAGTAATTTTGGGTCGTTACATGCCTGTTCGCATTCTTCTATCCATTCAAATTGTCTGTTTCCCTGAGCAAATTATAGAAAAGGAGGCATTTTTCCGTGGACTTGGACACAAATTGATTTAAGGCCACGACTTTTCTAATTAAGCTCTGGACTTCTTTCTGCGACCTAGGTGACTAAATTTCTAACAACGATATGATTTTTCAGGGTTTTCCTTGACACCCCCCCCCCCCGGAATGTGCACTTCTGGGGGTTCAACTTTATATGATACTTCTTCAGTATGCCAAAAAATTCTTCCAGGTCGAATACATGGTTATTGGCAGGTTTTGACTTGACAAGCATGTCATCAACGTACACTTCCATGTTTTTTCCCGAGCTGGTCAGTGAACATTTTGTTGACTAGCCTCTGATATGTGGCACGAACATTCTTTAGATCGAATGGCATGACTATGTAGCAGTATACATTGTGTTTGGTCATGAAGCTGGTGTGCTCTTGGTCTGCAGGGTTCATCACGATCTAGTTATATATAGAATACGTGTCCATGAAGGACATGAGCCAAGTTGATCTATTCTTGATAGTGGGAACCAGTCTTTTGGACATGCCTTATTCAATTCAGAGAAGTCAATACAAGTCCTCCATTTTGTGTTTGGGTTCAGAATCAAAATAGGGTTGGTGATCCAGATTGGATATTTTGCCTCTCTAATGAACCCTCATTTCAGTAGGCGAGATACTTCTTCTTCTAAAGGTTCTCGTCAATCCTTCCCTAATTGCCTTTGTTTTTGCTGTTTCGCAGGCACGTCTTTGTCCAAGTTTAGGGTGTGCATAATCACACTTGGACTGATTCCCACCACATCTTCGTGTGACCAGGAAAAGATTCTTCCCAATCTTTACCACCCTCGAAGGTGTCTCTGGGTCGAGAATTATTTATTCAAGCTCCTCTAGATCCTGGAGTTCAGATTAGTCTTCACCTATTCTTGGGTCTATTTCATCTGGTTAAGTGACCTCCTTATTAGTCTCTTGAGGTTCTTCTACCTCTTTAGCAATTTCCATTGCCTGAGAGTCCTCATTTTCTTCAATTACCACCATGGCATGCTGCCTAGGTTGTGACTTTCCCTTCATGGAAATGCTGTAGCATTCCCTGGCAGCGAGCTGATCCCCTCTTACAATGCATATCCCTGAGGAAGAAGGGAACTTCATGGCCAAGTGGCGAACATAAGATATGGCCTCAAATGCCATCAGCGCTGGTCTCCCCAAGATTGCGTTGTAAGCAGTTGGGCAATCAATTACAACAAACTCAAGCATTTTAGCAGCAACCTGTACTTCTTCTCCCAAGGTTACAACGAGCTTGATCATTCCTATTACTTCCATTCCTTCTCTTGAAAACCCATAAAGAGTCATTGAGGTCACCTTAAGGTCAGTTACAGAGAGTCCCATCTTTTCCAAAGTGGACCTGAATAACACATTCACTGAGCTCTCATTATAAATCAAGATTCTTATCACCTCCGATTAGCGAGCTTAATGGTTATCGCAAGCGGATCATTATGAGAGTGTGGATGCTCAAAATTTCGTACTTGCGAAAGGTCCAAAGCACACGCTAAGGTCCCCTAAACACCTAAATACATGCTTGCGCCACAAGGCCCTTGGGCCATCATCTTCTCGTAAGGAGGCAAGTGAGGCTATTCTCGGCATGCCTAGCACCCATGCACCCAGTGAGGCCACGCCTCGTGCAAGAGCCTCTTGCGAGACCCATCTCGCGACTGCCTCCACTCGGCGCACCCAGCGAGGCCACGACTCACACACTAGGCAGCGCCCCACGTCACTCGCATCAGCCCCTCGCGAGACCTATCTCGCGACTGCCTCCACTCGAGTGGGATCTTTAGCATTGCCTCACGACATGGGATCCACGTGCGCAGGGCCTTGCGACACCACCTAGGTCCCACGTGCAGGGCCTCGTAACACCAACTGGGATCCGTGCACAAAGCCTTGCTACACCACCTGGGATCCACGCGTAGGGCCTCACGACACACCTCGCGGCACCACTTGGGACCCACGCGCAGGGCCTCGCGACACCACCTGGAGTCCGCGCGCAGGGCCTCACGACATGCCTCGCGACCCCACTTGGGATTCGCGCGCAGGGTCTCACGACACTACCTGGGATCTGGGCGCGCAAGGCCTCGCGACAACACCAGGGCCTCACAAGGGAGCGTCTTGCGCCACCAGGGCCATGCCTACAGGGTCTTGCGAGGGAACGCCTCACCTCGCACACCTAGGCATCTTGCGAGGCCATGGCGCCTCGGACACCCACAACTGTCTCGTGCGCCAGCAGGTGTCTCGCCAGGAGTGGCATCTTGCGCACCTATCACCCACGTCTTGTGGGTGGCCTTGAGGTGCTTCAGGCGTCTCGCGCCAAGGGCCCAAGAGCCCCGTTTTGCGCCACGACCCCTAGATGCACCAGGTATCTCACACCATGCACCTTAAGTGGGTGTCTCCTATGAGGACCTATATAGACTCCAACATTTAGAGGTAAGAGCCCAAGTATAATTCAAAAGGATCGTACCAATACGATCTTGTACGGGGTACAGACTTTAAGACCCCATATGTCTGATCTGAATACTCATGCCAGACAAGTAGTGGGAGTACTAGGAGAGGGGACATGGCCTGTATGTCTCTGGCCAGATGTCAGAGTCGACACCACCACCACCTGCACCACTACGCCTGGTCCCACTCCTCTGACAATCATACTAAATAAGTAGTGGAGACTTCCCCACGGACCCTGACTATGTACTGGGGCCAACGCCACTACACTTGATACCATTCTCCTGACAATGTACTTGTGTACAATCTGGTCACCTGAGCAACAATGTATCATGGGCCATTAGAGCCCACTATAAAGGGAATCCTACTTCAACATTGAAGGGGGTTGGAAAAAACACTGTAGCTTGAGACAACATAGGAATACAAGTTCTTTTCCCATTTTTTCTTTTGCAACTATTTTCTAAGTTTCTAAGTCTCTAATTACTTTGTTGAAGTTTTTCATTGATAAGCAATAAACTTTGATTTTTCTAACTTAACTTTGTTGACGAGTTCTCACCATCAACAGCTTGGCGCCGTCTGTGGGAAGAATAAGTGTCAAGCCAATGTTCTTCCATTGATTCTGGCAGAAAAAATGTCGAGACATTCTAAACGATTGAGAGAGCCATGAGAGGTGGAGGTCCACCTTGACGGAGACCAGCTGAAGGCCTCCATGAAGAACCCTCCTCCACCCAAAAATGGGGAGGCCCCAAAGGAGCCCGAAGTCTACGAAGATGAAAGGGAGGCCTCGTCCCCGACCGTCCCACTTGAGGAAAACTGTCTAGGGTCAACAGTTGCCTCTGCAGAAGACGCCGATGAGTTCCCGCCTCCAAGGCCGCCACAAATGCTGAGCTCCGGCCGGCAAGATCCGGGCCCATCAACGCGCAGACCTGACAAGCATCCCTGGGTCCATTCCGTGAGCTCGAGTTCTAAATCTCAAATTTACGAAGAGGAGATACACGAGCTGCATCGCAAGAACGAAAGGCTAGAAACCACCTTAGAGAACATGCAAGAGGTGTTAAATGGCCTAATACAAGGAAAATTGAGCATACCTCTGCCTAGGCAAAAAGAGAAAGGACAAGAGCGGGTGGAATCCATAGTGCCAGTGGACGATGGGAGAACTCGACTCTCCACCAGTAATACCCCCCAGATGAAGCAGCACGAACGTCCTAGACCGCTTGAGCAGCCCCAGAGGCAAAATCAGAGGAACAACGTCGACCCACGTAGCGATGTCGAGGTCACATCGAAGAGAACGCCCCCAAACTTGCGAGAAGAGCTCAATAAGAAAAGGGCGGATAAAAGGACCACACCTCCTATGGCATCCCATGAGGACAAAGGAAAAGGAAAGATTAACCCATCCACATTGAGAGACTCCTTGAATAAAAAGAGGCGAGACCTAGACACAGAAATGAGGAGCCTCTGGAGCAAGATCATCACCACATCTGGAGGACAAACCATTGAGGATGAGTTTGACCATGAATCACCCTTCATTAAGGAAATCCAAGCCATCCAGCTCCATGCCAACTTCAAGGAGGCTCATATGACCTCGTATGAAGGAAATACAGATCCCAAGTACCATCTAGATGCATTTAACGATCGGATGAAGTTAAGGGGGATTAGTAGCGGAGCCAGGTATAATTTCTTTGCTGTTACATTGAAAGGACCTGCGTACAAATGGTTCAAAAGACTTAGATCAGGGTCCATCAGATCTTGGCAACAATTTTCTGATGAGTTTCTCCAGCAACACCACGCTATGCGTGATTACACAATGCTGGGCACCAGCCTTGCTAACATGAAGCAAGGAGAAAATGAGAGTCTAAAGAGCTACATTCATAGGTTCAATATGGAAGCGGCCAAGGTAGGGAGCTTGACCCACAAAGAGCTAAAAATGGCCACAATGGCCGGGGTTCGCCAGGGAAGCAAGTTATGGGATAACATGCTCAAGAGAGAGGTCACAGATTTGGACAATTTCTACGAGCGGGCGCAGAAATACATTCGCGTAGAGGATGGTCACGAGAGCCTTAAGGCTGGAAAAGGCCAATCCCCACCAAAACCCTCAATCTGGGAAAGCTAAAGCGGTGCAAAGAAGAAGAGGGTCTATGAAGGAACAAGAGATGATTGGCCTCGGAAGCCCTAGCGCACAGATGAGCACAGGCAGGGCCCCTACACCATTTACACTGACCTCACCAACACTAGGGAACATATTTTCATCACGAATGAGAACTAGGTCCCTTTCAGAAGGCCCTCGCTAATGAAAAAAGACGGTAAAAAAGAGACCCCAGCAAATATTTCCATTATCATAAAGATATTGGCCACACCACCGCAGAATGCAAGCATTTGAAAATAGAAATCGAGGAGCTTATACACAGAGGACATTTGGACAAATACGTCTGCAAGGAGATCCAAAGGCTAAAAGAAGGAGCATCCTCACCACGGGCATGAGGTGGCCCTGGAAGTACAAGGAGAGGTCAGGACAATCTTTGGAGGGTCAGGATTCGGGGGCGAATTAAGAAAGGGGGGAGATAAATATGCCAGGGAGGCTAGACGAAGTCCACCACCGTGCGTCTTAAGTTTGGAGCAATGCCCCCCGAAAAGTTATAAGGGTGAGAATGACTTGATAACCTTCACCGAATAAGACGCCCGAGGTGTACATTTCCCCCATAATGATCCCCTAGTGTTAACTATCCAACTTGCAAACATGAGGGTACATCGGGTCTTGGTGGATAATGGAAGCTCTGTGGACATCTTATATCGCTCAGCTTTGGAGAAAATGGGACTAAACATCCGGCACCTAAAGCCTTGCATCTCCTCCCTGTATGGATTTACGGGAGACTCAATACAGCCCCTAGGGGCAATTGAGTTAGCTCTCACCATGGGAGAACAACCCCGACAAACCACAATAATGGAAAATTTTGTTGTGGTAGATTGCACCTCAGCCTTCAATGCGGTATTAGGGAGACCCTTCCTAAGAGAATTGAAGGCGATAACTTCTGTATACCACTTAGCCATGAAATTCCCAACTCCTGGGGGAACTAGCAAGCATGAAAGGAGAGCAGAAGGAAGCGAGGGAATGCTATAACACATCCCTCTGCACGACCACAAAGCCATCGGTGCTTATGGCAGTGGTTCTGCATGAAGGTGCAAACTCGCACGAGTTGAACCCACGAGTTGCGGAAGAACCTAGAGTCAAGCCGGTAGAGGAGTTTGAAGAAGTCACGGTCATGGATGAGCCATTAAGAAATTTGAAGGTAGGGAGAAACCTTACGGGTATCATGAAGGAGAAGCTGGTAGAATTTCTGAAAGCCAACCTTGACGTATTCTCCTGGAGTCACGAGGACATGGTAGGAATAGACCCATCAGTCATGTGCCATCACTTAAACATTGACCTGAAAGCAAGGCCTGTGAGGCAGAAGAGGAGAGCGCTAGACTCAGAAAGATACGCGGCCCTGAAACAAGAGGTTGATAAGTTGAAGGCAAATGGGTTTATCCGAGAGGCATTATACCCAATATGGGTATCAAACCCCATGTTAGTTCCAAAGCCCAACAGAAAGTGGAGGACTTGTGTGGACTTCACTAACCTCAATAAAGCCTGCCCAAAGGACAACTTCCCGCTTCCTAGGATAAACAAACCAGTTAGTAGACGCCACGACGGGGCACGAGCTACTGAGCTTCATGGATGCATAATCCGGGTACAACCAAATACCCATGAACCAAGCCGATGAAGAGCACACTTCGTTCATAACAGACAAGGGGCTTTATTGCTACAAAGTGATGCCTTTTGGTTTAAAGAACACATGTGCTACTTATCAAAGGATGGTGAACAGTATGTTTGCGAATCAAATAGGAACGAATATAGAAGTGTACGTGGACGATATGCTAGTAAAAACAAAGAAGGCAAAATAATTCACGAATGATCTTTGTGAGACATTCAACACTCTCCAGAAGTTCAGAATGAAGCTCAACCCGCTCAAGTGCACCTTCGGAGTTTCATCAGGGAAGTTCCTGGGTTTTATGGTGAATTCCCGAGGGATCAAGGCCAATTCTGACAAAATCAAGGAATTTTTGGAAATGAGCTCACCACAAAGCAAGAAGGAGGTGCAGTGCTTAACAGAGAGCGTAGCCGCCCTCAATAGGTTCATCTCCAGGTCCACTAACAAATGCCTCCTTTTCTTCAACATCCTAAAAGGGAGCAAAAAGTTCGCTTGGGATGATGATTGTCAAGAGGCCTTCACACGGCTGAAGGAACACCTTGGAAAACCACCCCTTTTGGCCAAGCCAGAAAAGGCAAGAAGTTGTACTTGTATTTGGCTGTACCAGAACATGCCATAAGCGCTGCCCTAGTCAAAGGATAAAAGAAGCATCAACAACCCATGTACTACGTGAGCAAGCGGTTGGTAGACGCAGAAACCCGGTACACAGAAATAGAGAAGTTGGCATATGCCTTGATAGTGGCTTCTAGAAAGCTGAGACTTTATTTTCATGCTCATGCCATCGAGGTGCTCACCAATACCCCCTTGTGTCAAGTCTTGAACAAGCCAGAAACTTTAGGAAGGTTGTTAAAGTGGTCGATTGAATTGAGTCAATTTGACATCACTTACACCCCAAGGACCTCAATCAATGGGCAGGTACTTGCAGACTTTATAGTCAAGTTTGCGCACCGACCCCATGAGGAGGGAGAAGTAGAAGGGAATGAACCAGTGCATGAAGGGGAAGAGCACCCTAAAGAATGGAGTCTCCATGTAGATGGGGCATCTAATGAAGGAGGAGCCGACACTGGCATAGTAATGACGGGACCTGAGGGGCACAAGATGTATTGCGCCTTGAGATTTGGATTCGAAGCTTCCAACAATGAAGCAGAGTACGAGGCACTGTTGGCTGGCCTGCGGCTAGCTAAGGAGTTAAAGGTAACCCATTTGCATGTTTTTAGTGACTCACAGCTCGTGGTGTTTCAGGTGAAAGGTGAATATCAAGCTAGAGGCCCAAAAATGGCTGCATATCTCGCTAAGGCGAAGGGGTATTTGGATCAGTTCAAAAAATGCACCATAGAAAATATCCCCAGGGAGCAAAACACAAAAGCCGATGCACTCGCAAAACTCACCTCTACTCAAGAAGAAGACACGCTTGAGTCCATCCCAGTCGAATACCTCTCCAAGTCGAGCATAGCAGAAGAAATGATCCATATGGTCAATAGCCAGGGGGAGTCATGGTTTGCACCCATCGCGAAGTACTTAAATGACAAGGCCTTGCCTTTGGACAAAAAAGATGCCCGTAGGCTGACTTACAAAGCTGCCCAATACACCCTAGTAGACGGGGTCTTATATAAGAGAGGCTTCTCTACCCCGCTCCTACGGTGTGTAAATAAGGGAGAGGCTTTAAAAATTCTACAAGAGATACACGAAGGGGAATGTGGAAATCATGTTGGGCGGCAATCCACGACAAAAAAGGCCATCCGCCAGGGGTATTATTGGCCTACCATGGAGAAGGACGCGAGCAATTTTGCGAAGAGGTGTGACAAATGCCAGAGGCATGCAAATTACCCCAGACAACCACCAAATGAGCTGGTAAGCATGACCAGTCTATGGCCCTTCACTGTGTGGGGGATTTACTTGATTGGAGCGTTGCCAGCAGGAAGAGGAGGAGAAAAATACGTGGTGGTAGCAGTCGATTATTTACTAAGTGGGTGGAAGCAGAGCCTCTAGTCAGCATAACTTCTAAGAAAATCACCACCTTCGTCAACAAATTTATTGTCTGCAGGTTTGGAGTACCCTACAAGATAGTCTCTGACAATGGGACGCAATTTGAAGGAGGAGTATTCGAGGAATATTGCAGGGAAAAAGAAATCTGGAGGAATTTCTCCGCTGTAGTACACCCACAAGCCAATGGACAAGTGGAGGCCATCAACAAGATCCTAAAAAGGAACCTGAAAACAAAGTTGGAAAAGTTGAAAGGGGTCTGGGTCGAAGAACTTCCCAATGTGCTTTGGGCCTACAGGACCACACCTCGTTCCACCACGGGAGAGACGCTTTTTGCCTTAGCCTATGGCTACGAGGCTATCCTTCCAGTAGAAATGAAGATTAACTCCACCTGCACATGACCATGCCAATATCACAACATTAGCCAGGAATTTGGACCTGTTGGAAGCTAAGAGAGACAGGGCACAACTGAGGCTAGCCACATATCAGCAATGAGCTGCGAGATATTATAATACGAGGGTGCGAGAGAGGGCATTCAAAGTAGGAAACCTCATGTTGTGGAAAGTCCTGCCCAACACTCGAGATCCGAGCACGGGTGTGTTAGGGCCAAACTGGGAAGGGCCCTACCAAGTTGCCCAGATTGTGCCCCCTAACACCTACAAGCTCGTACACTTGGATGACACCATGGTACCTAGAGCATGGAATGCAGAACATCTAAAGATTCCATTATTCTGAATACCCCTGTCTTCGGATCAAACCTCTTCATACTTGTTCCCAATTCTTCTTGTAGCATTATTCTGAATACACCTGACGAGACCACACTTGTAACGACCTGAATTTGCTAATAGGGCATAGAGCCTTGATTAGTGTGCCTGGAGGGCAATAAATGATTTAATATGTTAATATGTGGATTTATGTGAATATATGATAATGATGCATGTTTAGTTGAGTTAAATATGCATGTGGGCCCCGTCTGGATATTAGGGGTATAAGTGCAATAAATGTGATAAATGTTATATATATGTGATATGTCTGTGCAACACGATCCGAGACAGTTCTGGGGAGCGGTTAGCCAGAAGGTCACAACAGGGTTGAGATTCCGACTCGGGGCGAGTCGAGGGGTATTTTAGGTTTTAGATGTGTTATGGGGTTATCGGGTTAAGGAAATAAATATTTGGAGATATATTTGAGGATAGAATGTCTAGGAGGGGACATTGGAGAAATTTACCATTTTTCCCTCAGGGACGTTTTGGTACCCCGAGCCTTGAGGTAACCTTAAAGCTTAAGCTGAATAAAACAAAATTTGGAATTGTTTAGAATACTTAGGAACCGACTTACATATTCCCTTCCCAGCTGAGGATAGTTTCTAAACTTCCTTTTCTTTACTCTCTAAGACAAAACTCAAGGAAATTCTTGAGGAAGCTAGTTAAAGCAAGGAATTGGTTGAGAAATCTTAGGAGCTAAAAGCTTGAGGATTAAGGATCAAACTCAGGGACTAAGCTCAGCAAAGGGTTTCGGCGAGGCTCAAGCTAGAGGACTGTGCTCAGGACATCGATGCTCGGAAAGCTCGGGACTCAAGTAAGAAAACCCTTGTTCCCATAGAGCTTTTATGTAGGGCTGAGCCCAATGTGTCTGAATAGAATTGGTATGCAGGGCTGAGCCCAATGTGTTTGAACTGCAGGGCGTAGCCCTTTGACTGAATTTGCTAGAATTCTGTACTTGCTTATTATGCTATGAATGCTATTATGTGAATGATCGGCAAGAGCTGGGAACGGTGTGGGCCGACGTCGGCAGGGAGCCGGGAACGACAAAGGGTCGGGAACGGCATTAGGCACATTGAGTGCGAGGTCGAGTACGGCAAGGGGCCGGGAGCAGCATTGAGCACGTGTGGACCGCGAACCCAGGGCTTGGTAAACGCCTGGAACGGCTAGGCGGTATGTGTTTAGCCCATTGGTGGCCTGTTTACATGCTTGATATATGTGTTGCATATGTTATCTGTTTGTGGGTTTTCTTGTTGGGCTTCGGCTCACAGATGCTTTGTGGTGCAGGTAAGGGTAAGGAGAAAGCCAATCGACCATGAGTGTGGCAGGCGTGAGGCGGCGTGTACATGTTGGGCCTGCCTGGCTACCACAGCCAGAGGATTTTGGGAGATGGTTGTAAATAAACTTAGATTTTTTCGTTTAGTCGACTTGGTTCGATTTATATGATGTAAATGTTTCTAAACTGTATTTTGGGATCCCAGGTGTCAAACTTTTATGATTTTTAATGAAATGGAATTATTTCTAAAGTTTTTCCTCTGTTTATGGCCTAATTACACTATTTATTCTAAAACCTTGATTAGCGAGTTGAATGCACGTGTTTAAACTCACTTAGTAATGACTCTAAGGAAGTAGGACGTTACAATACTGACACTTCATGGAGCTTTACCTGTAACCCTGCTTCCTTAGTACTAACATCATAGCATGGTAGTTATTTGCATTCCACTTCTAACTGGAGAGTAACCTCGTATACCGCCAATAAACCTTGAAGGAGACTTATTCATACTGTTCCTATATTTTCTGCTTGTAGAGCTTACCTGAGTTGCTAGCGCTTGAATCAATTAAGAACTTTTGTTACCAATTCATCACACCCTACTCGGTACAAGTTGTGATTCCTGAAATGTCTCTTTCCTTGATCCTCAGCTGGTAATAACCAAATCGTAGATCAATTCCTGAAGACATTGTCCCGTCTTGTAACTAGGCATTTAAACTCGTTATCCTTAACAGATGATGCTAAATTTTTTTGCAATACGATGCTCTATCTGATCCAACCCGAGTTCGAACTTCTTTGCAGCTTCAACAATTCTTCCTGTCAAACCACTGTCACCTTCCATAATGTCCCTGATACCGAACCTATCTATAGTCGAGTTCTGACGCGTACCCAATCCTTCCTTGTATACCTATTTGAATCCCTACTAGTCAGCTTAGTTTCCATTCAGTCCAACGAAAGTACTCCCAAATGATATTCCCTACTATCCATAGTTGTTTCTTAACAATTTAACTCTCACTCTGATTCATGTCAAGACTTCCATATGATGAGCTCTATTGCTCTCACCACGAACCTCTCTATTTCTTGTGTCCCAATTTCTCTCCCAAAAGTTTCTAATTCCTCTTAGTATCTCCGTCCCCTTGCAAAGTGCCTTGAGGCATATTCTCTATGTCTGAATCTTTCTTGGGACATTCTCAACACCGAACTCTTCCAGCTCATTATATAACCCCCAACGTGAACTATCCGGTTAGCTTATCAGCTCTGGGGAACTAGCCCCGACTTCAAATGTAACAAGGCATTCCAGTCTTCCATCCCCTATCCATGGGAATCCATCCTAACATATCGAATCATTCCATGTAGAAGTCGTGCCCTCACCTGAAATCCTTTCAGGTGGCATCTCCTGCCTCTGGTGCATGATAAATAACCTCACTGGTTCCCATCACTATCCTGACAACTATCTTGCAAATCAGATTCCCCTTCCTGGCAAAACCAGGAGCCATAAAACTGTCCGGGGTTCTTCTGCTTCGATTACCGAGAATCTGTTCTTACTAAACTCCACCAATGAAAACACCGCCATTTGCATCTCTGGTACTCATGCTCTATACCTCATTTCACAGATCTCAATTAACATGGCCCTCTCTGCTACCTAAATACAAATGATGATTTCTTACATCGGAGCAGCCCTAATGCTCTGGACTATTCCAGAGTTTAATCCTTAAGTGGGTCATCATTTCTAACCACATCCGCCTGTATCAATTTCTCAAAATGAGCTACCCAACTCACAAAACTCGTTGACATACACTGTTGTTACCTTATCTTTCCAAACCAAGCATATAAGCCTACCAATCCCCACAGCTCGAACCATGTCTTTATAACCTCCTTTATCAATTTACCATCTGAGTTCTTTCCAACCCATCATGCCAATGTCTCGGCCTGAGTACCATTTCTAGGCATCCTTCTGCCACAAATACTTAACACAATCCCTTAGTCATGATCTCTCATCTTCATATAACCAAGGGTGGAATTAACTTTGCCCACCCTCTGACCAATTCTTAGGCAATCCAAACTTTCCTCAAAACCAGAGGATAACGCCTTTTAGGCCTTCCATATAATACCCTTATCTGTCTATACCGTCACATTAAACCAACACTGGTAACCTCGCTGTCAAAGCATACAAAGTAGCTCTCTCCTCAGAGAAGTCCGTTGTTTCTCCATCCAGTCTCAACTATTAAATCCCACAGCTTGCTCACATACTAGCGAACATCCGTTGTGGCTTTCAGGGGCAGATGGAGGTCTCCAACTCCAACTATTATCTACAATCCCCACTATAAAACAACGCCAAGTCCACTTAACCATTCTAGGCACAAACAATTTGAGTTCATTCGCCACAATTGACTAAATTCCTAAGCCCCAAGGTTCACACCCCGAACCACTCCACAACCAGGTCCAAATAAGCATAGTTATCATGGACATTTAGCTACCGAATTTTATCACAACCAAGTATACTCACGTTTCATCATGCTTCCTATAAGCCAATAAACAGATATGACATATGAATTCAATTCAAGCAGTTACCCACATACACTCAGTATGCAAACCATTATCCAAATATTCATTCACATGCAATAACAATTCTAATCAGCACGCTTCAATCTCATCACGCAATAGTCAAGGGCCAAGCCCTATCGGTATCTCATGCTTCCTATTAATCACACAGATATCAGCATTCATATTTCTTTCCAATCATTTAAGCATACAATCATGCATACACAATTACCAAACCCTGAGTCGAGCTTGTCTTCCGCGGTGAATGTACATGTTCAGCCAGTCTTCAAGAACCCTTAAACCTAGGACGCTCTGATACCAAGTTGTAATGCTCTGGATAGCCAATACCGTTACACTGTGTGTTTATGAAGGTGCAAGACTTGCTAATCAAGTTATTTAGTTAAAAACGTGTTACTGAAACTATAATTGAGCTAGGGTTAAAAGAGCTTGGCCACAAAAGTTGCTTTTCATATATTTAAATATTTTAGTACACGGGATCCCAAAAGTAATAACGTTTAAAAGAAAGTTTACAAAGAAATTTAAAACAAAAGTACAACTACTAGCCACTCTAAGGGAAAAACAAACATCTAGGCTTTTCCTGTCCTGTATCATTCCTCGGTCGTGGTAGCCAAACAGCTGACTATGTACATTCAACCCCAAAGCTCTCCAACTCAGGACTGGTCCACCCTGCCCTTGCCTTTACCTGTACCACGTAGCACCCGTGAGCCAAGGCCCAGCAAGAAACCAGATAACAGAGCATTACCACTAAGCAGTCAATTTACAAATCAACAATGAAACAACTCATAAGCATAAACACATGCTCAACAATCCACAACAGCTACATGATCAGGCATTTAGCATACCAAGTTCATCAATTAACAATAATAATCGATTCACACATTAATCAGGGTCGACACCCTTAGGTCGCACCCCATATTTATCCCACTGACTTCGGCCCGCTTAAACCGAGCTCAGTGAATATTAAGTTGTCCTCGGCTACCAATGGCCGAGTCGTGCCTTGTGCGAAAATATTGATTTCAACACTCTTAGGCCGCTTATAACATGTCCCATGGCATAATACCATCTATGACATTATACAGATATAGGGAGCTCTTAGTCCCATCATTAACACATAACTGGGTGCAGTTTTTTACCTTTGATTCCGCTAGCTTGTGCAATGGAGTCAACTCTCAAGCACGATCCCGTCCGAGCCCTAGCATACACCTAAACACACCCACAAATTAAAACCATCACTAAACTTCAATACCAAAACCTAACCTCGGGACCAATCCCGAGCCCTCGAGAAGCCCTAATTCCACCAAACGGGGGTGGTGGAATCAAACCCCGAGCCCCTGGACGAAAACCCTAATAAATAACCCAAAAATCCACTTCTGGAGACATGGTAGCACTATAGCGTTTCAAAGAGGGCGCTATAGCGCTACAAGTAAAGCCATAAGCACCAGGATACCCAAGCCTAGCGCTGTAGCGCCCAAAGGCTAGCGCTACAGCGCTAGTCACAGACCAGCAACACCCTGTTTTTCTTCCTTCGATCTTCCTCGAGCCAAAACCTCTTGGAACCCTTCCAAACCTCAACTACACACCAAATTGAGTCTACCATCACCTATATCTCACCCCACACAACCCAATAACACAAGACTTAACCACATGCATCATCAAACTAAGAAAACAAACATTAAACTCAAGAACTCGAGAACTTAACTAGAAACTCAGAAATTTAGAACCTCAAAGCCAGAATTTGTTACCTTCCATGGAGAATTTTGACTCTAGGTTATCTCTAGTATCCTTCCATCCTCAAGCCCTTCAACTCGTCAAGCTTATTTCCCTTAATTCCATCCAAAACTCAAACTTAGAAACCATCTCAATAAAACTCAGAAAAACTCATCAGAAATCTTGAAACTTACCTCAATTGAGTGGCTAATCCCTGCTAACTCTTTTAGCTTCACCAAGGTCTTTAGCCTTAAGCTCCAGTTTGAGCTTACTTTGGAATTCCAACTCCAAAAATCACAAGGAATGGTGAAAAGATGGCCAAACCGACAGAGAGAGAGAGAGTCCCCTGTATTTCCTTCTTTCTTTCCTTCTCTTCTCTTTCTTTTAACTCTTGAAGCTTTCTACAGCTTCCACTAAAACTAAAAAGACAATATAACACTTATCTATTTTCAGTCAAATGACCATTTTGCCCTCCCATTAATTCCTAAGCCTTAAAGCACACCAAGGGCATTTTAGTCACCTACTCCCAATTCCCGCTAATTCTTCGAGTGTCCCTAATAATTACCGCTTACATCTTGACACTTAACCAATCACCAATTATTTTTCCTCAGTATCAAATAATCCCCAAAATACTTCTCGAATTCCCAAAAATACCCTCGGAGTCCCACGAGCTGGTTATAAATCCCCGCCGTGATTTCCCGCTAAACCGCTTACTAGGATCGCCTCGAGTCACAAGCTACAAATATATCCACATAATAATGTGTTCTCAACATTTTATCCCAAATATTTACATTTATGCCCTCAACGGGCCAAAATTATAAATATACCCTTATAACTTAATCAGGGCCTACATGCATACTAATACACATAGTCATGCATCACATTTATTCAAATAATCATATAAGCATGCTTTTCACATCATCACGCATTTCCACCATTAATTCACATAACTTCCAATTGTGCCATCCCAGCATGCTAATCAAGGCCCTTAAGACTTATTAGTAATCTTGGGTCGTTACAGTTTCTGTCTCCGACTACATCAGAGCGAACCCTCGAGCTGGAGTCGAGGTGTCCACCCCCTTTCGCTCATCATCCCTTCGCCTTGGGCAATCCTTATTATGATGCCCAACAATCCCATATAAGAAACATGCCTTTGCTCAGCATTCTCCCAGATGACGCCTCTTACACCGAGTGCATTCTGGGTAAACTTTCCAATCCTTGTCCTTGCTCGATTCAATAAATGGTGGTATCACTGCTTGAGCTCCGTGCTCTCTGGCACTCTCCTTCTCAATTTGATTTCCTGTGCTCTCAACAACAAAAGCCTTCCCTACCACCTGAGCATAGGTAGAGATTTCATACACTAGGGGGACTTTAATGCCCTTAGCTATTCTGGGATCCAATCCCTAGAAAATCCTTTCCTTCTAAGCCACATCCGTGCGTACCATATCAAAAGCAAACTTGGCCAACCCATCGAATTTATTAACATATTCTGTTACAGTTGCATTTCCCTGAACGAGGTTCAAAAACTCATTCATCTTAGCAGTCTTGATTGCATCACACACTACAAGAAAAAATGCTTTTAATAACACCGAAAATGTGTTATCAAAACATACGATAACACTTTTTGATGTGTTAAGACCGACTATGTTATCGTAGGTCAGGGTACTTTACATAACACTTTATCAGTGTTATACAGATGTGTTATTGTACTGTCAACGATAACACAATTTCTGTGTTATTTTAATATATAGATAAGTGTTGAATTATGTTATTTATAGTCGATTATATAACACTTTTTTTGTGTTATACTACGCTTTAGTATAACACTTTTTTTGTGTTATACTACACTTTAGTATAACACATTTTTTGTGTTATACTATACTTTAGTATAACACATTATTTGTGTTATATAATGAAGTTTTCATAACATAATTCTTTGCATAAAAAGTGTTATTGTAATATATATTATACCTCAATTTTCGTATTATTGTTATATTTAGATATATTTAAATTCTCATTAAATATTTTATTTATATAACACTAATTTATTCTATTATATTTTAATTTTTTTTATATAATTAAAATTAGCTTTCTAATATATACTAGCATCATCAAAATGAACTTGATTTTCAAATAACAAAAAGTAAGAACATTCTACATTGAATTAACAATCCACAATTTAGTTTAAAACATTCAACACTGTCATCAACAACAAAATATTCTTTAAGTATTCAAGGAGTCTAAAAGTTACTACTTTCAACACAAAGAAATAAACAAAGTTACTACTTTCAAGGAGTCTTAAGTATCCTTTTATACTTCGCTTGTCATATCTGCAAAATAAACAAAGAAATATTTTATTGTTATTATCTAGCATCACAAATTACTTCAAGAAAAATGCCATGGAAATTATATCCAAGAAAGGACACCACATACAAAATAATGGATTCACAACTACACCAAAGCAAAAAAAGAAACCAAACACTAAATTATAAGACATTAGTTATTTTTTGAGTATGAAAATGTACCTCTTGGAATAACTTTTTTAGAAGGCCATGCAACTGTGGAACCAAATGCTTCTTGTATTGTAAGCATCGCATGATTAGGACAAAATAAGTAAGATTCTGGTACAATAGCAACATCAACCCATACTCGCATAAAGTCTGGTCCAAGAGGCTTTCCATGTACAGTTATCTTTGGATCACTAGAATCCCAACGACCTTCAGCAATAATTGCATCTGCCCAGTCAAGCAAGTAGCAAGCATTCTTCCCTTCTGTAAAGTTATGTCTTTTTTCTAGTGCAATACTCTACCAACTTTATTTTAAAGAAAATATATTAGTTTCTGTAATTGTTCTTCTAAAATGAAAATTTAAAACAATAACAACTTTTATAATTTACCTTAGGGGACTGAATATTGTTTGACTGCGGTACATTGCGAGACTGTCCTTCGCTTGGTGTCACTTTACCACCAACCTAAATATAAAACCAAGATAAGTTTCATTGGAAGAATAGAAAACTAAGATTTATAAGTGCAAGATAGAAATACCACCAAGTGTTCTTTAAGTAGATTCATCATTTCAGTCATTTTGAGCTTCATATTATGTTGCTCTTCTTTTAACTTGGAGATCTTGCTATTACACATATTAACAACAGTTAGCTTTGACCTTGTTACTCCTGTTGTTCCAATGCTTCCAATGAAAAGGAGTCCGTCGGGTATTTAAAACTGCAAGTAAGTACTAGGCAATACGCTCTTCTCCAACCACTTAATCTTTCACAGACCCTACATCCAAAATTAATATACTTTAATCAGGTAAAGTGAAGAAGCAATACCATATCCCAACTCTAAAAGAAATATCCATTGTTGAACAAGTAATTATGTAAAATGTAAATAAAAGAAAAAAAATTATAACTTTCTATCTCTGTAAACAAGTCAGGTTTCCACTAGAATCTTCAGTGAACTAGAATGGTGTTATCCTATCTCATTGTAATCTAGATATCTAAATTTAACAAAACATATACTCTTTTCAGAATCTACGTGTAATTTTTAACTATTCTATTTTCATCTACAGTAATAATTCAACCATCTTGACTACTATAATATTATACCCATAAAATTACATTACATGGACTCATACCAATTTTAATGAAAGTTATATTATTTAGAGCACGTACTAAGTTTCCTATATTTTTGTTGGTGACGCATCTGCAGCATGAGATGAGTTTACAGAGTCTTCCCCAAAGGCAATAAAGCCAAAATTGAATGATAGCATGTTCATTTCATATTCCCTTAGCCAATAAAATCAACAGCCAAATATCTGCAACTAGAGCATATGGTTTTTGTCGAGTAGTCAAAAAGCCTGACGTTAACCAATTCTAGTTTTTGTACTTGTTACAGTTTCAGCATACAATAAATACATCATCAAATGTTCACATTTAATTTAACAGATTAAAGAAAAACAATAACAAAAACAAAACAAAAAAGAACTAATCGAAGAGGGCTGACCTGCAAGAGCAAGCTTTAGTCCTGTCTCTATATCTGGGATACTTGGAACCAGTACACCTGGAGTGTCCAGTACATATATGCTCGGCTGATGAGCAATCTGTACCCAAAAAACAAAATAGTTTTGAATAAAATTCAAGGAACTAGAATATTAAACTTGTCATTAGGAGATATAAATATCTTAAAATGCATATAACCAAAACATGAATCCTAAGAGTAAAGAATGTTTATGCACCCTCAATTTTTCTTGACAGTAGAAAGGAAATCAAACACAAAAACTACTTCACCTTGAAACCAGCAATATCTTGAAGAGTGAATTTCTTATGGTGTTTTCAGGATGCAATGCAAGGGTTCACTAAAAAGATTGTGAGGATGAACCAATCAATCTCATTTCACAAAAATGGAGAAACGAGAATGAAGAACAGAGAGAAGAAAGGGAGCTAGAGAGAGAGCAAGGGAAAAGCATTTGGTGATGGTGACGAGAACATTACCTGATTTCAAACCAAAGCCTTCGTATAGGAGACACGAAAAATGGGTATATCGCCTTCGAATGTGGTGTAGCCCTTCTCAGGATTTGTCTTTCGTGAAGGGGAGTGAGAGACCGAAAGAGATAGGTCTACGGGAAAGACCGAGAGAGATAGGTCTATGAGAGAGATAGACCGAGAGAGACCAGGAAGAGAAAGATTGAAGAAATGGGTATAGGGGAAATGGGTACACGGGAAAGGTAGAAAAAACTTAGGGATTTGGCGCCTGAAATTTTTACCTTGCCGCTTGAAATTTTTCTCATATACAATAACTCTTTTTAAATACTATTATAATGATGTGTTATGGTAATGGGTGTTTGGTGTAGGGACAATAATATCTTTCATTAAACAGTTGCCTAATTCTTTCCAGTCCATCACAACTGTATCTCGTGTCTGGGATACTACTTCCCAAGATGTCCATACATCATCCCAGAATACAAATGTAGCACATATCACCCTATCGTGACCTACCACCCCCATATTGTCGAGGATGGAGCTGATCATGCCCATCCATTGCTCAGCTCTGAATGGATCTAGGCCTCCCTCAAAAACTGGAGGGTAATACTCTTGGAATCTTCCACAAAGAAATTCCCACTTGTTCTCAACCCTAGGCTGAGCCAATACTAGTGCCACTCCTGGCATAGCAAAGGAAGAGGTGTTCCCTGATAGATTATACTGTTGTTTCAAAAACCTAATCTCTTCCTCTTGCCACTACAATATTAATTGTACATCTGTAAACACTTTCTGGAAATTCTGAGGGGAAGGTGAAGAACTTAACCCTGGCTATAATTCCCAGCTTCGGTATAACAACCACTAGGTCTTATTATCTGCCTTGGATACATACCTACTGATTGAATCTGCAGTCAATAACTTGACCCATTAAACATGATGAACATATTCAAAAGCCTTCCCCGCGGGAACAATCATACAACATTACATTCACAAACCACTGCAGTGCTAAAAACATGCCCATGGCATTCGTACATCAATCATAATCTCTGCTCTTCCAACATACATACCATGCGTCCAACTTCAGCATGCAAATAACACATTTATATATTCACTGAGCAGGTAATCATATAACATATCAATAATCAAGAGTCAGGCTCTATCAAAGTCTCATGCTCCCTAAGACAGCGTGCAGGTAAAGCATTTACATTTTACTTAAGCAGTTAAGCTCATAACCACATAAATAGTTACCATACCCTGAGTGAAGCTTGTCTTTAGTGACGAGTGTACATTCCCATATTGTCTACAAGAACCCTTAACCTTGGCTCGCTCTGATACCAAGTTGTAACCCCTACTAACCGGGGACTGTTATGTTGTGCATTTTAAACAATGCTAAACTCGCTAACCGAGTCATTCGGTCATAATCGTGTAACTGAGTGTGATTAATGGGTGAGGGTTAAAAATTTTGGTCAAAGACATAACGTTTCACAAAAACATGTACTTTATACATTGGAATCCCAAAATATATTCTAAAGGTTAATTACAATAAAATATTTACAACTAGCCGACCTAAGCGGTAAAATAGGGTTTAACCCTAGTTCCTCTTTAAACCCTTGGTCGTGGTGGTCGAGCAGCCGCATATGTACACATCGTCACCTAAGCTCTCAACCTCAAGGATGGTCTAGCTTTCTTTTGCCTTTACCTGCACCACATAACACCCGTGAGCTGAGGCTTAGCAAGAAAACTCAATATGCTCATGAATAGGTATTAACATGCATTGAATCATAATAGCATGTCTAGCAGTAATAGCCCTATTCATGCATGCAGACAAGACCAAATAAATGATTATGGGCCCTGCCCCCTGTATAGATGACTATCAAGTAAATCTGTGAATAGATGGCCAATGTGTCCATCTTTGAATAGGTGACTAATGAGTCACACACTTGGGTTCTGAACCCAATCAGATAAGTTACTAATGAGTCACGCACTTGGACTCCGCACCCTAATAAGATAAGTGTCAAATGAGTCATGCACTTGAACCAGATAAGAGACTAATGAGTCACGAACATGAACCAGATAAGTGACTAGTGAGTCACGAACTTGATAGGTGACTAATGAGTCTTACACTTGGGCTCTGCACCCTAATCAGATTAGTGACTAATGACTCAGGAGCTTGGGCTAAGCACCTTAAGCCATGTGACATTGCAGTCACCTGAGCCTTTTGGCCCCGACTCTATGTAACTAGCCTTTAGACTAGACAAGCGCTTTTATTTTCATCAAACTTGAGGTCGGTCAAGCATTTAATGCTCATGATGATTCATTTAATGCTCATGTTGATTAGATCTAATCATTTCGGCTTTGCGTTCAATACGCTTATGCCGCTCTTGACTCATGGATCAATTCCATATGACTCATGCCATTTCTGACTAATGAGTCAGTACCACTCACAAATAACAAATGCACCCAGGCATATATCATATGCCAAATATCCAAATATAAGACATTCAACATGCTTACTCAACATTCGCTAGCATAATTATGATCATGTACATTTACAGAGACTCAAGCTCTGATCAATCCCATATTCAACATTCATGCCATGCCCTAATCACATGTATCTTATGCATCACATGCATCACACACTGGGTGCAGTTTTCTTACCTTTGGTCCAAGTACATGTTATCAATAAACAATCCTTAAGCACGATCCCATTTCCAAGCCCCTAGAGATAACCTAGTCACAACCATAATATAAAACCTCATAAAAAATGAGTAAATAAATACTTCCAGAAAAAAACCTAGCCTACGGGACGTCAAATCCTACTCAACTGGGTAGTAGGATTGATCCCAGGCCCTTAGAATTAAGTTCCCACAGTTAAAAACCAAATCTAGGAAAAAATGCATAAGTCGATCGCGACTTGGCCTAGTGAGTCGCGACTTGCCCAAGTTAGAGAGCCCCTTGCTTTAGCTCTGGATGCGGGCCGAGACTTGACCCCTCTTGGGTCACGGCGCACCCTCTAGGCTTCCTCTTCCTGGCTTTTGGCTTCATCCAAGTCACCACTTGCTAGAGCAAGGTCGCGACTTGACCACGAAACCAGCCATATCCTTCGACTTTTCCCACTTAAAACCTTCGAAAAACCTACCCAAACATATCCAAATCCCAAAGTCAAAGTTCCCAAACATCCTACTTATCCAACGCCAATAAAATCCAAGCTTCAATTCATTCAAAAACTCATCAAAATGAAAAATCCATTCAATGCTTAAAAAATTTAAAAACATAGAACTTAAAACTTGGATTACCTCCGATTGAGACGTTTCCCAACTAAATCCTCCAGCTAATAAGCTTATAATCTTTCATAGAATCGCCATGCCTCGATCCTTGCTTGAATCCGAGTCCTAAAACTCGAGTTTCCATCGAAAATGTGATCGGATGTCGAAAAGGGAACGAGAGGGAGAGAGAACGCTCTGAACATTCATTTACAATTCTAATAGGTTACTTCAAGCTTAAGTAACCTCAAGCAAATCCTAATGCTCGGGGTCCCAAAAATGCCCCCCGGGGTAAAATCATCAAAATTCCCAGAATTTCCCCATGATCTCACTAACTCCCAATTTATCATCAAATATTTATTCCCATTACCAAATATCCCAGTAAAGTGCTAAATACCCATTGAATCAGTCCGAGTCAAGTATGGATCCCGTTGTGACTTTCTCATTGGCTTGCCTCCTAGGATCGTCTCGTGCTGAGTAACCTAAGCATAACCAAATAATAATGAAGCACCATACACATACCACATATATGCCAAATATATCCATAATGGGCCAAATTATGAAAATTACCCAATTAAACAAAAATGGGTCCACATGCATATTTAATACACTTAAACATGCATATTAAGTCATATCATAATGTTATTCACATAATCACATAATGATGCACATAAATATCACATAATCATATAATTCCAAAATTTGCCATCCTAGCCCCCTAATCAAGGCCCTAAGCCTTATTAGGAAATTTAGGTCATTACAGAACCCATCCCATCTCAAAGTAAAAACATCCCAAGCTTGTGATGCCACCTCCCACCGAATACGACCATCATCTCTAAGCATATAGGTGGCACAGGACACCATGTCATTACCTTCCACC
Organism: Humulus lupulus; assembly: GCF_963169125.1. NCBI lineage: Eukaryota > Viridiplantae > Streptophyta > Magnoliopsida > Rosales > Cannabaceae > Humulus > Humulus lupulus. The sequence goes on from NC_084795.1 coordinate 163,018,447, forward strand.
CTCATAAAGTCCAGGAGGGAGGTGATCATACTCATCCACTGTTCAGCCTTCGGTGGATCTGGTCCTCCCTCAAAGATTGGAGGATGCTGTTTCTTGAATCATTCATAAAGCAGCTCCCACCTGTTCCCAACCTCAGGTGGTTGTACAGTTGGTGCCACAGCAGGTGGCACAATAGGTGCAGCACTCCCTGATGGAGCTTGCTGTCTCAAAAGATGAATTTGCTTTTCTTGACTCTGTAGCCTGGCTTGCATATCAGCAAGTATCTGCTGCCAGTTCTCAGAGACTGTCGAAGGGTTCTGGCCCTGCTCATCAACTCTAGCCTCAACCCTTGTGCCGGCTAGTCGTATTGATCGCCTTGGACGCATAACTGTCCAAGTCTATCTGCAATCAACGACTCAACAGTCAGACATTGATTACAGATTAACATTCTTTCCATGGTCCAACATCAAAATTTCAACCAACAATATGCGATCAAGATGCAAACAAGCATTTAAACATTTATTCACATACAGTAGCAATGCTAATAAGCATTCCTCATCATATTCACATAGTAGTAAGGGGCCAGACCCTATCAATATAGCTCATGCTCCCTATTAATCATGCAAATAAAATATTCATATTTCATTTAAACATGTAAGCATATAATCACATATATGGTTACCAAACCCTGAGTCGAGCTTGTCTTTAGTGGCGAGTGTACATGCCCAACCAGTCTTTAGGAACCCTTAAACCTAGACCGCTCTGATACCAAGTTGTAACACCCTGGATAACCAAGATTTTTACACTGTGTATTTTAAAATAGTGCAAGACTTTCTAATCAAGTCATTTGAACATAAATGTGATTCTAAAGTCAATTAACAGGTTAGGGTTAAAAGATTTTGATCATAAATGGTTAATTTTCATTAAAATAAATGATTGCTACATGGGATACCAAAAAAAAAAAACACAGGGTTTATATGGTAAATACTACTCTAAAAACTGATACAACAAAAGCCAATCTAATGGGAAAAAACAATTTAGAGCTCTATTCCTGTAACATTTCCCCAACCATGGTAGTTGAGTAGCTGACGATGTACACTCCGCCCCCAGAGCTCTCCAACTCATGGTTGGTCCAGTTTCCCTTTGCCTTTACTTGCACCACGTAGCACCCGTGAGACAAGGCCCAACAAGAAAACCATAAACAGCAAACACATATAGTAGCAATAGCATTCAAACAACTTTAATCCAATTAATTCAATTATTCAGCAGAGTACAAGCATTAAGCTAAACAACGGTAAACATGTATTTTCAAGCATACATATCAATCAGTAATACAATTGTTCAGGTGTCGTGCCCTTAGGTTGAGTCCTATGTTTATCTAGCTGACCTCGAATTGCTTAGGCCGAGCTGCGTTCAATAAGCTTATCATCAGCCCTGGCACCCTTAGGGCGTACTTTCATATAACGCATAACAACCATATAATCACAGAATACATACGTTCAATTATAGGGAAACTCAGTCCCGTTCACAACCGCATGGGTGTAGTTTCTTACCTCAAATCTTGAGAGATAAATAAAGAGCGGTCCCAAGCACGATCTTCAGTCCTGAGCCTTAACGATAATCCTAGTAACAAATAACCATGGATAATTATCAATCCCTAATTCAAAGAAATGTTTTGGAAAAAAATACTGGCCTCTTGGACCTCGAATTCTACTAAACAGGGTAGTAGAATTCATCCCGAGCGCTTAGGTTGAATCCCCGAGCCTAAAACCTTGGTTTCCCTTAATTTCCCATTTAGGGTTGCGACATGCACCCCTAGCCTTAAGGGTTGTGACCCTCCCCTTAAACAGAGGTCAGGCCCTCCTTGCTAGAGGACACGGGCCACGACTTGCACCCCCTGGGTGGCGGTGCGCCTGGCGAAACAGAGGCACCTCAGCCTTTTCAAGCACGTGGGTCGCGGCGCCTGAAGAATAGGGCCGCGATCCTAGGCCCCAAACCCAGAACTTCCACCCTTTTTTCCATCGTTTCCCTCGAGTCCAAGCCTTAAAATTCAACCCAAACTCAGAATTGAACCCAGAATTATTATCCCTATAACCTAAACATCATATCCAATCTTATAAACAATTCTTACTCTCCTTAACACCCAAAATATGCTTTAAAAATCATTCTCATGCAGGCTCTAAGCTCATCATCATTTCAACAGAATTCAATAATCATTGGTTAGATTTTTACTTGAATTGATAGCTTGAATCCCCCAACTAAACTCTATCCATTTCTAGCCTTAACTCTTTAGGTTTTCCAAGCCCAAAATCAGCTCAATTCCCAGCTTGGTCTCTTTCAATTCTCCAAATTTACTTAGGTTTTAGAGAGAGTGAGAGTGAGAACATGTGGGGGAAAAGGAGAGGGAAAGACAGTGTTCTGAGAGTTAGGAAATTTCTGGCGAGTTCTGTCATTCCTAGAATTAGCTAGGTGTATTACCCTTCACCCAAAAAGACTAATTTTCCCCCTAGAACTTACTCAGCCCTCTAATGATTTCTAAGGGTAAAACGATCATTTTCCGGATTCTTGCTAAATCCTCAAGTGTTCCTACCATTTACCAATTAATCTCGTCGTGTCCAAATAATTACTAAATACTTATTCATTATTCAATAAATCCCAAAATATTCTCTGAATTCCAAAAATATCCCTAGGCTCCCTCGAGCCGGGTATTAAACCCCGCTGTGACAATTTTGCTAATCTGCTCACTAGGATGTTCTCGAGCAATAACTACAAATATATCCACATAATAATGTGGTCTCAGCCATTTATCACATATAGTTACATTTATGCCCTTAACGGGACAAAATTACAAATATGCCCTTATAAATAGTAAAGGGCCCACATGCATATTTAATACTCATAAACATGCATGTAATATATTCAAATAATCATATAAATCATGCATGCCACTTAGTCACGCATTTAACTAATTAAACACACATATATCCAATTATACCCTCCCGGCATGCTAATCAAGGCGCTAAACTCTATTAGCATTTTGGGTCGTTACATTATTATCAAGAGATTGAACTAGATCAACAACACAGTCTTCCTCACACTACAAGAAAAAAGGGCTTTTACTTCGATTTTTAAGCTTGATTTACTTCGGTTTTCGCTAAAATTCGCAACCGTAGTAGTTTGGAGCGAAGTAAAAAGTAGTTAAAAACCAAAGTAGAATCCCCACTTTCTACTTCGGTTTTTATATAATAACCGAAGTAGAAAGTGGGGCACGCATCCATCCTGGGCACTTTCTACTTCGGTTTTTAGGTAAAAACCAAAGTGGAAAGTCACCTTTTACTTCGGTTTTTACCTAAAAACCGAAGTAGAAAGTGCCCCATTTTTTTAATAATTATTTCTTATTATTTTTAAATGGCCCAATTATATTTTTATATATATATTTTTTCCTAATTTTATTTAAATGGTCTAATTATATATACATATATATTTTTGCCTAATTTTTTTTCAACGGTCTAATTATATGAATTTATAGTTATATATATATTTTTACAATTGGAATTGGTTAAGATTTTTTTTGAATGAAAATATGATAACTTTCATTAATTAAAAATGCCATACATAAGCATATAAAACACAAGTACTTAAGTAAGATAGCTAGCCTTAACATTAATACATTTACATAAAACTAAACTTACAACTAGACGAACTTATAAACAAAATAGACTTACTGATAAATGTATGTCATCAATCGACCTAACCATTTGTGTTGGATTGGCAAGAGGTCTGCAATCTCACAATATTTCTTCTTCCCATCAAACTGTAAAATTAATAAATATAAATTAATTTTATAGATTATCGATACCAAAATAAGTTATAAAAAATGAACTTACTTTTTCTTTTAAGGTTTCTATTGTATTTGATGCCCGTACAAGATTTCTAATGTACTTCAACACATAAAAACCACATTCATGACTTTGTGGTTGTCTTGGACATGAAACATTGAATATCTTTGTAGGATTTCCAAGTAATTCATTGGAAGAAGCCTTATAATATGCACTGTTTAAAAAGAAAATTAACAAAAGTTATTAAAATGTAGTAACATGTAATAGTTGTTGCATATTAAGAAATATTTTTAAAAATTTAAAACTTACCTCATTATCATTGAATCAATTTCTTCAGGACGTTTGTGTGCTTTCAGTGGATCCAAGAACACGATTTTTCCTTTTGGCATAGCAATCACCAACATCCAATGTTCCCTAAAATAATAAGCGTGTTAAATAAAATAATTAAAATTTTAATATATGAATAATCAAATAAGAAAAGTTTATAGTATTTCTTACCGTATGTTCCAAGGTATAAAGTATTGTTGACCAACTCTATCCATGGTCATCAACCAATTTGCCAAGTCAATGGTTGATCGTTCTACATCGTTAACATTATTAATGCTAAGATGCTCAATGTCAAAAAACTTGTAAAAGACACCCTGATTTGGAAATAGGGACTCCCAAATGCATCTGCAAAAATTTCTTACCCCCCATCACCTCACTTTTTCCATAGTTATTTTTTTTTTTTTTAAAGTATGGGCTAATTTCATGGGGTATCTATTTGGAGACTAATACATCCTTTTGGTCTATTTTTGCAGGCCAATACTGTGGCTCTACGGTTTCCCGACTCGTCTAGCAACCTCTCTGCGTCTACTGCTGAGAGGGACTGCCTTACAGCCCGGGTCCAGGAGCTTGAGAAAGAGCTTGAGAAAACCCAGTCTGAGCTAAAGAAGGTTCGGGCCGAACTTGCCACCTCGTCGAGGAGGAAGCTGAAGGAGGTTGCCAAGGCCAAGGAGCTGAAGGACCAAGTTGCCATCCTGAAGAGCGAACTCCAAGCGACCAAGGATATCGTGACGGTGTCGCAGGAGAGGGTTACTTATTTAGAGGTCAAAGTCGAGTCTATCAAGGTCGAACTCCAGACTGCAAGGGCCGAAGTCGAGGTTACCAGGACCCCTTGCAGGAGAGAAGTGCTTCCTTGGAGGCAGAGAAGACTGTCATTGAGTACAGGTCCATAGACTGCGCCCTTTACAACGTATGGAGGCAGGATCCCAATTTTGATTTCTCTTCTTTTGGTGAGCATTCCGTCGCTCGAGCGGCCATGTGGAGTGTCTCTTATTCTACTGCATTCGAGGCCCTTTTGAGCCTGTATGATGGGGTTTGGTTGGTTCCCCTCTTTTATTTACCAGGCTGGAGGTCCTTGGGAGCCCATGTGAAATGGTTCACTGGGACCTCTTTTGGTGCCCCTTGATTACTCTTATAAGGATATTTTGACCCCTTGGGTCCTAGCTATCCTTTTATATATTCTTGTGCGCGCTTATTATTTTTTTGCGAGAAGCGTCCCTCTCGTCATTATGCATAGTGCTATTTTTGCAAGGGTCTCTTTTAGGACCCTTTTTGGCTAGACGGCTTGGTGGCCGCTCTAGACTTATTAGTGTTGTCACTATATATTTTTCTTTCGTAAGACCTTTTGGCCTCCTTGATGTTCACAAGGGTAGCTAATCCTTGTAAACCCAAGGGATGCCTTGCAAGGTCCTCTCCCTGTTTTCTGTATTTAAGGACTTTGCCTAAGGCCCCGATATAAGGGGTCCTTCTAGGACCTCCCATTAAAGGGTCCTTTTTAGAGCCATGGTCCCTTTTGGGTCCTCCTGGTGGAGGGCCCTTTTTAGGATCCTCCTGGTGCATAGGATCCTTTTTAGGATCCTGGTGCAAGGGGTCCTTCTTTGGGTTCTCCTGCTTGTTGCTTGCTTTGTCTTCACGGGCCACTTCCTCCTGATGGAGGGCCCTTTTTAAGATCCCCTATTAGAGGGTCCTTTTTAGGAGCCTCTTTTTTAGGAGTCTCCTTTTTAGGAGGGCGAGGGGTCCTTTTTAGGATCCTCCGTTAAAGGGCCCTTTTTAGGTTCCCCTCGCTAGCTGCATGTTATTGCCTCCTGTCCTGCCCCCCAAGTGTTTGGTGAAATTTATTTCGGCTGACACTTTGGCTGATGCCCGCGTAGTGAAGAAAAATAACACATGAAGTTGCAAACAGTTTCATTCATAACACGCGGTTTACAACTGACTTTGTAAATAAAAAAAAGGGGGTTACATCTAACTAGGAGGTTACCTAGGTAGCCTCTTTGATTCTTACTTGCTTAAGCTAAAACAACTAAGAACAAACTAAACATAAGTTCTTTTGGCCCTGAGAGCTGAAGCCTTGCTGGTAGTACTTCTTGAGAGGCTCCGTAACCTGTGGGTCCAATCTTGTGCGGATCTAACTTGTGTGGGTCGCTCCTTCATACACAGCCATTGTCATTGGTATAGATGGTTTGGTGGCTGCGCGGAGGGACATGTTATAGCATTCCCTCGCTTCCTTCTGCTCCCCTTTCACGCATGCTACTCCCCCAGGGGTTGGGAATTTCATAGCTAGGTGATACACAGAAGTTATCGCCTTCAATTCTCTCAGAGAGGGTCTCCCTAATACTGCATTGAAGGCTGAGGTGCACTCCACCACGACAAAGTTAGCCATTACGGTGGTTTGCTTGGGTTGCTCACCCATGGTGAGGGCTAATTCGATTGTCCCTAGGGGTTGCATCGAATCTCCCGTAAACCCATACAAAGTCGTAATGCAAGGTTCTAGGTGACGGAGGCTCAACCCCATCTTCTCCAGCGCTGGTCGATACAAAATTTCCACAGAGCTCCCGTTATCCACCATGACCCGACGTACCCTCATGTTAGCAAGCTGGACGGTTAGCACCAGGGGGTCATTGTGAGGGAAACACACCCCCTGTGCATCTTCTTCAGTGAAAGTTATTGAGTCATTCTCGCCTTTGAAGCTCTTCGGGGGGCGCTGCTCCAAACTTAAAACAAAGGGTGGTGGACTTCGTCTGGCCTCCTTGGCGTACTTGTCTCGCCCCTTCCTTGAATCGCCTTCGACTCCTGGTCCTCCAAAGATGGTCCTGACCTTTCCCTGCACTTCTGGGGCCACCCCTCGTGCCCGCGGAGGGGACTCTCCTTCTTCTGGCCTTTGGTTCTCCTTGCGCACATATCTGCCCAAATGTCCCCGGTGGATGAGCTCCTCGATTTCCACCTTCAAATGGCTGCACTCTGCGGTGGTGTGGCCGATATCCTTGTGATATTGGCAATACTTGCCCGGGTCTCTTTTAGACCGATCCTTTTTTATTGGCGGGGGCCTTTTAAAAGGGACCCGGTTTTCGTTCGTAATGAAAATATCCTCTCTCGCATGGGTGAGGTCTGTGTAAAAAGTGTAGGGGCTCTGTATGCGCTCGCCAGAGTGTTGGTGCTTCCGGGGACAATCATCCCTCGTTCCCTCATATACACCCTTCTTCTTGGCACGACTTTGGTTTTCCTGGGCAGAAGGTTTAGGGGGCGATGGGCCTTTTCCAACTTTAAGGTTTTCGTGACCATCCTCCACGCGAATGTACTTTTGTGCCCGCTCGTAGAAATCATCCAAGTCCGTGACCTCTCTCTTGAGCATGTTATCCCATAACTTGCTCCCTGGGCATACTCCAGCGGTGATGGCCATTTTCAACTCTCGGCGGGTTAGGCTCCCTACCTTAGCCGCCTCCATATTGAACCGGTGGATATATCTCTTCAAACTCTCATTTTCTCCTTGTTTCACATTGGCGAGGCTGGTGCCTGGCATTGTGTAATCTCGCATGGCGTGGTGCTGCTGGAGGAATTCATCAGAAAGTTGCTGCCAAGATCGGATGGACCCCGGTCTAAGCCTCCTGAACCATTTGTAGGCAGGTCCTCTTAAGGTGATAGCGAAGCAATGACATCGCGCCCCGAAGCCAATTCCTCTCAGCTTCATCAGGTCATTAAATGTATCTAGATGATATTTTGGATCCGTGTCTCCTTCGTAGGGGGTCATGTGGGGCTCTTTAAAGTTGGCAGGGAGCCTGATGGCCTGGATCTCCCTGACAAAGGGTGACTCATGGTCGAATTCTTCCTCAAAGACCTGGCCGCCTGATGCGGTGACGATCTTGCTTCGCAGGCTCCTCATCTCCGTGTCCAGGTCCTGCCTCCTCTTGCTTAGAGTGTCCCTCAAAGCGGACGGGCTAAGATCCGCCTTTCCCTTGCCCTCTCGAGGCGCCACAGGGGGCGTGGTCCCTTTGCCCACCCTCTTTTTATTGAGCTCCTCCCGTAAGTCTGAGGGTGCTCTTTTAGTGGTGACCTCGTCCTCATTGCGAGGGGCAACGTTGGTCCTCGGCGCTGGTTTCTGGGCCTGCTTAGGCAGTTCAGGGTGCTCACATTGCTTCACTCGGGGGGTGTTACTGGTTGAGTGTCGGGTTCTCCCATCATCTACCGGTACAGTGGTCTCCACCCCATCCTTGCCCTTCTCCTTCCTCTTAAGCAAGGTCACGCTCGACTTACCCTGCAACAGGCCGTTCAGGACCTCTTGCATGTTCTCCAAGGTGGTTTCCAACCATTGGTTCTTACGGTGGAGCTCACGTATTTCATCTTCATAAAACTGAGATTTCGAACTCGAGCTCACGGAATGGACCCGGGGGTGCTTATCAAGCCTACGAGTAGAAGGGCCCAGGTCCTGCCGGCCGGAGTTCGGTACCTGTGGTGGTTTTGGAGGAGGGAACTCATTAGCATTTCCCGGTGGTGCTCTTGGAGGACTTTCTCCAGGTGGAGCGGTCGGCGACGAGGCCACTCTATCACCTCCGTGAACCTCAGGGTCCTTCAGGGGCTCCACGTCTCTGGGTGGAGGAGCGTCCTTCATGGAGGCCTTCAACAGGACTCCGTTCAGGTGAACCTCTACCTCTCGTGGCTCCCTCAGTCGCTTTGAACGTCTTGGCATTTTCTTCTCACCGGAAACAATGGTGGAACAGTAGCTTGAAACTAACGTTCCCACAGACGGCGCCAAACTGTTGACGGTGAGAACTCGTCAACTAAGTTGAGTTGGAAAAATTATCAAGTCAAGGTCTCTAATGGAAAAGCTGTAGAAACTTAAACAATCACTCAAGAACAATGATAGAACAATAATGGAGAATTCAGTCTTTCATTCACACTCAAGCCTTTGCTACCGTAAAATTTCCAACCCCCCCTCAGGTAGTGTTAAAGTTCATTTTATAGTAGGCTCTAATGGCCTTAGGTACATGGTGGTCCAGGAGACCAAGTGGTACATAAGTACTATGTCAGGGGAGTGGCTTCAGAGGTTGTGGTCGTACATCCAATACAGGAGCAGGTGTCAGGAGGATGTCTCCACTACTTTTCTGTACCCATGTCTGATGAGAGGTGGCAGGCATAGTGACGCAGGTGGTAGTGGTGTCGACTTTGACCCTTGGCCGTTGACGTGCGGGCCATAACTCTTATCCCAGCAGTCCCACTGATACCGGTGTCCGTACTCAGTACTAGGTCGTACAAGTATGTCCCATTCGACTCATACTGGAGCCTCTAAGCATAGGGGTCTCAAGGTGTAAGGAATGGGACCCTTGGTGCATGGCTCTACTCATGTGGCCACTAGATGACGTAGCTCTCATTCCTTCGCGAGGCCCCCTTGGAAGGCTTATTGATGGCGCAGCTCTCTTGGCTGTTCACCAGGCCGAGTGTGCTGCGGAAGTGGCCCCCATGAGGCCATAGGCGAGGCCACCACGGGGCCTAGATGGCGAGGCCACTCCGTGGGCATGGGCAAGGCCACCACGGGGCCTAGATGGCGAGGCCACTCCGTGGGCATGGACGAGGCCACCACGGGGCCTAGATGGCGAGGCCACTCCGTGGGCATGGGCGAGGCCACCATGGGGCCTAGATGGCGAGGCCACTCCGTGGGCATGGGCGAGGCCACCACGGGGCCTAGATGGCAAGGCCACTCCATGGGCATGGGCGAGGCCACCACGGGGTCTAGATGGCGGGCCACTCTGTGGGCATGGGCGAGGCCATTCGGGCCTAGATGACGCGTGCCCATATTTGCGAGGCCACCAGGCGTGCGGGCGTGGCCGAGCGAGGCCACCTGGTGCGTGCGGGTGTGGCCGAGCGAGGCCACCTGGTGCGTGCGGGCTTGGCCGAGGGAGGCCACCTGGTGTGTCCGGGCGTGGCTGAGCGAGGCCACCTGGTGCGTGCGGGCGTGGCCAAGCGAGGCCACCTGGTGCGTGCGGGCGTGGCTGAGCGAGGCCACCTGGTGTCCAAGCATGGCCGAGCGAGGCCATGTCTTCTATGTCGTGTAAATGGGGGCTTCATGGCATCGATCTCATATTTTCCCTTGGTGAGATTTTGAGCATCAACAGTTTGTATTATTCCATTAATCATGTAATAAACACAAGCAAGAAACACAGCTGTCAAACTAAATTATTTCTACTACTTTTATAGACAATATAAAATCGTGTTACATGCCCGACATGGTTTTATAAGGGCATAAAATCCAATAAAGGATTTTATGCTTTGCTCTCTACTTATCTCTTTGTAAGTAGAGAGCAAAGCATTCATTCTACTTATATCTTTGTAAAGGGATATGAAAGATTACCTACCAATTCTATTTTCACCACCTTCACATTACGCCTTCACCACACATCCTCGATAATGTGGTACTTTCTCTCTATATGCTTTGCTCTTTTGTGGCTTTGAGGTTCTTTCAAATTTGATATTGCCTCATTACTATCACTAGACAAAATGAGTGGTTTATCCATTTTTGGAATAACACTGAGATCCATATAGAACTTCCTTGCCCAGACTATTTCCTTAGCCGCCATAGACGCATCTATGTACTCAGCCTCCAAGGTGGAATCTAAAATGGAAGATAGCCTAACACTTCTCCAAATCGCAGCTACTGAGATGGCAGAAAACCTATTCCTTCTCCAAATCATAGCTCCACCCCAAAGAGTAAACAACTTTTTTCAGAATTAGACTTCTTGTTATCAACATTAGTCTAAAATCTGAATCTGTGCAGCCTAACATGTTCAAAGATCCACCTTAAAAGACTAACATATAGTCTGTAGTCCATCAAAGATATCGAATTCCATCTGTTGTTCATTTCTACGGTTTTACTGACACTTGCTTACTACTCCCACTGTATAGCAGATCTCCAGTCACAGCACACAACATAGCATGCATTAGACTTCTAATTGCAAATGCATAAAGAATCTGTTACATCTTGTTTTTTTCTTTCTCTTGAGGAGTCTTTGGAGACTGCGTCTTAGAAAAATAAATTCCCTGTCAAGATGCTAAACATCCTTTCACAGAATTTGTTATAGAGTAACAACCAAACACCTCACCTAAGTAGTTTGCTGAGTTAGAGCCAAAAATCAGTTATTTCTATCCCTGATGATCTGGATACCAAGAACAAAAGTTGCTACAACAAAATCTGGAATTTCATTCCAGCCAGTTCTTTATGTCTGATAATTTCTTGACATTGTTTCTAATTAGAAAGATATCATCTACATAAAGGATTAAGAACACTAGAATGTTTTTTTCCCTAAGTTGTAAAACAAGGGTCAACTACATTATGTTCAAAACCACAGGTCTTAATGTTTCCATTTAACCTTAAGTTCCCGGAGTGTGAAGCTTGTTCAAGTCCATAGATTGGCCTACTCAACTTGCCGACTTTCTTGTTTAACTACTTTAAATCCTTCTGATTGATCCATGTTAATGGTCTCATCAATATAGCCATTAAAAATGCTTCTTTGATGTCCATTTGCCTTATCTCTTAATCAAGAGTTGTGGCTATGGATAAGAGTTTACTAAATGAATTTTAGCATGGCTACCGGAGAAAAAGTTTTCTCTAAGCTAACTTTCTCTCTCTACCACGAGTTGAGCCTCAAATGTCGACCTTTCCATCAGATCCTCTCTTCTTCTTATAGATCCTCTTGCACCCCCATGGGCCTAATGTCCAATGACACATCTACAAGATCTCAGACAAATTAAAAGTACTTAGATTCTTTTTCCTAGTACTTGGCTTCAAGTCAAAGATCTCTTTCAGACTTATCCATTGCTTGTTTAAAGGCCAACAAATCATTTTTACTTGTGACCCCAACCAGCTTGTGGGTTTCACTATCCATCTCATAGGTACCAGGTTCCAAGAAACCCTTTGTAACACCCCAATTTCATTAATTTGGCTTAGTGCCTAGATTAGGGGCCCGAGAGGCAATAATTGAATTAATTAGGAGCTTATGTGTTATGAGCATGTTATTATGCAAATTATGTGAATTGTATTATGATATGATTATGCTTTCATGTTTAAGTGTATTAAATATACATGTGGGCTCGTTTCTTTTTAGAAGGGCATTTTCGTAATTTTGACCTGCTGAGGGTATAATTGTGAATATGTGTGATATATAATTGTTATCACTTTATTATGAGGATATATTTTAGTTACTTGGCACAAGGCGATCCTAGGTAGCTAGTTAGCAGAATAGTCACAACGGGATAAAATATCCGGCTCGGGGTGAGCTTAGGGGTATTTCGATAATTTGGTAAATTACTGGGAATTAGTTAATGGATATTTTAGTTTGTTGGATTATTTAGGATTGTGTGAGGTAGTTCGGGATTAATGAGAATCCCAGGGAAAAAGACTAAAATGCCCTTGGGTGCGCGTTGGGGCTAGGGTAGATTGGTCTTTTGGCCACCTAACTAGTGTGAAGTGGCCTAAGGCTAAGGAGTCTAGGCTCATTCATGTTTTTCAACTCCCCCTTTCCTCTCTTGGTGTTTACTTAGAAGCTTTGAGGAGATTTCCCAAGCAATCAAGCCAAGTTCAACCTTCAGTGAAGATTGGAGGGAAGTCTTGTAGAGTAGCAGCTTTGGACTGGGAATAAAGGCTACTAAGGTCGTCATCAACCTCAAGGAAATTCATACTTCAGAGGTGAGACCCCTGCCTTTTTCGGTGTTCTTGAAGTTTTCTAAGTTTGATTTCTAAATTGATTGTCTATGGGTGTATGGGATGGTTGGAGTAGTGGGTTTTGTTGGCTAGGTCTAGAGTAGTGTTTCTATGGCTGGAATCCTATTAAAATCACTTGGTTGGGTCGAATTCAAGGTCTGAATTTGCTGGAAATCGCAGGGGAGCAAATTTTGGGAAGAACACTTGTGTTCTGGGCTATTTTTGAGTTTCTGGCGACCTAGCATGACCGCGCTAAGTTGTAGTGCGACCGCGCTAGTACCCCAGAAAGGGAGGAATTGGGTTTTAATTTGGGGGCTCGAGTTAAGGGGCGTGATTGCGCCAATAGCCTAGAAGAATCAAACATTCCATGGGCACGACTACGCCAGGGGCCCCGAATGCCAGTTTGTTGATTTTTTTAGGGCTGAGCCCGGGGTCTCGGGAATCCAACTTGGGAGCCCACTTGGGGGCTTCGAGAAATTTTTTTAGTGCCCCATTAACTGAGAACCATGGATTTAAGAGTTAGAGTTCTGTTTGGAACTCGGGTTCTAGGGTTAAGTCCTGATGAACATATACTTGTGTTGTGACTAGGGTTTCCACCAAGCTCGGGTCAGGATTAGCGCTCAAGGTCGTTACATTACTCGCACGAGGATCGAGGTAAGAAAACTGCACCCGATGCGTGAGATGTATGATTGGATCTTGGCCCGTCTATTAATGTAATATGATTGGGGCCTAGTCCAACTATTAAATGTAAACATGATTAGGGCTCGTGCCCAGTTAATGAGCATGATTATAATTATGCATGTGTTTATCTGTTTTAGTACATTGTAATGCATTGTATATGTGTGTGATGAATGTATTATATATATGTATGTTCCCGATTGGGAGGCTCGAATTATAAGTCAGGAGTCTGTATAGTACACCTAACCAAAAGCTCGGCCTGCTAGTCGAGGGTTCACAAGGCTCGACTTATGAGTTGAGGATTTGCATGGCTTAGCTTATAATCCATTGTTGACATTATGCGCACTGAGCGCAGGACGTTATGGCTAGGCCACCCTGGGAGTGCATTATGCACTTGTCTGACTCGGATGCCATATGAATAAATGGGAGTGTGACACACACTTGTGTGACCCTATGATCACTTACTTGTACAATTTGTATGCTTGATTCCAGTTATTACTATTAAGCATGGTGTTATATTCTGTGAACTATCTAAATCTGTTAATATGTTTTCTTGCTGAGTCTTTTGGCTCACGGGTGCTTTGTTGTGCAGGTAAGGGTAAGGAGAAGCTTGGCTAGCCATGAGTTGGAGAGCTTTAGAGCTGACGTGTACATATGCAGTCCGCTCGACCACCACGACCGAGGTATCGCAGGGGAACTTGGGTTGGACCCTGTTTTGCCGCTTAGGATGACTTATTTTGTAATTCCTGAGTCATAAACAATTTTTAAACTTGTATTTTGGGATCCCATGTAAAGACTAATGTTTTCTTTTAATATAAATATTTATTCCTTGACCAAATTTTTTAATACCTAAACCCTTAGTGGCTTAATCACATGTTTTAGTCCAAATGACTGGCTTAGCGAGTCCTGCACTAATTTAAACACACGTGGTAACATACCCTAATTAGCAAGGAGTTACAACTTGGTATCACAGCTGCCAAGGTTTAAGGGTTCCTGATGATGGACTGGGCATATACACTCGCAACTAAAGACCAGCTCGACTCAAGGTTTGGTAATTATTAATATAGTTATGTATGTAATTGCTTAAATGAAATATATATGCCTTACGTGCTTGTATAAATAGAAAGCATGAGCTATTATGATAGGGCCTGGCCTTTGACTACTGTATGCATGTTAAAGATGTGCTTATTAGCACAATAGTGGCTTGTAAATGATATAGGATTGCTTATAAGCATCATCATTTTTCTTAAATGTAAGAAACGCTTATTAGCGCTACTATATGTGCATGTATGCCAGGAGATGCTTATTAGCACCATTAAAAGGAATGCTTATTAGCATCGCTATTGATCTATGCGTGCCAGAAAATTCTTATTAGCATCATTACTACTCTTGAGTGTTAGAACTATTTAATAGCATTATGTTATGTATATCAACGCTAGGAACGTGCTTATTAGCGCTGTTAATACTTATGAATGTTAAGAACGTGCTTATTAACACCTTGTTTGAGCATGAATATGAATTTCCATGCTTATTAGCATGATTGTATACGTGTGAATTACTGGGATGCTTATTAACATTGTCGATGCATGTGAATGCTTATTGGATTGGTTTTGAACCGTGGGTTGACATGGAATATTATTATTACTGCCTGATAAGACAAGTCATTGATTGCTGATAGAATTAGAAGTATGATTCTAGGGCAATCTAATGAGCCAGTCGGCGCTGAGAATCAAGTTGGAAGTAATGATTAGGGTCAGAACCCTTCGCTAGCTCCTGAAAACTAGCAATGGGTGCTTGCTGATATGCAAGCTAGGCTGCAAAGGCAGGAATAAATGATTTTCCAGCTAAGGCAACAGCAGGTTCTGACAAGGAATGTTGCATCAGAGGCCCCACCTACTGCTACAGTATCAATCGTACAGTAGCGGACAGAGACACAGAACTGTTGGGAGATGGTATATGAATGGTTCAAGAAATAGCACCCTTCGATTTTTGAGGGTAACGCAGATCCACTTAAGGCAGAGCAGTGGATGGGCATGATTACATCCATCCTAGACTTTATGAGGGTGGTGGGCAATGAGAGAATGACCTGTGACACGTATATATTTTGGGAGGAAGCCCGAATATGGTGGGAGGTGGTGTCCCAGACTAGAGATGTAACCACAATGAATTGAGAAGAGTTTAGAACTCTGTTTAATCAAAATTATTACAATGAGGCAATTAAGGCTGTAAAAGCTGAGGAATTCAGTAGATTGCTACAAGGGAGTATGTCAGTAACAGATTACGCCCTGAAGTTTGAAAGATTAGCCAAGTTCACTGTAGACTTGGTGCCCACCAATGACACAGGGAAGTAAATATTCCTTCAGGGGTTACAGCCTATGATAGCCCGAGATGTCAGATTTACAACAGTACCAGGAGTGATGACATACGCTCAGGTAGTAGAGAGAGCCCTCACTGCAGAGGGCGCTGAGAACAAGATATGGCGCAAGAATGAGACCAAAAGGAATATCAGGAGGACAAGACCTCCCTTTTCAGGATCAGGTAGGGGCGGAGGCCCTAGTGACCAGAAAAGGAAGACCCCAGATACTGTTTTGGCTTTTGGCCCTGATAGGAGGCCACGGGGAGTATAGATTGGCCACCAGGGCGGCAATGAGAACTGGAGGACATATCCAGAGTGCGCCAGATGTAGAAGACATCATCTGGGGGAGTGTCGGGCAAAGTAATGTTTTTTTATGTGGGATTGTGGGGCATCTCAAGAAGGACTGAACAAGAATGAAGAAAGAGGAATTGAAAAAGGTAGACTGCTCGTCTCCAGCTCGAGTGTTTGCACTGACGTAGGCAGAGGCTGAGACTAGACCCTCAGTAGTGATAGGTTAGCTTTCCAGTGCTGGCATTTCTTATATTGTATTGATTGACTCTGGTGCTACACATTCTTATGTTTCTAGTAAGACTATTGATAGATTGTGTAGGCCATGTGTTTACTATGTTGTGGGGTTCGGGACATTATTACCCAATGGGGAGTTAGTAGTTTCCAGGAGATGGGTCAGATCATTTTCAATGATAGTGGGAGGTAGAGAGTTGTTAGTTGAGTTGATATAGTTGGTTATGATCGACTTTGATATGATTTTGGGGATGGACTTGTTAACTAAATATGGGGCAACCATTGATTGTAAAAGGAAAATGGTAACCTTTAAGCCTGATGGTGTGGACCCCTTTGTTTTTTTTGGCACTATGCATGGACCCCGAGTACCTATGATTCCAGAGACCTATTGCGAGGAGGTTTCATAGGATTCCTGGCCAGTGTGCTGGATACCACTCAGGTCGTGCTAGTGGGACCATAAGAGACTAGGTTAGTCTGTGAATTCCTAGATGTGTTTCCAAAGGAATTACCAGGGTTGCCGCCACACAGAGAGATATAATTTCTTATTGAGCTGGCACAAGTTGAGGATTAAGAACAGGTATCCTCTGCCAAGGATAGATGACCTATTTGATCAGGTGCAGGGTAAAATGGTATTCTCGAAGATAGATCTTCGATCTAGTTATCACCAGTTGAGGATCAAGGAGGAAGATATACCAAATACAACCTTTCGTACTAGATATGGACACTACGAGTTCCTTGTGATGTCATTTGGTTTGACTAATGCTCCGGCAACCTTCATGGATTTGATGAACAGGGTGTTCAAGGACTATTTGGATCGGTTTGTGATCGTCTTTCTCAACGATATCTTGGTTTATTCACAGTCAGAGGAAGAGCTTGAGCAACACCTCAGGTTGGTCTTACAAAGGCTGAGAGTGCATAGATTATTGGCGAAGCTTAGGAAGTGTGAGTTCTGGCTACCTCAGGTGACTTTCTTGGGTCATATTGTTTGCAGATATGGAATCAAGGTAGACCTAACTAATATTGAGGCTATCAGAGATTGGCCAAGGCCAAGGAATGCCTTTGAGATTAGAAGCTTCCTTGGATTGGAAGGTTATTACAGAAGGTTTGTGGAAGGGTTCTCATGGATAGCTACCCCATTGAAAGAGCTAACACGCAAGAGCCAGAAGTTTGCATGGTCAGATAGATGCGAGACCAGATTCCAGGAACTGAAGCAACATTTGATTATCACTCCAGTCTTGAGTCTTCCGAAAGACCAGGAGAAATTCGTAGTTTATTGTGATGCCTCAAGGCAAGGGTTAGGCTATGTCGTTGTGCAGGTAGGGAAGGTGATTGCTTATGCATCATGCCAGTTGAAGGATTATGAGTAGAGGTATCCTACTTATGATCTGGAAGTAGCAGCAATGGTCTTTGCATTAAAGGTATGGAGGCATTACCTTTATGGAGAGAAGTGTGAGATATACACTGACCACAAGAGTCTTAAGTACTTCTTTACACAAAAGGATTTGAATATGAGGCAGAGACATTGGTTGGAACTGGTGAAGGACTATGATTGTTACATCCTTTATCATCTAGGGAAAGCCAACGTGGTGGCAGATGCCCTAAGTCGAAAAGGTCTGGGACAATTGTACAGTTCGAGGCAGATATCCAAGGAGTTGGCAGAGGACATGACTAGAGCAGGGATTGAGTTAGCAGTGGGCCAGTTAGCTTACATTACCCTGCAGTCCACTCTTCTAGAAAGGATAAAGGAGAGTCAGTTAAATGAGCCACAACTAATGAAGATTAGAGAGGACATCCTAGCTGGAATAGCTAGGGACTATACAATATCAAATATAGGTTTACTGAAGTATATAGGTCGGACCTATGTTTCGATGGATAATGTTATCAGATGAGAGATTCTGGATGAATCTCATACTACCTCGTACTCGTACTCTTTGCATCCCGGCACCACGAAGATGTATCAGGACTTGAGGACTTTATATTGGTGGCCAGGGATGAAGAGGGACATAACCGAGTATGTGGTCAAGTGTCTAACGTGTCAGCAAGTTAAGGTTGAACATCAGAGACCAGCGGGGCTACTACAGCCCTTAGATATCCCAGAGTGGAAGTAGGAAGACATCATAATGGATTTTTTGGTGGGATTACCCAGGACAATGGGTCAACAAGATTTGGTGTGGGTTATTATAGACAGATACACTAAATCATCTCACTTTCTACCAGTGAGGACGACTTATACAATTGACCAGTATGCATATCTCTATGTGTGAGAGATAGTGTGTCTTCATGGAGCTCCAAGGTCGATCGTGTAAGATCGGGACCCCACATTTACTTCCAAGTTTTGGGGAAGTTTGCAGAAGGCGATGGGCACACACCTGAAGTTTAGTACAACTTATCATCCTCAGCCTGAAGTTTAGTACAACTTATCATCCTTAGACCGATGGTCAGTCTGAGAGGAGGACTATCGAAATACTAGAGGACATGCTGACAACATGTGTACTGGACTTTGAAGGGTCTTGGAGTAAGTATACAAACAGCAACAACTACCAGGCGACCATAGGAGTGGCTCTTTATGAGATTTTGTCTGGTAGGAAATGCATATCACTCATTCACTGGGATGAGATGGATGAACAGAGATACTTGGGTCCTAAAGCAGTTCAGAGGACCAGTGAGGCTATCAAGAAGATTATAGCTCGGATGCTCGCATCACAGAGTAGACAGAAAAGCTACTCAGATCCGAAGCGCATGAACGTGGAGTTCCAAGTGGGAGACTATGTCTTCCTTAGAGTCTCACCACTAAATGGGGTGAGGAGGTTTGGGAAGAAGGGCAAGCTAAGCCCTAGGTTTGTAGGACGTTTTGAGATCCTGAAGAGGATCGGTCAGGTAGCCTACAGATTAGCCTTACCTCCGGTACTGTCGGTCGTGCATAACATGCTCCATATTTCGATGTTGCGGAAGTATGTATCTGATGAGGCTCATGTACTGAGTTATGAAGATCTGGAGTTGGAGACAGACATATCCTATGAGGAGCAACCAGTCCAGATATTAGACAGAAAGGACAAGGTCTTGAGGAATAAAACCATACCTTTAGTAAATGTATTATGGAGGAACAGCAAGGTCGAGGAGGCGAACTGGGAATTGGAGTCAACCATGAGGGATCAGTACCCCAAGCTGTTCAGGTAAAATTTCGAGGATGAAATTCCTATAAGGAGGGGATAATTGTAAAACCCCAATTTCCCTAATTTGTCTTAGTGCTTGGATTAGGGGGCAAGGAGGCAATAATTGAATTAATTAGGTGCTTATGTGTTATGAGCATTTTAGTATGTGAATTATGTGAATTGTATTATGATATGATTATGTTTAAGTGTATTAAATATGCATGTGGGCACGTTTATTATTTGAAGGGTATTTTCGTAATTTTGACCCGCTGATGGTATAATTGTGAATATGTGTGATATATAATTGTGACCGCATTATTATGTGGATATATTTTAGTTACTCGGCATGAGGCGATCCTAGGGAGCTAGTTTGTAGGAAAGTCACAACGGGGTAAAATACCCAGCTTAGGGTGAGCTTAGGGGTATTTCCATAATTTGGTAAATTACCGGGAATTAGTTAATTGATATTATTGATAGTTGGATTATTTAGGATTGTGTGAGGTAGTTCGGGATTAACGGGAATCTCGGGGAAAAAGACTAAAATGCCCTTGGGTGCGCATTGGGGCTAAGTTAGGGGCTAGGGGTAGATTGGTCTTTTGGCTACCTAACTAGTGTGAAGTAGGCTAAAGCTGAGGAGTCTAGGCTCATTCACGTTTTTCAGCGGCCCTTTCCTCTCTTGGTGTTTACTTAGAATATTTTAGGAGATTTCTCTAGGAATCAAGCCAAGTTCAACCTTGGGTGAAGATTGAAGGGAAGTCTTGTAGAGTAGCACCTTTAGACTGGGAATAGAGGCTACTAAGGTCGTCATCAACCTCAAGGAAATTCAGAATTCAGAGGTGAGACCCCTGTTTTTTTTGTTGGTGTTCTTGAAGTTTTCTAAGTTTGATTTCTAAATTGATAGTCGATGGGTGATTGGGATGGTTGGAGTTATGGGATTTGTTGGCTAGGTCTAGTGTAGTGTTTCTGTGGCTGGAATCCTGTTAAAATCACTTGGTTGGGTCGAATTCAAGGTCTGAAATTGCAGGGGTGCAAATTTGGGGAAGAATACTTGTATTCTGGGTCATTTTGAGTTTCTGGTGACTTAGCACGATCGTGCTATGTTGTAGCACAACTGCGCTAGTGCCCCGGAGAGGGAGGAATTGGGTTTTAATTGGGGGGCACGAGTTGAGGGGCGCGACTGCGCCAGGGGTTAGTGCGACCGTGCCAATAGCCTAGAAGCCCCAAACTTTCTGTGGGCGCGGCCGCGCCCAGGGTAGGCACGACCGCGCTAGGGGCCCCGAATGCCAGTTTCTTGATTTTTTAGTGCTAGGCCTGGGGGCTCAGGAATTCGACTTGGGAGCTTGCTTAGGGGCTCAGGGAACATTTTTAGTGCCCCATTAACTGGGAACCATGGTTTTAAGAGTTAGAGTTGGGTTAGGATTTCCGCCAGACTCGGGTTAGGATTAGCGCTCAGGGTTGTTTCATTACTCGCACAAGGATCGAGGTAATAAAACTGCACCCGATGCGTGAGATGTATTATTGGAGCTTGGCCCTGCTATTAATGTAATATGATTGGGGCCAGACCCAACTATTAAATGTAAACCTGATTAGGGCTCGAGCCTAGTTAATGAGCATGATTATAATTATGCATGTGTTTATCTGTTTTAGTACATCGTAATGCATTGTATCTGTGTATGATGAATGTATTATATGTATGTCTGTTTCCAACTGGGAGGCTCGATTTGTAAGTTGGGAGTCTGTCTAGTGCACCTAACCAAAAGCTCGGTCTGCTAGTCGAGGGTTCACAAGGATCGACTTATGAGTCGAGGATTTGCATGGCTCGACTTATAAGCCGTGGTCGACATTATGCGCGCTGAGCGCAGGACGTTATGGCTATGCCACACTAGGAGTGCAGTATGCACTTGATTGGCTTGAATGCCATATGAATAAATGGGAGTGCGACACGCACTTGTGTGACTTTATGGTCACTTACTTGTACAGTGTGTATGCTTGATTCCAGTTATTACTGTTAAGCATGTTGCTATATTATGTGAATTATCTGAATCTGTTAATATGTTTTATTGCTGAGTCTTTTGGCTCACAGGTGCTTTGTGGTGCAGGTAAGGGTAAGGAGAAGCTTGGCTAGCCATGAGTTGGAGAGTGTTTGAGGTGACGTGTACATATGCAATCCTCTCGACCGCCACAACTGAGGTATCGCAGGGGAACTAGTGTTGGACCCTTGTTATCCCAAAAATTGGCATATCTGACATGGCACTAAACTTGGACATATGGAGCAAACTAGACAGACCACTGGCAGGTTGGTCAGTGTATACTTGCAGGGTATACGATGTATAACTGTTTGACATACTATCTCTAGAGGCTTAGCTACTCAGCATGTCCCCCAGAAAACTTGCTGGTCAGTATGACAGATAGGCTGGTCGGAATACACTTGAAAAATGAATAACAGTCACTACTCGATATGCTTGCCAGGAGAGCAGCTAGTCGGTATGTCGAGCAGACATACCTGCTTGGATGAAAGTAGTTACACTCTCTACAAGAATCACCCAACCACCCGCAAAGAGCTCCTGACAGCCCTAAAAACTTGGTCAAGTCTCATGAAGAGTAGGATAGTAACCACCTATGAGAAGAAAGAGATATTTCCCTATTAGTTATGCTCAGGCGCAACCCTTGGGTGAGAGGTACAGTATAAATACAAACTCTCCACCATAGTGGAGGGAACACACAAAAATAGCCTACCGACCAGCACCAGAAACATACTGAGCAGCCTGTCTTTGTACTTAGCATCGATTTTGTCCTTCTGTATTGCCTTTTACACCAAGAAATCTACCTGTATTCACTGGTTATCTTGTGTAAACCCTTAAGATCAATATAAATATAAGAGAAGTAGGTCATTACCAATTCTTGGGGCCGAACCTCTATAAATCCTGGTGTTCTTTATTATTATTTCTCATTATTATCAGGTTCATGGCTCATTTATGGTTCATTGATTGTCTAATTGAAAGCTCTCTAATTAATTATTTGACTTCGCGTCAGTTGGCTAAAAAACCAGTCTACATTTTGGTGCTTTCATTGAGAGGCTAAGACAATCACATTCAGATTCTATTGCTGCAAGGATGGTAGTTTCAACCAAAAGGTCAAGTCAAGAGCCTCCAGAGCCTGAGGCTGAAGTCTCTCACCAAGTCCCATCAATGAGAAATTTCAATGGGCAGCAAAGTGATTTGTCGCCTAGGAATCCATCTGGTGTCAGGGGGAAAACTGCTAGGCCACTACACCAGGACGCGCAGCTACTGCCTCTGCTGGAATCACCAATGCAGGAACATTAGGTGGAGTTGTTGCACAGGGTACTGACTAGCCAGGACCTAAAGATGGAGGTCCTGGACGGTACGAGCCCTATGTAGATATTGAAGGACTTGACCCTCAGATTGATCAGATAAGGGAAGTCATGGGGAAAATGCAAGATCATCTTGTCACCATGAACTAGGGGCGAGCTACCGATCAACAGGCCCTTGGCCGTGACAGGAATCCTGGTGCTGTAGGACAGGACGACAACCCCCGAGCTCTCGCACCGAATAAGAGTGGTCAACCCCAAAACTACCAGCAACAATCTGGTCGGTACAGACAGCATCAAGAATACCGACCAAGATCCCGAAGAGATGAGCTAGAAGTTAGTAGTGCATACATACCTCGTTACGCTGATGGGTATGACCATGATGAGGCGGCAAGCCAAGTTCACCAATAGAACAACCAAGGTCAGAGAGGTAACTAGCCTAAATGACCATTTGTCCCACAAGGGCAGGATGTCCCGAACAACCAACCACCTCGAGGTGGAGGGTTTCATACCAAGACGGGCAGACAACCAGAATGCTGGGGGCAGACCTCGGGTAAACTCTGTTTTCAACCGAATGGGCCCCATGGGAGGTGAAAACCTTCGGGATGCTCTTAATCAAAGTAGGTAAAATTGGGATTCTAACAACATAGCTCTGCCTGAGTCTGTTCGGGACCCGAGAATGGATGAGGTCCGCAATGCAGCGCAGCCCCAGGCAGCTGCAGACCCTAACATCTAGGTCCGACTGTATTTGTTAATCTGACTGGTAAGGGACTTGACAGCCCCCAAGTTAACAAATATTGAAATGGAGAGGAAGAGAGGTTCCCCATTTTCTAAACTTATTAATCAACTACCCATACCTATCAAATTCAAAATGCTGACATGGAAGATGTACACTGGACTGGAGGACCCAATATCTCATGTTCACAACTTTGAACTACAGACTGATTTACAGGGAATTCAGGATGATGCCAGGTGCAGGATCTTCCCAACCACTCTGTCAGAAATTTCTCAGCAATGGTTCTTCAAGCTACAACCAGGGTCGATTACATTATGGGATGGATTTGTATGCACATTCTATTCTCAATTCTCTTCAGCAATGCCCCTTCCCGTCGAGCCGAATGCCCTGGTGGACATAAAACTAAGAGATAATGAACCTTTGAAGGACTACATTCAACGTTTTATGCGAGAAGCCACCCGAGTAAAATCCCTTAGTAATGATGGTAAATTAATAGCCATCAATTAGGGAGTTAAGGTGAAGAGTCTGTTCTGGAGCAGTTTGAAAAGAAAGTCTGCAAGTACCACCCAGGAGTTCCTTGATTAAGCAGAGGAATTCATAAAGCTTGAGGAAGCTGAGAGGAAGGTGGATAATCCAACTCAGACGGCTACTGAGCAGGGGAAAACAGATGCTGGGAATACCACCAACCCTGCAGAGGGAGGAAACAATGGGGCTAAGAATGGAAAATGCACTAATGGGGCTGGAAGTAGCGATAAGCATAATGATAATAAGAAGCCTAAGAATGTCGAGCAGCCCAAGCCACATGAATATGTTCCTAAATTTGCTACTTACTCCATCCTGTTAGAGACCCAGGAGGATGTTTTTAATGCCACACAGGTTGTCGTACTGTACAGAAGACCTCCACCAATGTTGAAGGATCTTAATAGACGGGATATGTCCAACTTCTGCCGGTTTCACAATGACTATGGTCATGAAACCAATGATGTAACCACCTGAAGGAGGAGATAGAATTCCTCTTCCGAAAAAACAATGCTCATCTAAAGAGGTATGTACGGCTGTCTGCCGACCATCATCCTCAACAGCCTCCTCAGCAACAGTCTCAACAGTATCAGAGCAATCAACCTCTCCTACAACCACCAGTTGCTGGTCGGCTAGATATGATCTACGGAAGACCACATTTGGCTAGAAACTAAAGCAAAGTTTGAGAAAGATATGCCCATTCCCTTGGGCACGATCAGGAGAAATATGTATTGGTTGTCTAGGAGTGTACTCCCAAACAGCCTCGCTACGAGTGTGAGCCCATCACATTCAGCGAGGAAGACACAAGTCACGTACATCATCCACATAACGATCCGTTGGTGGTAAGAAGTACAGATCGCTGATATGATTGTGGCCCGAAGACCATGGGTCATCTGCCAACATCCTGTTCAATAGTACCCTGAAGAGGATGAATTTAAGCATCAAAGATCTGGAACCATGCGAACAGCTACTATATGGGTTTACAGGGAATGGAATGGCTCCAGAAGGGAGCATAAGGTTGCCTTTGACAGTGGGGACGACACCTAACAACAACACTGTAGTGGCTTTGTTCGTAGTAATCGACATCGCTTCTCCGTACAATGCCATGATAGGTCGACCAGCCTTGTATGACCTCCGAGCAGTCACTTCTGTCTTCCATCTGCTCATCAAATTCCCAACCCGAGCATGTATAGGATATCTCAAAGGGAACCAACTGGTGGCAAGAGAATGTAATAATTCATCAGTAATAAAGGCAGGGAAGGCACTTTGCACCACACAACCTGTAGGGCCCAATCACTAGAAATAGGATGTAGCCCAAAATGGGGGGGAGGACATAAACCCTCATTTTGGGGATATTGATACATGGGTGGGTCCAGTAGAAGAATTAGAAGAAGTCCCTCTTGACCTAAAACACCCAACCAGGGTTGTCAAGGTAGGGAAAGAGTTGTCCGAGAACATAATATTCGCCTTGATCTAGTTCATATGGAACAACCAAGATGTATTCGCCTGGTCCCATGATGATATGGTGGGGATCTGCCCAACCATTATTAGCCATGCCATCAACATCAATATCGAACACTTCAAGCCCGTACAACAAAAAAGGAGGTTACTGAATCAAGCGAGGGTGAAGGCATTAAAGGAGGAGGTGGAGAAGCTTTGAAATAACAACTTCATTAGGGAAGCCTTCTACCCAGTATGGGTGTCCAATCCCGTAATGGTGCCAAAGCCTAATAACAAGTGGAGGGTGTGCATGGATTTCACATATTTAAATAAGGCATGCCCAAAGGACTGCTTCCTACTTCCGAGAATTGACCAGCTCGTGGACGCTACAGCCAGCCACGAAATCTTAACCTTTATGGATACATACTCAGGGTACAACCAAATAAGTATGCATCCACCCAACCAGGAGCACATCAGCTTCTACACGGATGTGGGGCTATACTTCTACAAAGTTATGCTGTTTGGTTTGAAAAACACTGGAGCCATGTATCAGTGACTGGTAAATCGTATGTTCAAAGATCAAATAGGAAATAACATGGAAGTTTACGTGGATGATATGTTGATGAAATCCAAAAAGGTTGGGGGCACATTCAACATCTTGAGGCAGTATAGAATGAAATTGAACCCCCTAAAATGCTCCTTTGGTGTGGGGTTGGGAACATTCTTGGGGTTTATAGTGAACTCCAGGGGAATTTAAGCAAATCCCGAGAAGAAAAAGGCACTGCTGGACATTCCCTGACCATCTAGGACCAAGGACGTGCAAAGTCTAATAGGACGTATAGCAGCACTCAGGAGATTCGTGTCCAAATCCACTGATAGGTGTAATCTAATTTTTAATATCCTCAAAGGCACAAAGAAATTTGAATGGATCGAAGAGTGCGAACAAGCCTTCCAAGCTCTAAAGTAGCAGTTGGAACAAACCCCGATCCTTTCAAAACCTCTGGAAGGTGAAGAATTGTGCATATACCTAGCAGCAATTCAACACGCTATCAACGTAGTTCTAGTTAGAGAAGAAAACAAGACTCAACATCCAGTCTACTATGTCAGTAAAAGGCTGGTCGAAGCTGCGAACAGATATCCTCTAATTGAAAAATTAACTTACTGCCTGCTCCTGTCATCTAGAAAACTTTGCCCATACTTCCAAGCTCATCCCATAAAGGTTCTTCCCGACCAACCATTGTGCCAAGTCCTACAAAAGGTGGACACCTCTAGTTGGTTACTCAAATGGTCTATAGACCTCAGGCAGTATGAAATCAAATACCGACCCCAAACAACAATTAAAGGCTAGGCTCTTGCAGATTTTGTAGCTGAATGTACCGGGTTACCAGAGACAAATGAGGAAATGGTCGAGCAACCATCAGAGTCTTGACCATCGCCTTGTACAGGTGATGAGTAGAACACTGAGCCCCCTAGCATCTAGAACTGATCATTTTGAAGGAGAACCCCAAGTCTAGAATCTGGACGTTGATGGCTCATCTTGTAACGCCTTGGATAACCCAGACAGTTACAATGCGTGTTTATAAAGGTGCAAGACTTGCTAATCAAGTCGTTTAGTTGAAAATGTGTCACTAAAACTATTATTGAACTAGGGTTAAAAGATTTTGGTCATAAAAGATAAATTTCATTTAAATAAGCAATTGATACACGGGATCCCAAAAATAGGGTTAAATAACAGTTTACAAAAAACTTCAGAGGATATAAACAACCAGAAGACACTCTAATGGAAAAATAGGCACTTTAGGGTCTCTTGTCTCTGTATCGTCCCTCGACCGTGGTGGCCGAGCAGCTAGCAATGTACATTCCACCCCAGAGCACTCCAATTCAGGGTTGGTACAACTTACCCTTCCCTTTACCTGCACCACGTAGCACCCTTCAGCCAAGGCCCATCAAGAAAATTATTTCACAGAGCATAATCAATAATCAGTAATCAAATAATTCACAAATCATCAATCAGACACTCAGTAGACCACATTGTTCACATAATCAGTGATATCAGTCATCAAACCAACAATCTATCACTCGGGTAATTATCAAGCCATAATCATTAGATTCACAACAGTAAACATACTATATAATATCTAGGGTTGACGCCCTTAGGCCGCACCCTCTTTTTATCCCACTGACTCTGGCTCGCTTAGGCCGAGCTTAGTGATTATATAATTAACCTCAGCTACCAGTGGTCGAGCCGCATACTGTACGCCAATATAAATTCCGGCACTCTTAGGCTATTTATTTCATGTTCACATGGCATAATACCATCATGCAAACATTGCATACAAGTATAGGGAACTCTTAGTCCCAACATAGCCACATAACCGTGTGCAGTTTTCTTACCTTTGATTCTGAGTGCTTTGGTTAAAAAAACAACCCTCGAGCACGATCCCGCTTCGAGCCCTAGCATACACCTAGTCACAATCCACAAAATGATACTTTAGTGAGTTAGAATTCCGAAGGTCAATCCCAAGATTAAACTCACGCTCTCGAGACCTCTAATTCAACCAAACGAGGTGGTGAAACCGTCCCCCCAATCCCCAAGCAAAACCCTAAAAAAGTACCCAAAAACCAAGTTCTGAAGGAAGGGTAGCACTACAACGCTACAAGAGGGCGATACAGTGCTATAGTCAGAAACTTAAGCCCCCAGAAAACTCAGCCTAGCAATGTAGTGCTCCCAACCTAGCGCTATAGCGCTACAACCAAAACATGCAAAGTTCTGGGTTTTTCCCATCGAACTTTTCCGAGCCAAAGCTCCAAAAACCCATTCCAAATCTCAACTAACCTCAAACTTGAACCTACAATTCACTATAGCCCAACCAAAACACCGACATAACACTAAACCTTGACTAACAACTTCATCAAACACAAAAATTAAACTTGAGCTCTGAAGATCAAGAACACCATCTAAAACTAGAAACTCAAATAATCAAGGTTAGAAATTGTTACCTCAGCTGAGTAAATCTGAACCTAGGTTGCCTTCAATGCCCTTTCAAACTTTAGTTACTCCAATCCCCAAGCTGAAGTTCTTAAATTCCCATCCAAAAATCCAATTTCAGAGATAATTCTCAACCAAACTCAGAAATCTCAAAAACCTTAAAGCTTACCTTAATTTAGCAGCTAACTCCAGCTGAACTTCTTAGCGACTCCAAGGATCAAAGCCCCAAGCCCTTGCCTAAACTTCCTCTGAGTTCTCAGCTTCAAAATTCTCAAAGGAGAGTGAGAGAGAAAGAAATCATGAGGGGAAGAGAAATGGGTAAGTTGAGTGTTCTGTTTTCCTTCACAGCTTCTACACTTTCCCTACTTTATACAAAAGTCTAAAGAAGCAGAGTATATTAGTTATTTCTCTTAATAATCAAAAGTCCCTTTTACCCTCCCAACTAAAAACTAAACCTTTTAATCAATCTAAGGGTATTTTGGTCATTTGCTCCCAATTCCCGCTAATTCCTTGAGTGTCCCTATTATTTACCACTTAAATCCCATCATCTAATTAATCACCAATTATTTTCCCCAATGTCTAATAATCTCCAATATATCTCTTAAATTCCCAAAAGTACCCCCAGGCTTCCCCGAGTCGGGTATAAACCCCCGCTGTGACTATTTCGCTAAACCGCTCACTAGGATCGTCTCAAGCCACAAGCTGCAAATACATCCACATAATAATGTGGTCTCAACAATTTACCACAAATAAAAACATTTATGCCCTCAACAGACCAAAATTACAAATATGCCCCTATAAGCTAAATAGAGCCTACATGCATACTAATACTCATAATCTTGCATTTCACATATCCATATAATCATATAAGCATGCATTAAATCATTTAAATCACACATAAACCAATTATGCCATCCCAACACACTAATCAAAGCCCCTTAAGCCATATTAGTGATTTTGGATCGTTAAAACTATCCCCTCCTACTGAGAATTTCTTCCTCAAAATTTTACTTGAATAACTCGGGATACTAATCCCGCATTGTTGTCTCAAGCTCCCAGGTCGCTTCCTCGACCCTGCTATTCCTCCATAATACTTTAACCAGAGGAATTGTCTTGTTCCGTAGAGCCTTATCTTTCCTGTCTAAGATCTGAATCGGTCGCTCCTCATAAGACAAATCTGTTTGCAATTCCAAGTCTTCATACATCAACACATATGTGGTATCGTAGACATACTTTCGAAGCATAGAAAGATGGAATACTTCATGAACACCTGAAAATGATGGTGGCAAGGCTAACCTGTAAGCCACCTGTCCGATCCTTTCTAAGATCTCAAAAGGTCCTATGAATCTAGGGCTAAGCTTGCCCATCTTCCCCAACCTCCTCACCCCTCGCAGTGGTGAAATTCACAGAAATACACGGTCCCCAACCTGGAACTCCACGTCCCTACGCTTGGGATCAGCGTAGTTTTTCTGTCTGCTCTATGAAGCGAGCATTCGATCTCAAATCTTCTCAATAGCCTCATTAGTCTTCTGAACCATGTCCGACCCTAAATACTTCCTCTCACCCATCTCATCCCAATGAATGGGCAATCTACATTTCCTTCCATATAACATCTCATATGGAGCCACTCCAATCGTTGATTGATAACTGTTGTTGTAAGAAAACTTAATCAACAAGAGATACTTACTCCACGATCCCTCAAAGTCGATCATGCATGTCCTAAGCATATCCTCCAACAACTGAATCGTCCACTCAGACAATCCATCAGTCTGAGGATGAAAGGCCATGTTGAACTTCAATTGAGTCCCCATAGCCTTCTGCAAACTACCCCAAAACTTGGAGGTAAAGATAGGATCCCGATCTGATACTATAGACTTAGGAACCCCATGGAGACATATGATCTCCCTCACATACAACTCTGCATAGTGATCCACCGTATAAGTCGTCTTCACTGGAAGAAAATGAGCTGACTTGGTGTATCTATCCACTATCACCCACACCAAGTCATGAAGCCCCATTGTCCTGGGTAATCCTCCCACAAAGTCCATCGCAATATCCTCCCATTTCCACTCGGGAATACCCAAAGGCTGAAGCAGCCCCGCTGGTCGTTGATGCTCAACTTTCACCTGCTGACAAGTTAAAGACCTGGCCACGTACTCTACCACATCCTTCTTCATTACAGGCCACCAATACAATTTCCATAGATCCTGATACATCTTTATGGTTCCTGGATGAAGTGAGTATGACATGGTATGTGATTCATCCAGTATCTCGCGTCTAATCCCCACATCAGTCGGAACACAAATCCGACCCTGATACCGTAGCAGACCAACCTCGGAGATAGAATAATCTTTAGCTGCTCCCGCTAAGACATTCTCTCTAACCCCCAGTAACTGTGGATCCACCAGCTGACCCTCCTTAATCCACTCCAGTAGGGTCGATTGTAAAGTAATATTGGCCAACCCACACACCACCAAATCTATCCTCGCTCTAGACATCTCATCAGCCAACTCCCTCGATATCTGAGTGGAACTAAATAACTACTTCGAGCCTCTCCGGCTCAATGCATCCACCACTATATTGGCTTTCCCTGGGTGGTAAAGAATATCATAGTCATAGTCTTTTACCAACTCCAACCAACGCCTCTGCCTCATGTTCAGGTCCTTCTGGGTGAAGAAGTACTTCAAACTCTTGTGATCGGTGTATATCTCGCACTTCTCCCCATACAGATAATGCCGCCAAACCTTCAGTGTGAATACCACCACTGCCAACTCTAAGTCATGGGTAGGATACCGCTGTTCATACTCCTTCAGCTACCGTGGTGCATAAGCTATAACCTTCCCATTCTACATCAACACACAGCCTAAACCCAACCTCGATGCATCAAAATATACCACAAATTTTCCCTCCTCCGAAGGAAGACTCAACACATGTGCAGTAGTAAGTTGTCGCATCAATTCTTGAAAACTGTTTTCACACTTGTCTGATCACACAAACTTCAAATTCTTCCGTGTTAATTCTGTCATCGGTGCAGCAATCTTTGGGAACCCCTCCACAAACCGTCTGTAGTAACCTGCTAACCCAAGGAAACTCTGAACCTCTAAGGTGTTCCTTGGCCTCGGCCAATCTCTCACTGCCTCCACCTTAGATGGGTCCACCTTACTCCCATCTTCTCCAACTATATGTCCAAGGAATTTCACTTCTGGTAACCATAACACACACTTCTTAAACTTGTCGTACAACCAATGTTCTCTTAACCTCTGGAAGACCTGTCAAAGATGTAGCTCATGCTCTGCCTCTGAACTGGAGTATACTAAAATGATGAACTAATCGAAGAAGTCCTTGAACACCCTGTTCATTAAGCCCATGAAGGCTGCTGGGGCATTGGTCAAACTAAACGACATGACCAGAAACTCATAGTGCCCATACCTCGTTTGGAAGGCCGTTTTTGGTATATCCTCATCCTTGATCCTTAGCTGGTGATAACCAGATCGAAGATCAATCTTCGAGAATACTATCTTTCCCTGCAGTTGATCGAACAAGTCATCAATCCTTGGTAGAGGATACTTATTCTTAATGGTCAACTTGTTCAACTCGCTATAGTCTATACAGATCCTCTGTAATGCCCTGAATAGCCAAGACCACTACATTGTGTATTTATAAAGGTGCAGGACTTGCTAATCAAGTCATTTAGTTAAAAACGTGTCACTGAAATCATTAATGAACTAGGGTTAAAAGGTTTTGGTCACAAAGACACATTTCATATAATTAAACATTTTGAACAAGGGATCCCAAAAGAAACGGTGTTTGAAAGTCAGTTTACAAAATTTCCAGAGTACAAACAACCACTAGCCACTCTAAGGGAAAAACAGACATTTGTGGTCCTCCTGTTCCTGTCTCCCCTCAACCGTGGTGGCTGAGCAGCTGATCATGTACATTCTGCCTTCAGAGCTCTCTGATTCAGGGCTGATCAAGCTTGCCCTTGCCTTTACCTGCACCACCTAGCACCCGTAAGCCAAGGCCCAGCAAGTAAACATAACGTTATAGTACAAACAATGATAGCAATTGAATAATCTTTTAGAGCACGTTCATACACTTAGCATACCACATCGATCATATAGTCCATAGACACAACTAGAGAATCAACAAACCAATACTCAGCTATTCAGCATGACAAGTCCATCAATCAATGATAATAATCAAATCACATGATAATCTGGGTCAACACCCTTAGGCCGCACCCTCTGTTTACTCCACTGACCCCGGTCCGGTTAAGCCGAGCTCAGTGCATAATAAGTTGTCCTCATCTACTAGAGGCTGAGCCGCGCCCTGTTCGCTAATGTAAACTCTTGCACTCTTAGGTCGTTTGTTTATTATTTACATGGCATAATACCATCCTTTATAAAGCATACAAAACAGGGAACCCTTAGTCCCATCATAAATCCACAACCAGGTGCAGTTCTTTTACCTTTAATTTCTAGGTATACTGATTACGAGAGATGCCTCTTGAGCATGATCCGTTTCCCGAGCCCTAGCTTAGTACCTAGTCACAACCAAGATAAGGGATACCATTAATAATTGTAAAAAGGCTTCCGGATAAGGTTCTAGTCTCTGGAACATCGAATTCAACCAAACATGGTAGTAAAAACGATCCTGAGAATCCTAGGTTAAATTCCCATGCTTAAAATCCCAAGAACACAAATTTCCTTAAGGGTCGCAGCTCAAGCTCCCTATGTCGTGGCATGGCACCAACCAGAGGCTCAGCCTTGCCCAGAAACTGAAACGGGCTGCGGCCCTACATGCCCCATGCCGCGGCCCGTCCTCCATCTCCAGTACTCATCAGCTTCAGAGGACTGCGGCACACCAAGAACTATGCCGCGGCCCGACCCCTCCGACCCAGAAAAACCACCATTTTTAACACTCAAACCTCCCTCAAAACCATCCAAAACCATCCACAACTCAACTATCACAAAACTTCTAACACGATTCCAGCAACACAATCCAGCAAAAACTTAGCCTAGAAACTCATCAAAATCCCACTTCAATCTCTGAAACCCAAAAGCTTAAAAACATCAAAACCAGTCAAGAAAACACTAAGATTCAGACATTAGATCATAAATTCGAGCTTACCTTAACCGATGAACCAATTCTCAAGAAATTTCTGAGCTAACTCCCATGTTCCAAGCTTCAATTCAGCCCTTCAATGTCAAAACCCATAAACACCTCAAAACTCAGCCATAGCCACAGAATTTAACAACCATGCATAAAAATTATGGCTTACCTTAATTCTTGAGTGAATCCTTAGCTAATCCTTGAGCTAATCTCCTAAATCACAGCTCCAATTCTCTAAATTCCAGCCAAGCTCTTCTTGGTTCCTTGTGGTTTCCTTTGAGAGAAAAAAGAAAGAAGAGGAGGGAAGGTTGGTTTGGCTTTTTGTTACACCGTGTTCTATATTTTACTTAGTCTATTCGTAAGCAATGAAATCAATCCCGAGGCTCGGGGTACCGAAAACGTCCTCGAGGGTAAAATGGTAAAATTCCCCAGTATTCCCACCTAAGCTTCCTAACCTCAAATATATCTCCAATTATTTATTTCCATAACTCGATAACCCAAATAACCATCTAATACCCGAAATACCCCTTGACTTGCCCCAAGTCAAGTTTTAGGTCCCGTTGTGACTCTCCTGCTAACAAGCTCCCTAGGATCGCCTCAAGTCGCATGTTGCAGATTTACCCACATAATAATGTGGTCCTCACAATTATAGCATATAATCACATTTACATTCATATAACCATACAAGCATGCTTATCACATAATCATGCATTAAGCTAATAAATTCACACATACACCAATTATGCCCTCCTAGCACACTAATCAAGGCCCTTAAGCCTTATTAGTGATTTTGGGTCGTTACATCCTCAGAGTCCCGTCCTTCTTCTTCACAAACAAAACTGGTGCACCCCATGGCAAGAAGCTAGACCTGATAAACCCTAAATCCAGAAGTTCCTGCAGTTGTATCTTTAATTCCTTCAGTTCTGTCAGTGCCATTTTATATGGTGCCCTCGACACTGGCTCTATCCCCAGTGTCAACTCAATGACGAATTGAATCTCCCTGTGCGGAGGCAGCCCTGGTAAATCCTTAGGGAACACATCCAAGAACTCACGAACTAATCTGGTCTCCTCTGGACCTGCTAGAAACACTCTAGTAGTATCCACCACACTTGCCAGGAACCCTATACACCCTCTCTATAATAAGTCCCTGGCTCTCAGCGCTAATATCATAGGTATGCGGGGTCCACACGCCACACCCACAAAAACAAAAGGATCCTCTCCCTCTGGCTCAAAGGTCACCATCTTCTTCCTTCAATCAACGGTACCCCCATAACTAACCATCCAATCCATGCCCAAAATCATGTCAAATTCCTCCATGAATAACTCAATCAAGTCTACTGATAACTCCCTACCATCAACCATCACTGGCAGTGCTCTAATCCACCTCCTAGAAACTACCAGTTCCCCTGTAGGCAATATAGTCCCAAACCCTGCAGTGCAGTACTCACTAGGTCTAAACAATCTATCAATGACCTTACTAGAAACAAATGAATGTGTAGCACTAGAGTCAATAAATACAGTAAAAGGAGAGCCTGTGCTAGAAAGTTGACCTGTCACCACCGAGGGACTAGCCTCGGCCTCTGCCTGTGTCAAGGTGAACACTCGAGCTAGAGTCAAGCTGTCCACCTTCCATGCTTCCCCTTTCTTCACTGTTGGGAAATCCTTCTTGAGGTGTCCCGCAACCCCACACACATAATAGGCCTTGGCCCGGCATTCTCTTGGATGGCATCTTCTGCACCTCATGCACTATGGGTAACTCCTCCATGTGTCAACGCCTCCCTGGCAGCCACCCTGAATACCCCGACCCCTCCTATTAGGACCAGTAGCGGTCAAAGTGTCAGGGGTCTTTCTCTTCAGATCACTAGGGCCCCTACCCCTACCAGATCCTGAATATGGTGGCACCGTTCTGCAAACCTCCCGTCTCACAGCATTCTCCTTCCAAATCTTGTTTTCCGCTTCCTCAATGGTAAGAGCCTTCTCAACAGCCTGAGCATAAGTCGTTCCCCCAGGTACTATTGTAATTCTCACATCTCGGGCTATCATAGCATTAATCCATATGATAAATCTATCCTGCGTAGCTGCATCAGTAGGCACAAG
Source organism: Humulus lupulus (assembly GCF_963169125.1). Classification (NCBI taxonomy): domain Eukaryota; kingdom Viridiplantae; phylum Streptophyta; class Magnoliopsida; order Rosales; family Cannabaceae; genus Humulus; species Humulus lupulus. The sequence continues at coordinate 163,054,204 of NC_084795.1, forward strand.
ATCTGGTGCAAACTTGGCAAGTCTATCGAACTTCAGGGCATACTCTGTAAATGTCATGTTGCCCGGTATCAATCCCACAAATTCATTCACCTTTGCTGCCCTGATGGCAACATTGTAATACTTCTGACTAAATAAATCCTTGAATTCGTCCCAACCCAAAGTAGTAACATCTCTAGTCTGTGATGCCACTTCCCACCAAATGCGGGCATCCTCTCTCAGCATATATGTGGCACAAGCCACCCTGTCATGACTCTCTACCCTCATGAAGTCCAGGATAGTAGTTTTCATACTCATCAACTGTTCGACCTTTAGTGGATCTGGTGCCCCCTCAAAAGTTGGAGGATGTTGTCTCCTGAACTGTTCATACAATGACTCCCACCTATTCCCAACCTCCAATGGATGTACAACTGGCGCTAGCAAGTGGTACAATGGATGAAACACTCTCTGACGGAGCCTGCTGTCTCAGAATTGGATATGTTCATCTTTGCTCTGAAGCCACGCGTGCATATCTGCCATAATCTGCTGCTAGTTCTCAGGGACTGGTGGAGGGTTCTGACCTTGGTCATCATCTCTAGTCTCAGACCTAGTGCCAACTAGTTGTATAGATCATCTTGGATGCATAGCTATCCAAGTTAATCTGTAATCAACAACTCGACGATCAGACTATGATGATAGGGTAATAATCCTTGCATAATCTACCATTGAAACTCAATCATTCACAAGCAATCAAGATATAACAGTTTATCCAAATATTCATTCACATACAACAGCAATGCTAATAAGCACGCCTCAATATCATCACATAGTAGTCAAGGGACAGGCCCTATCAGTATCTCATGCTCCCTATTAATCAAACAGATAACATCAATCATGGTTCTTTCCAATCACTTAAGCATATAAACACGTATACACAATTACAAAACCCTGAGTCGAGCATGTCTTTAGCGGCGAATGTACATGTTCAGCCAGTCTTCAAGAACCCTTTAACCTAGGATGCTCTGATACCAAGGTGTAACGCCTTGGATAACCCAGACAGTTACACTGTGTGTTTCTAAAGGTGCAAGACTTGCTAATCAAGTCGTTTAGTTGAAAATGTGTCACTAAAACCATAATTGAACTAAGGTTAAAAGATTTTGGTCATAAAAGATAAATTTCATTTAAATAAGCGTTTGATACACGGGATCCCAAAAATAGGGTCAAATAACAGTTTACAAAAAATTTAAGAGGTTATAAACAACCATAAGCCACTCTAATGGAAAAATAGGCACTTTAGGGTCTCCTGTCCCTGTATCATCCCTCAGTCGAGTAGCCGACTACATTCTACCCCAGAGCTCTCCAATTCAGGGTTGGTCCAGCTTACCCTTGCCTTTACCTGAACCATGTAGCACCCGTGAGCCAAGGCCCAGCAAGAAAATCATGTCACAGAGCATAATCAATAATCACTAATCAAATAATTCACAAATCATCAATCAGATACTCAGTAGACCACATTGTTCACATAATCAATGATATCAGTCATCAAACCAACAATCTATCACTCAGGTAATTATAATGCCATAATCATTAGATTCACAACAGTAAACACACTATACAATATCCAGGGTTGACGCTCTTATGCCGCACCCTTTGTTTATCCCATTGACTCTGGCTCGCTTAGGCCGAGCTCAGTGATTATATAATTAACCTTAGCTACTAGTGGCTGAGCCGCGTCCTGTGCGCCAATATTAAATCCGACACTCTTAGGTCGTTTATTTCATGTTCACATAGCATAATACCATCATGCAACATTGCATACAAGTATAGGGAACTCTTAGTCCCAACATAGCCACATAACTGGGTGCAGTTTTCTTACCTTTGATTCCGAGTGCTTTGGTTAAAAAAATTGACCCTCGAGCACGATCTCGCTTCGAGCCCTAGCGTACACCTAGTCACAATCCATAAAATGATACTTCAGTGAGTTAGAATTCCAAAGGTCAATCCCAGGACTAAACTCATGCTCTCGGGACCTCTAATTCCACCAAACGAGGTGGTGAAACCATCCCCCCAAGCCCCAAAGAAAAACTCTAAAAAGTACCCAAAAACCAAGTAGTGAAGGAAGGGTAGTGCTACAACACTACAAGAGAGCGCTACAGTGGTATAGTTAGAAACTTCAACCCCCAAAAAACTCAGCCTAGTGCTGTAGCGCTCCCAACCTAGCGCTACAGCGCTACAACCAAAAAATGCAAAGTTTTGGGTTTTTCCCTTAGAACTTTTCCAAGCCAAAGCTCCAAAAACCCATTCCAAATCTAAACTAAACTCAAAATTGAAGCTACAATTCACTATAGCCCAACCAAAACACCAACATAACACCAAACCTTGACTAACCACTTCATCAAACACAAAAATTAAACTTGAGCTTTTAAGCTCAAGAACACCATCTAAGACTAAAAACCCAAATAATCTAGGTCAGAAATTGTTACCTCAGCTGAGTAAATCAAGCCCAAGGTTGCCTTCAATGCCCTTTCAAACTTTAGTTCCTCCAATCCCCAAGCTTAAGTCCTTAAATTCCCATCCAAAAATCCAATTTCAGAGATCAATCTCAACAAAACTCATAAATCTCAAAAACCTTAAACCTTACCTTAATTTATAAGCTAACCCTAGCTGAACTTCTTAGCTACTCCAAGGATCAAAACCCCAAGCCCTTGCCTAAACTTCCTTTGAGTTCTCAGCTTCAAAATTCTCAAAGGAGAGTGAGAGAGAAAGAAATCGTGAGGGGAAGAGAAATGGGTAAGTTGAGTGTTCTGTTTTCCTTCTTTTTCATTCACAACTTCTACACTTTCCACTACTTTCTACAAAAGTCTAAAGAAGCAGAGTATATTAGTTATTTCTCTTAATAATCAAAAGACCCTTTTACCCTCCCAACTAAAAACTAAACCTTTTAATCAATCTAAGGGTATTTTGGTCATTCGCTCCCAATTCTCGCTAATTCCTTGAGTGTCCCTATTATTTACCACTTAAATCCCATCATCTAATTAATCACCAATTATTTTCCCCAATGTCTAATAATCTCCAATATATCTCTCAAATTCCCAGAAATACCCCTAGGCTTCCCTGAGTCGGGTATAAACCCCTGTCGTGACTATTCGCTAAATTGCTCACTAGGATCGTCTCAAGCCACATGCTGCAAATACATCCACATAATAATGTGGTCTCAACAATTTACCACAAATAATCACATGTATGCCCTCAATGGGCCAAAATTACAAATATGCCTCTGTAAGCTAAATAGAGCCTACATGCGTACTAATACTCATAATCATGCATTTCACATATCCATATAAACATATAAGCATGCTTATCACATAATCCTACATTAAATCATTTAAATCACACTAATCAAACCAATTATGCCCTCCCGGCACACTAATCAATCCTCCATCCTGGATGACTCCAATTGCATCTTATCTAGAACACGGAGTCCTACCCAACAGGCACAATGAATCCAAGAAATTGATGAGGTAAGCTGCTTGGTACCTAATCCTGGATGGGGTTATGTACAGAAGGGGTTTTTCATGCCATTACTCAAGTGTGTCAACCAAAAAGATTCAGGATGGCTGCAGGAGGAAGTACATGAGGGTTTCTATGGAAACCATGCAGGGGGCAAAGTCTGTCTAAAAAGATTTTAAGGCAAGGCTATTTCTAGTCAACTATGAACGAAGATGCCTTTGCATATGTTCGAAGATGTGACAATTGCTAAAGATTTGCCAAGATACCCCGAGCAGCCCCCAACAAGCTCACTCAAATGCAAAGTCCATGACCCTTCGCCATTTAAGGAATTGACCTTATTTGTTAATTCCCAAAGGGAAAAGGGGGAGTAATGTACACAGTAGTGGCACTTGATTACTTCACCAAGTGGATGGAAGCCAAACCACTGACAACCATCACTTCCAAAAAAGTACTGGACTTTGTGGTGAAGAATATAATCTGCAAATTTGGTCTACCCTAGAAGATAGTGTTCAACAACGACACCTAGTTTGACAACCAACTATTTATTAATTTCTTTGCCAAGCATGACATCACAAAAAATTTCTCAGCAGTCTCGCACCCTCAAGCAAACAGGCATGTAGAAGCAGTTAACAAAACTCTCAAAGACACTCTGAAAAAGTGTCTAGAAGAGGCTAAGTGAAACTGGCCTGAAAAACTATCTGAAGTAAGTTGGTCATACAGGACTACCGAGCGAACAACTACTGGTGATACCCCCTCTGCACTTGCATATAGATATGAAGCAATGATACCAGCAAAGGTAACTCCACCATCTCACTGGCGTACGACATACGACCAAAATTGTAACCATCAATTGATGGCCGAGTCCTTAGACCAGATTGAAGAGAGATGCGAAAAGTCCAACATACAATTGGCTGCCCAGCAACAAAAGGTTGCCAAATACTTCAATTCTAGAGTTAAGAAACGAAAGTTTGACGTGGGTGATTTAGTCCTATGAAGAGTATTCCCAGAAACTCGAGATGCTTCGGCGGGAGTACTAGGTCAAAGCGGGGAAGGTCCTTACCAGGTTACAGAGATAGTACTGCCCAACACGTACAAGTTGGCACGGTATGACCAAGATCTCAAATTAGTACCTATCCCCTATTACTAGAATAGGGAATACCTAAGGAAGCATTACTAATAAAGACTACTTTTAAGTGATCATTGACTGGCTGGTACAGACACGGATCACCCCTACCACCGACCAACTAGAGTTAGCTTTATTAATTATGCATAGGCATAATTTTCCCATTTATTGTAATAATTAATATTTATGAATGTAAGCTACAGTGTAGTGACACAACTAGTATGGTTAACTTTTAATCAATAAGACACGATTTTTGTCCATTTTTACAAGCACTACTTTACAATGATTACCTTGCTAGATAGTATGTCACGGATTGTCGGCAGTGTATGAAACCTTTTTAGGTTTTGGCAAACCCATGTACCCCCGAACAGGTTATTATGAACAACTTTGGTCAATTAGCAAGTGACCAAGAGGATAACCCAAGAGATATGAATCCTGCTCGGTCACATGGGGGGGCACCATAGTCATACATGGACAAGCAAAGGAAAAAGCGTGTAATTAAAAGGACTTAAAAATGTTATTTTTTATTAATGTTAAAGTGCTTGTGCGTTGCTCGGTACATACTAGGCAACAACAAAAAAAGAGCCATAAAACAATTGCAGTAGATAGGGTTGAACAATATTTGTTTACAACCCATTCAAAAAAATTAAACCTCTCCGATTTACAGAGCCGCACAACTCCAAAAGTAGTATACGCATAGTAGAAAAATAAAATAAGGAACGAGTGGATATATAGTTAAAACGATAGGCATTTTATAGAAAAGTGTAAAGATTGCTTGAGATTAAAGGCTGCTCGGCTCAACCATGCTGTTTTGACCAAAGTGTAAAGATTGGTGGAGATTAAAGGCTGCTCGACTCAACCCTTTTTTGTCTTTGCGAAAATAAAAGAAAAGCTAAAAAAAAGTGTTTCAAGGGTCTTGAGGCTGGGGAGTTAGTTGGTTGTGGAGCTGATCGGTTGGTTGGTCTTGAGGCTGGGCGGTAAGTAAGTCTTGAGGCTAGTCAGTAGGAGGAGAAGTGTCAGCTAAAGCATTCAGACTGAAAGGCAGAGTAGAATCCTGGGGAGCAAGAGGGTTTTCTTGTTAATCAACAGAGAAAGTAGGATCCTGGACAACTTGAACCTGTTTGGTGGACACAGTCTGGGCCTCGAATTGTTCTCACTTAGTACAGTATTGCATAAGCTCAGTGAAAGCCTCCCCCAGATAGCTATAATCCACCCCCTTATTGCGCATCCAGAAGTCATAGAAAGTGCTCAAGCCAAAAGCCTCGTAGGTCGAGGCATCAGCAACCCTGCCAGCTTTCTCTTCATCAAGGGCCTTTGCTAGTTCATCCATCTCTTCCTGAATGACTCTCCCCTCAGCATCATTCCTCATGTCAATTTCCTTCAGCTCCTCCAACTTCCTCTCAAGTTGATTGACATCAAGATTCCTCTACTCGGTGGCAGTCTTGAGCCCCTCATTTTCATTGGAGATCTGCTCGATGGTCTGCTGAAGATTTCAGACTTGCTCAGCCAGTTAAGCAACTTGAGAGGCTTTGTCCTAGGACTCTTTCACCAAGACAACCACATGTTTTCTCAACCCCTTGGCTCGGTGATGAGCGTAGCTGAGATCCAGCATACCGTGCAATATGAAACGAAGAAATTTAGAACAAGTAACAAACAAGAAATATTAGTTAAACACCGAGCAAATCAATTATTTATCCTAGCAACATCCTAAAGACCGGTGCTAGTGATGTAATCTAGGGATTTGGTACTGAGGGTATCCATGAATTCAACTTAGGAGGAGGACACCCTTTTTATATGCCTTGTTGGATGGCCATGGCTTTCTTCAAAGGCCCGTGGGTCTCCTCTGTAGGTTTTCAACAGCGCCCTCTTAGGCTTTGCTCAGGGTGGCCAGCTCTGGGCAGTGGTGTATGGGTAACCTCCTCGGCAGAAAGTCCTTTGCTTTTGCCAGATTTGCACAACAGTGTATGCACCTTTTTTCTGAGTGGAAGTCTTATCAGGGGTCTTCTCGACCTGCTCGGTAGCTTCGGCAAGTGAGTCAGCTTTCTAATGCTTGGCTGAGGGAGCCTCACTGCTAGTACCACTCGTATACTTCTGGGCAAACTTCTTGAAAAAGACGGACGACATATCTATAAAATGAAAGCAAAAGATTAGTAAAGATGCCGAGCAGGTTCAGAGCAAGAAAAAAAAAATAATTAAGCAAAAGTAAAAGCAACCTGTGAAAATAGAGTCTGATCACCCTCTTCGTCTCCCCTTGAGAAGTTAGCTGCCCCGAGCAAAAGATCCCCATCACTGTTTGATGAGTCTGAATCTATATGCTCTATTGTAGCCTGCTTACCCTTTCCAGGTTGGGGGGCAGTGGCAATTTTGGGAGCATCTTGCTCGGTAGGCTCCTTGATAGCAACTTCGACCGAGCTTCTTGTTCGGTGGGCTATGTAGGGTTAGAACAGAGGAATTGATGACTTGGTTTGCTTCTTGCTAGGTGGTGGACTGAGCGACCTAGTGCTGGAGGGGGGTTTTCTAGGCGATTGCTTGGTAGGGTTGGCACCCTTGGCCCTCGTCTTGGGCTCAGGGTAGAGCCCAGTAGATGCAAGTATTTTTATGGTATTCAAGGCCACCAAATATTTGCGGAAAGGGTCCATGGCAGCTAGTTCTCTGGCCCTTCTCTCCATCTCTCTGGTGGGGGTCGACCAACTGAAGGGGTCGTTACGATGGAAGGACAGGTGATTAGCAACAATGTTTGCTGTGACGAAGTATTGGCTGGCATACTCCCCAACCTTGGAGATACCATCATTATTTTCTAAATAAATGTTGGAGTCTCGGTGGCTGAATTAAAAATACCTTGACTTGCCTTGTCGAGGGCTGGACTTGAGGTTAAAGAGATAATTTATTTTGTGTGCAGTCAACACTAGCCAATTCAATGATTTGTACAAAACATAGAGGGCCGAGATGAACCGGATGCCCTTAGGACTGATTTGGGTGGGGCAAAGCCCAAAATAATCTACCACACTGCGTAAGTATGGCAGAAGTGGAAGAGTAACGCCATCATTAATATGAAATCTGCTCCAGGCGCAGAATTGGGCCCCGGGGTGCTCGACAGTCTATACAACAGCAGGTTTGAGGATAGAAACATCTTCAATCTTGAAATGCTCTTTGATGTTCTGCAACTATTTGTCAGAAATAGTGCTAGTAGGAGCTACGTATTGAGGTGCCTCCTCTGTCTCTGATACAGGGTTGAGAATGGCCTCGGTATAGATCTCTGTTGCGTAGTCTGTTTTGGTTTCCCCTTCCTACCCTGAGGTTCTCGGCTCTTCCTTAGGGGGTGGGACCTCCTGCGCATCCCCGATGGTGGCATAGCGTGCCACATGGGGATCTTCCTCCTCCGCACCACAGTTAGTTTGTTTGCTGCGGGCCATTGATTGTTCCAAGTGATGAGTTACAAGCCGGTTCAGTGGTCACCTTCCCTCTGCGCACACAAGAAAAATGGAAAGGTGACGCGAGAGCACCGAACAGTACTAGTCGGTAGGGATGTCATAGGATATACAGACCAGCCCAAAACAAACACGGTACGATATACTGAACAGCTGGCAGATTAGACCAAAAGCAAGTAAACCCGAGAAGGTGGAGGGTTTTCCCCAATGAAAATTTTCAAGTGTTGTTCTTGGTGTTCTTCAAGAACACTGAATGCAAGTTAACAAAAAAGGGACGTCAAAACTCTGTTTTTATAAAATCAGAGGTTCAAATAAGTTACCCAATCCGAGGGCCACTCAAAATATTCATCTATTTACAAATTCGAGCAACATGTATTCAAGAAATATAGGGATCTATCAAGAAAGTTACCCACGGTCACAATGAAAAAAAGTAAATAAAAATGAAAGCATTTTGCGTGAGTTACAAGAATAACAAAAGGGAAAAGGGATGACTTACTAGTAGCGAGTGGCTGGAGCGAATGCGGCACGAAGACCCTCGATAGAGCATAACTAAGCGATGGTCGATGTGGGAGTTTGAGGTTCAAAGAGCTCTAGATACATGTAATGTCTAGAAGAGGGAGAGTGTAAAATGATATTAGGGAAGGAGGAGGTTATTTATAAGCCGGACACAACATTTTCTCTTCTATCACGACATTGATGAGTCGTCTCTTCAACTACTATAGGCACTCCTCCCTAGACACGTCAGCACATCCTTCCAATCACGTTGCCTCAACCATGAGGCACCTCGGCCACTTTTCAGTAACTGCACGACACAAGTAGTGGAGGAACATTATGCCGCTTTATGGTTCCAAAAGGAGGCGGGGAAATTGAAAAGTCATTTCTTGGAAATACTAAAAACATTAACTACATCAGGTGTTATGCCACGTAGTAGGGATCATATACTCCTGACCAGGTTGGACGGTATGGTCCTCAAAAGAAAGTTTCCATGTTGCTTAGCACCATTGCAAACTTGGAGGGAAAATGTTATCCCACAAATTGGCATATCTGATGTGGCACTAAACTTGGACACATGGAGCAAATTTGGTAGACCACCTGGCAGGTTGGGTGATGTATACTTGCAGGGTATACTATCTTCAGATGCTCAGCAGCTCTGCATGACCCCCAGAAAACATGTTGGTCAGTATGATAGACAGGCTGGTCGGAATACATTGACAAATGAATAACAGTCGCTGCTCGGTATGCTTGCCAAGAGAGCAACTAGTATGTATGACGAGAAAACATATTTGCTTGGATGAAAGCAGTTAAACTATCTGTTAGCACTCCACAAGAATCGCTCGGCCACCCGCAAAAAGCACCTGGCAACCCTATAAACTTGGTCAAGGCTCCTGAAGAATATGACAATAACCACCTGCGAGAAGAAAATGATATTTCCCTATTAGTTATGCTCAGGTGAGAGGGACAATATAAATACAAACTCTCCGCCATAGTGGAGGGGACACACAAAAATAGCCTATCGACCAACACCAGAAACATATCGAGCAGCCTGGCTTGGTACTTAGCAGCAATTCTGCCATTCTGTATTGTGTTTTACACCTAGAAATCTAACTGTATTCATTGGTTATCTTATGTAAACCCTTAAGATCAATATAAATCTAAGAGGAAGTAGGTCATTACCAATTCTTGGGGCCGAACCTCTATAAATCATGGTGTTCTTTATAATTTATTACTCATTATTATTATGGTATGGGATCATTTATGGTTCATTGATTGTCTAATTGAAAGCTCTCTAATTAATTATTTGACTCCACGACAGTTGGCTAAAAAACCAGTCAACAACCTTGTTTTGCCGCTTAGGACGGCTTATTTTGTAATCCCAGAGTTGTAAACAATTTTTAAACTTGTATTTTGAGATCCCATGTAAAGACTAAAGTTATCTTTTAATGGAAATGTTTATTCCTTGACCAAGATTTTTAATACCTAAACCCTTAGTGGCTTAATCACATGTGTTAGCCCAAATGACTGGTTTAGCGAGTCGCACACTAATTTAAACACACGTGGTAATGGACCCTAATTAGCAGGGTGTTACACCACTATGATGAGGATTCGTAACCTTCTGACTTGGATTAGTGGTTTCTAAATCTACCTTGTTTTCATTGACTTGTGTTGGTGAGGATAGAACAATAGTTTTTTGTTTTTCTATCTAATACTATTTTGCTACGAGGCTTGAAATTCATTATATAGTCATTTTCTAGAAAAGTAGCATTTGTAGAGCCAAACACTTTACAGTATACTAGACTATAAAAAAACCACCCTGAGTACCTTTAAGATAGCCAACAAACAAGCAAATCTCAGTTTGTTATTCTAGATTTCCTACCTTTTTCCTCAAGACATAAGCAGGACACCTCCAAATTCCATAATGACGTAAACTAGGTTCATGACCATTCCATAATTCTAGTGGTGTCTTGGAGACAGCTTTGAGACGGCACAACATTTAAAAATTTTCAAATGCGGTCTAAGTAGTATGTGTCTAGAAAAGATCTGGGTAAGAAGTTAGTAGACTTGAATAGCTTATCATAGAGCACATATTTTCATAAATGTGCAATTCACCCCGCTCAGCAACACCATTCTATTGCGTAGTCCTTAGGGTAGTTGCTTTAGAAAATTCTCCAAGTTCAATTAAATGATCTTGTTTCTGATTATAAAAATATCCTCCACCCAATCAAATCATAAGATATTTAACGTTTTACCTAATATGGTTTTAAAGCCAGCAATGAATTCTTTGAACTTCTTTACAAATTCTCAAAATTCCTATGCTTTAGGTACTTACATGAGTCTCTAGAGAAAGGATCAATGAATGTGAAGAAACACTCATAACCACCCATCACTTGAACATTCATTTGCCCCCACACATTTGAATATATTAGCCCTAGTGGTTCTTTGACCCTTTCTCTTATCACAGAGAATGGACGCTTAGTCATTTTTCCCTCTAGACTACTATCACAAACAGGTAGGTCACCCTAGGTGAGTTCCCTCAAAGGCCCAACCTTTGTTAGTCTTTGAATCCTATCATAGCAAATATGACCAAAGCGAAGATGCCAAAGGTCCATCATTTCTAACGTTATTGACCTTTTGTCGTTTAATGATCCTAGATTTAGCTATCTTAAACAACTCATTATTTAGTATATAGGATGCATTTAATTGAATAGATATAGCCCGTTTTCCATACATCCACTCCACAATTCACACCCATTTAAAGAAATAGGATTTTATTACTTGTGAAAGTAACTACAAATTGTTGTTGATGTAATAAGAAAAACTGCAATTAAAATTTCCATTTAAAATCAGAATAAAATAAACATCGTCTTAAAACAATATATTTATTTCAAAAAATCATTCAAGCTTATCCTTTTTCCTTGTGTGATATGATCAACCCTTGATGGATTCCAAGCTTTGGCATTTTATCCTTCATGGCATTCCTAATGCTAAAAAAATTGTATAAAAGTACATGCATGTTTAGTAGATCCTGATTCAACGATCCAAAACTGAAGAATCATCCTCTAAAATCACATGCATCCAAGACAAATTTCATAATCTTGGGTTCCATATGCCTTGAGTACTAGACAATCTTGTTCCGATTCCCAGTCCCCTTGCAGTTGGAAATACTCCCCTTTAGTGTACTTATAATTAGGCCTGGCTCCAAGATGCTTTGCATCATTTGATGCCTTGCCAATGGACTTCTTATTCTTTTTGTTTGAATTTCTTCCTCATTTCCTCTTCAAAGAAGAAGCTTAAGGCAACTTCTCCTTGAGCATGTGTGGTAGTATTCGTCTTCTCTCCTTTACTCAGTCCACCCCCAATAATCCTCTTTGAAGGATTTGGTGATCGTTGCATAGGGAAAATAAGGATATCTATGATTAACACGAACTCGTTGTTGTCCATAATCAACACCATTGTAACACCCTACTACCCTAGAGTCGTTACCATGTGATTTTAAAATGTACCATTAGCTCGCTAATCGAGGTTTAGACTGAAAAGTGTGATTAATCAAAATAAAAACTCGGTTACTGAAAATTAAATATAAAAGGTTTGGACATTCATTAAAATTATAAAAGTGTTACATTGGGATCCAAAAATACTATTTTGAAATATATTTACAATCCAAAAGTTAGGGTACAGTCGACCTAAGAGACAAAATCAAACGTTTACAATGTGCCCCTCAAAACAACCCCAGCCGTGGCGGCCAGGCAGGCCAAACATGTACGCACCGCTCCATGCCCCCAACTCATGCTTGGTCGGCCTTTCCTTTGCCTTACCTGCACCATAGAGCACCCGTGAGCCAATGCCCAGCAAGAAAACTCCACATACATATCATATAACAAATCATTATAGTAAATGCATAGCTTTAAACAGATAACACTGACTATTCACATAACGGCCTATGGAAACCCAGGTGCATTACCAGGCACTGTGTTCACGGTCATCACCAAACTGGTGAGTACAAAACCCTAGATGGCCATGCCATGGAGGCCTACATTCAGCATGCTTATCGTCGTTCCTAGCCTTCACCAATCAGTCATAATCATACAAACATGGCATAACAACTATGAAAATTCACACATAGCATTAAACATAGATAATCGAGCCATGCCTTGCTTTACGGGCACAAACATTTTCTCACCTGTGTCCCGAGCTGACTGACTTGTGCGATCTCGAGCACGATCCCTAAACCAGAGCCTTGGTGGTAAAACCTAGTAACAACGCAATAATAATAAACATCCATCAAGCCCTAAACCAATTAAAAACTTCGGAATAATATTCTAGCCTCCGAGACCTCGAATTCTACTAAATCGGGTAGTAGAACTCTTTCCGAGCACTTAAATTTGAGTTCCCAAGCTTAAAACCCTATTTTGGCAAATAATACTTATTTGAGTCGCGACCCAGCTCCATAGGGCCGTGACACGCTACAAGTCAGAGAGGCCAAAGGCTCTCTTACGAGGGATAAGGGCCGCAGTGCGCCTCAGCCTGCGCCATGACTCCTAGACGATTTCAGAGGCTCTGAATCCTTCTCGCACACACAGGCCACGACGCCTGAAGAACAGGGCCATGGCTCGAGCCCAAAACATTGAAATCTTCAATGTTTTCACTGTGATTTCCTCAGCCAAATTTACCGATTCACACTTAAATCAATTCCTAAACCCAGAATTTAAACTAGAATTCATATCAAGGCAGCATAATCAGTGGAAGTACCCCAAAAACTATCTCATAATCTCATCAAAACCAAAAATTAGCCTAAGGCTCAATCCCCATGAGATCCCCTAAATCACAACATAAAATTAACAAAATTTAGAATAAAATCCTTACCTCAACTGCAAATCCGACCCTGAACTAAACCCAAACACTTCAAGCTTCAATTCCCTTTAGTTCCAAGCTTCCCTACTTTGAATTTCAGCAAAATCCCCAAGCTAAAGAGAGAGAGAGAGAGAGAGAGAGAGAGAGAGAGAGGGGGGAAAAGGCTGAGATAATGTGTTTTTGTTTTCTGATTAGTCATAGAGTCCTAAGACGTCAATCCTAGTATATCCTTTGAAAATGACCAAAATGTCCCTACGTTAACCCTTAGCCGTTTAATGCCTCCAAGGTAAATCCCGTCATTTGCCACATTTGTAACGACCCAAATTCACTAATAAGGCTTAAGGGCCTTGATTAGTGTGCCAGGAGGGCATTACTGGAATAATTGTGATTTAATGAGTTATTATATGTTTAATGATGCTTATATGATAATTGATTATATTATGTGGTAATATGATATGTGATATATGCGAGAACCACATTATGATGTGGATAAATCTGGAGCCGGCGACTTGAGGCGATCCTAGGGCTAGATAGCGGGAAAAAGTCATAATGGGGTATTATAATTAACTTTGGGAAAGTCAGGGGTATTTTAGGTATCAGGTAGTGATTTAGACTATCCGGTGATGAAAATAAATAATTGGAGATATATTTGAGGTTAGGGTGTCTAGGCGAGAATATTGGGGGATTTTACCATTTCGGCCTCGGGGACGGTTTCGGTACCCCGAGCCTCGGGATTAACTTAATGGATAAGTTAGACTTAAGGAAGCCTTTAGAAGAAAAACACAAACCGACTAAGCATTTTCTCTCAGCTCACTTACACGCTCAAAGGAAACCAAGGAGAGAAAAACACAGAAAACTTAAGGGAGAAGCAAGTTGGAATTCTGAGATTTGTAGAGTGGATTTGGGAGTCTAGCGCAGGGGTTTAATCAAGGAACTGGAGCAAGATTTAAGGTAAGCATCTAACTCTGTTTTCTGTGGTTGAATTATGAGTTTTAGCTAGGTTTTGGTTAAGTGCTGTAGCAAGTTTAGTTGTGGTGTTCTAAGGCAGAATTAAGAAGGGAACTTGGGGACCTAGCTTGGCCACAGCTTGGTGAAGTGATTCTACAACAAAGGTGAGTTCTAACTCCAAGTTTAGAGGTTCTAGATTGTGTTTGAGTGGCTGGTTTGGGTGTTTGTAGCACTTGGGTTTCAGAAATGGAAAGGAGAGGATTAGAGTGTGATGGACTGTGTTTTCTTGGGAATTATGTTGCTTAGATCATGTAAAAGAAGTTGGGAGTTAATTGGTTTTAAGTTGGGGGCTTTGGGATATCTTAAGGTGAGCTTTAGAGATTGAAAATGGTGGTTTTTTCTGGGTTCGAAGGGTCGGGTCGCGGCATGGTTCTTGCTGAGCGGTGACCCTTCAAGGTTGTTGCATGCTGAGGAAGGAGGGCAGGCCGTGGCATGGTCCAAGCAATGCCGCGGCCCTTACCTATTTTTGTGCCTTGGATGGCTCTGTTTGGGGGCCATGCCACGGCATGGGTGGCCTATGCCGCGGCGCTTAAGGGATTTTGGGATTTTAAGATTTTAGGCTTGGGAATTTAACCTAGGGTGCTCGGGGTTGAGTCTTTTACCATATTTGGTGAAGTTCAATGTTTCGAGTACTAGAACTTGGCTTGGAAGCTTATTTAAGGTTGTTAATGGTGTCTTTCTTCATGGTTGTGACTAGGTGTTAAGCTAGGGCTCGAGGATCGGATCGCGCTCAAGGAGTATCGCCCGTAACTAACTCATCTGAAAGCTAAAGGTAAGAAAATTGCACCTGGTTGATTATATGAGACGGGACTAAGGGCTCCCTATTGTAAAAGCTTGAAAGGATGGTATTATGCCATGCAAGCCATTTAGTGAACCAACGGCCTAAGGGTGCCAAGGGTCTCACTAGCGCACAGGGCGCGGCTCGGCCACTGGTAGCCGAGGACAGCTTATTATGCACTGAGCTTGGTTTAAGCGGGCCAGAGTCAGTGGGTTAAACAGAGAGCGCGGCCTAAGTCGTCGGCCCTGATTATTATGTGATATGAGCAATATATGTGGTAGAATGTATCTTGTATTGGATTGTATATGCTGATTATCTGTTGTGGATTATCTAGTGAATATACATCCATATTGAGTTATTCGTCTGTTATTATTGTTTGAGTTATCTGTGATGTTTTCTTGCTGGGCCTTGGCTCACGGGTGCTACGTGGTGCAGGTAAAGGCAAGGGCAAGTTAGATCAGCCCTGAGTGGAATGTACATAGCCAGGTGCTCGGCTGCCACGGTTGAGGTCTAGGCAAGGACATGGAACCTAAAGACTGTCTATTTTGCCTTAGTATGGCTAGTGGATACTTATGTACTTTTGGAAGTCTGTAAACTTATTATAACTTTGTGTTTATGGGATCCCTTGTTTATTACAGTTTAAATATATGAAATGAGTCTTTTGAGACTGAAACTGTAACGACCCAAATTCACTAATAAGGCTTAAGGGCCTTGATTAGTGTGCCGGGAGGGCATGGTGGGAATTATGTGTGACTATTATGATTAAGATGCATGATTATGATTTTAAGCATGTTGTATGACTATGAGAATTATATTATGTGATAATTATGATGTGTGAATTATACCACGTGGGTGCTGTGATACCAGTGTGATGCACGTGCCGAGACGGTCCTAGAAAGCTAGATAGTGGTAACTGGTAATTTGGTAACCTGCGTAACTGTTAGTAACCATAGAGAGTAACAGGTTTTATGGGGAAAGTGGTAGAATTGCAAAGCTGGTGAAAAGACAAGTATGGCCTTGAGGTTTAGTTAGGAAGGGGTATTAGTGGAAGGGTAGAACAGTCATTTGGTAGGATAAATGATTATTAGCTGAAGGGAAAATATGATATACGTATAACACTTGGAGAAATGGGTTTATGCTGAAATTGGGGACCTAGAGGAAGAGCAAACCTAAGAAGAAGAAGGGAGAAACTGAATTTAGCTTTTGGAAGAAGAATTTAAGGGTGATTGAAGTTGTCAAGCAAGCTTAGATCAAGGATATTCAGAGGTAAGATCTTGATTATGATATATCCAAGTTTTAAGTCTGAAATTTTAGTTAATGAATGTGAATTGAGGCAAGTTGGTGGCTGGTTTTATGTAATTTCAGAATTGGGAAATCAAGGGGGAAGGAGGTTTAGAGCTGGAGGTTGGACTCATCATTCAAGGTAAGGTCTCTGTGTGTTTATTAGGCTTGTTTCTGTTAAGGTATAGGGAGTTTGGAGTGTGGTCTGTGTTTGAGTTCAAGCTGTTTTTAATTTTCTGGTTTGGATTGTTAAGTGTGAAATTCAGGAGTGAATTTTAGGATTGAAGGTGTGAGTGAGCTTGGGCATGATGTTTTTGGGTTGTTGTGAGGTTTATTAAGGGTTTAGAGTTGGTTTTGGGACTTAGGATGGAGTTTGGGGTGATTTGGAGAGGTTGGAGCTCGGGAAAATGCGAAGGAAAAACCCAGAATTCTGGGCTGTGAAGGCGTGCCGCGGCACGGGTTTTGTGTGCCGCGGCTTGGAGTCTCTGACTGATGGGTGTCGCAGCACAAGGAAGTGGTGCCGCGGCACAAGGCCAATTTCAGAGTGTCACTTTTTGCAATTTTTGGCCTTTGCTCCAGGGGTTCGGGGGATGTCTCCGGGGTGTTGTTCTAAGGTTTTGGGGGTTCCGAGAGTGTGGGTTAGGTTCTGGGACGGTAGTCTTGGATTGGTTAATGAAAAAAAATATTATGTTTGTGTTGTGATTAGGACTTTGGAGAGGCTCGGAGTAGAGGACCGTGCTTGTGGCTACGTGGCATCGGAAACCAGTGAATTGAAAGGTAAGAAAACTGCACCCGAATGTATGATCGTGATAGGACTAAGTGCTCCCGAGAGTTGTATTGTGTCATCGTTGGTATTATGCCAAGGGACACGTATAAGCGGTCTAAGAGTACCGTTCATGATCTTAGCGCACGGGGCGCGAATTGGCCATTGGAAGCCAGAAACAATAGGTTAACAGAGGGAGCAGCCTGTGAGCGCTAGCCCTGGTTAACATTTGTGTTTTATGTATTTTGAGCTGAGATGCTTAGTATGTGGTATACTTGAATGATGATATACTTGAATTTATGAGATGCTATATGAGTAATTGACTTGATTGCTAGTTGTTCATGCTCTGTTATTGCTGTGTTTTCTTGCTGGGCCTTGGCTCACGGGTGCTTCGTGGTGCAGGTAAGGGCAAAGGCAAGCTGGACCAGGCCTGAGGTGGAGAGCTCCGAGGTGTGATGTACATAGCCAGCCGTTCGATCACCACGGTCGAGGAGTGTGTCAGGACAGAGATTACCTAACAGCTCGTTTTTGCCTTAGTATGGCCAGTCAATGTATTTAAACTTTGTAAATTCTGTAAGTGGCCTTTAAACTGTCATTTTTGGGATCCCATGTAACGGAACAATGTTTAGTAATGAAAATGTAACTTTTGAGACCAAAACACTTTTAACCCTAGTTCCTCTACTGTTTCAGAACACGTTTTTACTTTAATGACTTGAATAGCAAGTCTGGCACGTTATAAACACACAGGGTAACGGTCTTGGCTATCCAGGGCGTTACAGAAACCTTTTTAACCATAGATCTTACATGTCTAGTGACACGTTTTCAAATCAATGACTTGACTAGCGAGTCCTGCACCTTTATAAGTACACAGTGTAGCGGTCTTGGCTATCCAGGGCGTTACAACATTCCTACTAATTCTTCGAGTAGTCCTATAAATCTGCAATTAATCTCAACATACCCAAATAATCGCTAAATAGCTACCCGTTACCCAGTAACCCTGAACATGTGCTACATTCCCCAAATACCCATAGGCTCACCACGAGCCGAGTATTCGACCTCGTTGTGACTATTCCGCTAATCCGCTCCCTAGGACCGTCTCAGACCACACATCTTAGTTATATCTTGATAATACTATGGTCTCAAGCACAACACATACACATAATCATATTTACGCCCTCAACGGGACACATGCATATTTAAGTCACAACACGGCCCACATGCATATTTAAGTCACCTATTCATTCATATCTAGTTATATAATCATTTAATTCAAGTAATCACATATTGATACACATATATCATAATTAACCATGTAATAACACAATTAAATGAATTATTGCCCTCCCAACACGCTAATCAAGGCACTAAGCCTTATTAGTAGATTTGGGACTTTACGACTATCCCTCCTTACGAAAATTTCATCCTCAAAATTTACTTGAATAGCTCGGGATATTGATCACGCATATCAGATTCAAGCTCCCAAGTTGCCTCTTCCACCTCCCTATTTCTCCACATCACTTTCACCAAGGCAATGGTCTTGTTCTGCAAGACTTTATCCTTCCAGTTTAGAATCTGAATATGTTTCTCTTCATTGGATAAATCTTGATCCAACTCCAAGTTTTTATAACTCAGCACATGTGTAGAATCTGATACGTACTTCTGAAGCATAGATACATGAAATACGTTGTGAACCCCTGATAAAGTTGGAGGCATAGACAATCTATGCCTCCAAATCTTGAAGGGGCTGATAAACCTAGGACTCGATAAATCTTGATCCAACTCCAAGTTTTCATAACTCAGCACATGTGTAGAATCTGATACGTACTTCTGGAGCATGGATACATGCAATACATTGTGAACCCTTGATAAAGCTAGAGGCATAGCCAATCTGTAGGCCACCTCTCCAACCCATTCCAAAATCTCAAAGGGGCCGATAAACCTAGGACTCAACTTGCCTCTCGGTAAATTGCTTCACTCCTGTCAAAGGAGAAACTCTAAGAGACACATGATCACCGACTTGAAACTCTACACTCCTGCATTTCAAGTCTAAGTAACTCTTCTGTCTGCTTTAGGAGGCGAGCATCTGAGCTCTAATCTTCTCAATTTCCTCATTAGTCCTCTAACGACCTCAGGGACAAAATATCTCCTCTCACCCTTCTCATCCCAATGAGTGGGCAATCTGCATTTCCTCCCATACAACATTTCATACAGAGCCACTCTGTTAGTCGCCTGATAGCTGTTATTATAAGAAAAATTGATCAAAGGGAGATACTTACTCCAGGATCCCCCAAAGTCCAGCACAAAGGTCCATAACATATCCTCCATTATTTGAATCGTCCTCTCAGACTGTCCATCTGTATAAGGATGATAGGAAATATTGAACCGCAACTGCTTGCCCATAACCTTCTACAGGCTCTCCCAAAACTTAGAGGTGAAGGTGGGGTCCTTGTCGGATACTATCGACCTCAGAGCACCACGAAGTCTCACAATCTCCTTTACATACAACTCAGCATACTGCTCCACCATATAAGTCGTTCTAACAGGAAAAAAGTGGGATGATTTAGTGTACCTATCAAAAATCACCCACATAGAATCATGTTGCCCTACTGTCCTCGGAAATCTAACCACGAACTCCATGGTGACATACTCTCACTTCCACTTTGGAATCCCTAAAGGCTACAGCAACCCTGCTAGCCTTTGATGTTCAGCCTTCACTTGCTGACAGGTTAAACACTTGGCCACATAATCCACTATGTCCTTCTTCATTCCTGGCCACCAATAGATAGTCCTTAGATCTTGGTACATTTTTGTCGTACCAAGATGTAGAGAATACGAAGTGGTATGAGACTCATCCAGAATCTATCGTCTGATACCGGACTCCATCGGAACGCAAATCTGACCTTTATACCTCAATAGACCCACCTCTGAAATAGAAAATTCTCTAGCCAATCCAGCTAAGACATCCTGTAACGCCCTGGATAGCCAAGACCGCTACACTGTGTGTTTATAAAGATGCAGGACTTGCTAATCAAGTCATTTAGTTAAAACGTGATACTAAAACCACTAATGAGATAGGGTTAAAAGGTTTTTGTCTCAAAAGTGTACATTCTATATAACAAAACATTTTATACATGGG
Source organism: Humulus lupulus (assembly GCF_963169125.1). NCBI lineage: Eukaryota > Viridiplantae > Streptophyta > Magnoliopsida > Rosales > Cannabaceae > Humulus > Humulus lupulus. The sequence continues at coordinate 163,074,556 of NC_084795.1, forward strand.
ATCCCATAAAGGAACAGCGTTCGAAAGTCAGTTCACAAAATTTCCAAGGTTTAAACAACTATTAGTCGTTCTAAGGAAAAACAGACATTTCTGGTTCCCCTGTTCCTATTTTCCCCTCAACCGTGGCGGCTGAGCAGCTGGTCATGTACATTAAGCTCACAGAGCTCTCCAAGTCAGGGCTGATCAAGTTTGCCCTTGCCTTTACCTGCACCACGTAGCACCCGTGAGCCAAGGCCCAGCAAGAAAACATAATATGCATCACAAACAACAATAACAGATGAATAATCCTTTAAGCATGATCAAACACTTAACACTCATATTAATCACATAGCATGTATTCAGAATCAAAGATGCAACTAAGCATTAACAATGATCAAGTTACATGATAATCCAGGCCGACAACTTAGGCTGCACCCTCTGTTTAACCCACTGACTCCAGCCCGCTTAAACCGAGCTCAATGCATAATAAGCTGTCCTCGGCTACCAGTGGCCGAGCCGCGCCCTGTGCGCTAGTGTAACCTTGGGCACTCTTAGGCCATGGTTTATTGTTTACATGGCATAATACCATCCTTTCGGAGAATACATAATAGGTAACCCTTAGTCCCATTAAAAATACACAACCGGGTGCAGTTTTCTTACCTTTAATTTCCACGTTCACTGACTACGAGCGATGACTCTCAAGCACAATACGCTTCCCGAGCCCTAGCTTAACACCTAGTCACAACCAAGGTAATGGATTCCATTAATATTCATATAAAGGTTTCCGGGTACAATGCTAGCTTCCGGGACATCGAATTCCACCAAACATGGTGGTGGAATCGATCCCGAGCACCCTAGGTTAGGTTCCCGCACTTAAAATCCCCAAAAGATCAAAAATGAACCTAAGGGTTGCGGCCCCTGAAACCTAGCCGCGACCTATCCCTGAAACAGAGGCTAAGCCTCTCTGAAGACAGACACGCGCCGCAGCCCTACCTTGTGTCGCCGCGACGCTCCCCTTTGGCCGAGCCTCCCTGGCTTCTTTGCTTCGTAGGGTCGCAATGCTCTAGAACAGAGCCACGGCCCACCCCTTCGTGCCCAAAAAATCCACCATTTCTAGCATCCTAACCTTGTTCAAAACCACCCCAAAGCACCCTAATTCAAAACCCATTAATCACAAAACTTTTAACATGATTCTAAAATCCCATTAAAAACCTACTAAAATCCCATTTTGATTTTTGAAACCCAGCAGCTCAAAACACCAAAAACCAGTCATGCAAACTCAAATTTTAACCTCTAAATTACGAATTGAAGCTTACCTTCTTTGTTGAACCACTTCCTTAACAGATTCCTGAGCTAAAATCCAAGCTCCTCGGCTTTAATTCAATCCTTAAACATCAAAACCATAAACACCCTTAATACTCAGCCAAAACTCAAAATTATAATGCTCAAGAATATGATTCAGCCCTTACCTTAATCTTGGTTGAGTTTCCTTAGTTGAGCACTAGATTAAACCTTCAAGATTCCAGCCCAAACCACTGAATTCCCAGCTCATTTCCCTTAAATTTCAGTGGTTTTTCTCGAGAGATAGAAGAGAAGGAAGAGAAGAGCAAAATAGGTCGGTTTGTGTTTTATTCTACCAGTTTCTATTTTGTTTAGTCTAACCCTTGGTTTATTAAGTCAATCCCGAGGCTCGGGGTGCTGGAAACGTCCCCGAGGGCAAAACGGTAAAATTCCCCAATATTCCCGCCTAAGCTTCCTAATCTCAAATATATCTCCATATATTTATTTCCATAACCCGATAACCTAGATAATCATCTAATACCCAAATTACCCCTTGACTTTCCCCAAGTCAAATATTAAGCCCCGTTGTGACTTCCTGCTAACTGGCTCCCTAGGATCGCCTCAAGTCGCACGCTGCAGATCTACCCACATAATAATGTGGTTCTCACAGATATAACATTTAACCACTTTTACATTCATATAATCATACAAGCATGATTATCGTATAATCATGCATTAAATCAATAAATTCACTCATAAACCAATTATGCCTTCCCAGCGCACTAATCAAGGCCTTTAAGCCATATTAGTGATTTTGGGTCGTTACACATCCTCTCTATGTGTTCCTCAATTGTGGATCCTTCTTTTGAGCTTTTTTTATCCTCTCAAGGAGCGTGGACTGAAGAGTGATATTTGTTAGCTGACCAACTACCAATTCAATTCTCAATCTCGTCATCTCTTCAGCTAACTTTTTTGATATCTATCTCGAACTGAATAACTGCCCTGTGCCCCTCTAACTCAATGCATTAGCCACCACATTCACATTTCCTGGATGGTACAAGATCAGAAAATTGTAGTCCTTCACCAATTCCACTCAACATCTTTGAGTGAAGAAACACTTCAAACTTTTGTGGTCAGTGTATATTTCGCCTTCAGTGCAAAGATCATAGGTACTCGTCACTACAAGAAAAAAACAGTATTCATAACACTTAAAAAATGTTAACCATGAGTATTGATAACGCTTCTGAAAACGCTAACATAGCCCCTGTTATTAAAAGTCCTGTCTTTTCTATAACAGTTTTCGAATGTTATGTTCGATGTTATCTTAAACTATTCAATAACACATTTTTAGTTACTATAATATTCAAATTATAACATTTAGTTAGAGTATTTAGTTATAAATTTGAAGTTTAATCTTATACTTTATGCATAACACTTTTCAACTGTTACATTTGATTATTTTGATAGCATTTTTAATTTGTTATATTATATAAATCATAACAATTTGTTACGCTTATAATATGTTTCGAAATCATAACATATTAAAAGTCCAATAAGAAAATTTTGTTACTTTATTCAAGATAATATATTTCAAATTTTATTATGATAAGGATACTTATAAGGTTTTTTTTTAATTAAAAGATTTTCATTACTTTATTTTGATAAAAAAAATCAAAATTAATCATAAAATGTAATTCTCAATAGATTGATAAACTATAAGTATTACATTAAACAATAACTAATTCAAACCATGAATGTGTCTACTTCATGAGATCTTAGTTCTAACTTAAGTTTGAAAGCATAACATAATAAAATTTTATAATCTTGAACAATTTTTACTTCAAAAATGAAAAACAGAAACATTATAAGATACACAAAAGTAAACCATGCATGACACTTGCTCCATCCTTCAATTCATCATCCTTTGTGCAATTGCCTTTGTTGTGAGTCCATTTTCTTAGCTACAAAAAAATTTAAATAATTAATGCTTCAACTTAAAATTAATAGTAAACTTAAAGAGTACATAAAAAAGTTAATTACCTAATTATGCAATGTTAGTTATGATATCTTGTCTATCTGATAGAGTGAACCACAGGGAAACCAGTCGAAATATCTGTAAGCACACTTGTTAGTTTCTTGAGGAATAAGAATTACAACAAGTGTAATCCTTTCAACTAAAAATCATACAATTTCAGCAGTATATAACATAAAAGATAATAACAAGCAAAAGGTAACTCACTGACTTTGAGAGCCAGATATAAAAGACAATAAAAAGCAAAAGGTTTCTAGCTGACTTTGAGAGCCAGATAATAGCATGTTACCAAAGTATCCTTGGAAAGAAGTAAGAGGAAATCAAGGATTATAGATGTTATTTCCTTTTTTATAGGATTTGTAGTTAATTATGTTTATTAAGTTTTATTCTGTAATTAAGAGTATTAGTTGTATAAACCCTATATATATGTAATGGTTGTATTACGTTTTATTCTACAAGAAATACAAGGCAGTTTTGTTTTAAAAAAAGAAAGAAATATTTCTTTAACAATAAAAAGCCTCAAGTCCAGTATGACCATCTCAGTTATATAGTGGACCAAGTACCTGTAGTAGAGATAAACTATGCCCCAGAAGTTCTACTATATAGATGGTAGAATTATACTGAAGTAAAAAAGAAATCTTAACTCATCATTGTACCTGTGCAGATTTTCATTGAAATGGTCACTTTTAGTTTTGCTCACTCTGTGAATTATCTCCCATGTAAAGCAAGGAAAAATTCCAGTTTCCAGCATGCCAAGCAGCCTTATACTGCAAAATAATTGATGACCAAAAAGACAGATGGTAAATACTACACTGGAGAGGTCAGCTGATAATGATATCACTCCTAAGAAAAAGGACAACCATGAGTACATGCTTATTTCATGAATTTATAACAACAGGTTAATGACAGATGCAAGAAAGTTGAGCACAACAAACTTTCACTCCTCTTTCATAGATGTCCATCAGAATACAAGTGATAAGGTTTTAAATTTTCACATTACCTTGGCACATGGAACATACAAGGACAATTAAGGTAAAAGAAGTTAATTTTTTGGGAAGAGTGTGATAAATCACTAACAAATCAATAAATCTCAAAACAACAACTCTGAAAGAAAAAAAAAAAGAAACCAATCTAGATGGTCAAAACTATTATAGCAAAGCTTGTTCAGTTGTATTACTTACCTTTAACTACAATTCAAAGCTAAGTTACATGTATTACTTACCTTGTTGGACAGAATGATCCCATATAAGCTGTCAGGTTCATTGATATGAGTGACTGCTGAGACAAGTATCTCAATATGTTGAGGTAACTGAAGCAAAAGACCAAATAATACACATTAGAGAAATGGTATCAAACCAGAGGTGAAAAGGCCACCAGAAGTACAGGAAGAAAAATTTAAGAAGAGTATGAAAGCATCGAAACTCACAACTGCGGACTTTGCAACTGCAAGATAATCAATAGAAAGCCAAAACACCTGGGAACATAAACTTGTCAGAAAATGAGAAAGAAAGCAACAAAGTATCACATATATTAATTTCAAAAGTAACAAATCAATTGTAGAAAAGCATTGTGCCAGATCCATATATATGTAGTATTGAAAAAGAATGATTCACTAATAATATTACTGAATGTGTTTTTATTAACTGTTGTACATAGTATTACTCACTATTGTAAATATGCCTTAGTTTTCTGATCTTGTACTAGTTATCTGTTGCTGTCTATAGCCCTTGTTCTATAAGAACCCATGTATACCTATATTTTCTGAGTAAAGACAACTAAAGTTTACAAGAAGTATGGTAAATGGTTAAAAATATAAAGAGAATAAAATCTACTTAGAGGCTAGATGTAAATGACTATTCTTTGCCTGCTTTACATTTAACAGGTCAATCAAAGATGTGGTCTTCAACTCCACACAGGAAAAACCAAGGATGAAGGATGTATGAAGTAACAGAAACTAAAAGCCACATCATGAACTTAGAATGTTAATGCATTAAACAAAACTGAAGGCCAAATTGTTGCTGTAGCCAGTTCCAAAGAAAAAAAAGCAAAACCAACCAAAAAAAAGTGTTGCATTAGCATATTTGCATGAAAAATAATGAGCAAATGTAACAGAATGCAGCATAAGACCAGTAAAGGTTCACCTAATAACAATCGAACAATTTTCCCAATATGAATTAAACATCTACCTAAAATGTGCTCAGGTACATTACATTACTGCTTCTGGATCAACTAAAGTAAAAAAACGAATAAAAAAAATAGACTGAGAAAATTAATGAATTTCTGTTCCTGCTCTAGAAGTAGATGAATAAGGCAGATTCAACTTTTGTCAAAGTTTATAAACTAGATTATTGTAAAAAAAACACATAAACATATCATGAAAATGAGATTTTATATAGATTGTTGACTCTGATAAACTTGTTTTAAAAATTATTTTGTTTCCTATAAATCAGAACTAGATTAAGTTGCTTAGAGTTATCTGTTTCCTATATTTAATTTCATACCAAGGTCATTTATTTTTAAGAAATAAAAAATTACAACAATCATTCAACATTATTATAGTTTCAATACATGAAATGACAGAAAACAAAAAATAAACTAATGAAAAAAGAGAAAGAAAAAAAAACCTGCAAGGATATCAATCGTTGAATATCAATATCTAAGTCTCTCCTCCTAGCTAGATTTACAAAAATATTTGGTAATAGAAGCTCTGCAACTTCAACTTTCAAAAACACAATCTCTTGGCATAATCTGAAAGCAGGAAATACAATCTAATAAATTTGTTGTTATATTATTATTATAATCTTGAAGAAAAAAATTTGACCAAAGGCTTTTTTTATAAATTATAATAATAAATCTAGATATACCACATAAACTTCAAAAGAACATATATACCTTAGAATTACAGCTGTGCAATAGCCACAAAGCAAATGGGCAAGCAGACAAATCCATGTCTCAAATTTTTTACCATGTGTCACCCATAAAGTTGAAGTACCCAATGAAATTGCTTCTGCTGATAAGAAATTTAAGGAATCACTAATTGTGTATCAAACAAACATAATCAATTAAAGCCAAACTGAAAACAGCAGAGAGTAGAAAATAAAAACAAAGAAAAGCACAGATACATTGATTTGATTTTTCTCTTAAGTCGTTAGAAGTTGAGGAATACCAAGTAAAAGCAAAAAAAAACAACTTTGGTTAGAAAGAAGCAGGAGTATCTTTGAAGTAGTTTACAAAGCAGACATAAAAAAAATAAAATAAAATAAAAGCTCAAAAAACTCTACATACCTTCATAGTTAACCCCTTTGGAAGAAAGCACACCATTTGTGTAATCCAACAATCATGAAAAGGCAATGAAGAAGAAAGCAACAACATACTTTCTATTGATAGTTTCCATTTGATACATGAAAGTTGAGAGAAACCAGAGATACCCAAATGGCAAAACCAGCCTCTTTGTAATGTAGTAGCAGTAAGTAAGGAGCTGGTAGAAATGATTTGAAAACTCCAATACAACCAAACTTCCAACCCATAAAGTTGAAGTACCCAATGAAATTGCTTCCACTGATAAGAAATTTAAGGAATCACTAATTGTGTATCGAACAAACATAATCAATTAAAGCCAAACTGAAAACAGCAGAGAACAGAAAAGAAAAACAGAGAAAAGCACAGATACATTGATTTGATTTTTCTCTTAAGTCGTTAGAAGTTGAGGAATACCAAGTAAAAGCAAAAAAAAAAAACAACTTTGGTTAGAAAGAAGCAGGAGTATCTTTGAAGTAGTTTACAAAGCAGACATAAAAAAAAAAAAAAAAAAGCTCAAAAAACTCTACGTACCTTCATAGTTAACTCATTTGGAAGAAAGCACACCATTTGTGTAATCCAACAAGCATGAAAAGGCAATGAAGAAGAAAGCAACAGCATACTTTCTATTGATAGTTTCCATTTGATACATGAAAGTTGAGAGAAACCAGAGATACCCAAATGGCAAAACCAGCCTCATTGTAATGTAGTAGCAGTAAGTAAGGAGCTGGTAGAAATGATTTGAAAACTCCAATACAACCAAACTTCCAACTCAATTTATCCAAAAATAAGTTTTTTTCAATTGGGCATATCTTGTTTTTTTAAGTACTAATAACATCATATCAAAGAGTACAGTTAGTCATGCTTCCTAAACCAGAATTGCACTCACTCACTCACAGCCTAGTGTCAGAACCTTAAACCAATAAACTGAAGATTTGTTAGTAAAAGAAAATAATAAAACAGTTAAAAGAGAACCAAACATGCCTGCCACCAGTTATGAAAAGAAAATGGAAAAATAATATATAAAATGCCAAGAGAAGCGAGCCACATTAATAAAGAAACAAAAAATGTTAGGCAATTTAAAAAGATTTGTAAAAGAAATTCCATCAATCATGCATTGGTTTAGAAAAGGATAAAAATAAAAAAGGCATATCTGTTAGGGAATTTTTCTTTTTTCATTTCCTGGTTATAAAATTTTAAAGCTTTAGTGAAGCATTACCTGTTAAGCATTGTGATAAAAAAAGGCATAGCTTTAAACATAATCAGATGACAATATATCTTCTTATACAAATTTTCTAGCCACTTTACATTGAGAACGAATTCAAGGGAGTGTAAATCAGAGATTTAAATAAGCATAATGAAATACCCATGAGCAACCTTAATATTCAAATCCCAAACCCCAAATCATATCTGACTTTCACAAAGACACGGAAACAACTTCAATCTACAAACCCCAAATTGAAAGGGACCATAAACCAATTGACAAATTACAAACAATATCAATAAAAATGCTTCCCTTACCCTAATTTGTACATTATTTTCACACATTACACCAACCTCAGAATCGGTAAAAACAGGAGAAAGCATATCAATTTGTTACAAAGGCAATCATTAACAAATATGATTCAATATGTTGCATTAATAAACGAAAATGCCAATATCAAGAGAAAGGCAATAATATTAAGTGAACTGATCTACAGAAAAAATGAATAAAACATATTACCTACAAAATAGCCCCGTCCAAATCGAAGTCGAGCCCATCTTCCCAGAAAGCTTCACCAACATTTCCCACTTCCTGTTTTCGTAACCACTAGAGAACTGTAATAGATAGAGAGAGAGAGACGAGAGGTATCAGTGAGATGGGGAGAGAGAGATACATGAGAGGGAGAGATAGAGATAGAGATTCGATGGAGTGAGTGAGTGAGGAATTTTAGGGTTATTCATGACAAAACACAAGAGAAAATATATAAAATCAAACACTTGATAGAATAAAGAGAGAAAGAGAGACACCTTATCTCCCGCTGCCTCGCAAGAACCCAACACCATCAAAGAACCGACGGCGACTCCGACAATCTAAGGGTTCGATCCTTGAGAGGGTTTTGAACCTAAAGAAGAGCTGAATCCAACCATGCAACTGGCTCCATAAATGGAGGACAGAGGTGGCCGGAAAACTCCTCGAATCTCACAGAGGCGAACGACTTCGACAAGCAACCAGCGGTGGAGGATGGTGCGTTCATAGGCGAGGATATGGAGAAAGGGTTTTGGCTGCCGTGCTTCCTTGTGGTGTGGCGCGTGCAGCTCCCTAACAAGCAGAAAGTGGTCAACTGGCTTGGGCAGAGACGTGAGAGAGGGAGAGAAAGGGAAAGTGTGCTCTGCGTATATTGAAAATTGAGAAGCAGCTTAGAGCTTCTGTCATTTAGAAAGAGAAAAGGCAATTTTACAAAAATAAAAATTAAAGAGGCGGCAAATTAATGAAAGTGAGGCGGCAAATGTAAAATTACCATAATGTTATTTTTATTAATAACACTTCTAAAAATACGTAATATTTTAATGTAATATATAAGAAAAATTGTTGTAGTGCGTGGCCCACTCACTGTCCCCACAAACACAAAGGGTTCCTCCCCTTCCGATTCAAAATTACCATCCTTCGCGTGCAATCTATCATCGCCCCATACTTTGACAATCAATCCATCCTCAGAATCATATCAAAGTCATCCATCACAAGTTTAATCAGATCTACAAACAAATCCCTACCATCTATCTTTATTCGTAATGCTCTAACCCATCTTCTAGAGACTACCAGTTTCCCAGTTGGCAACAAAGTCCTGAATCCCCTAACATACAAATCACAAGGTCTACACAAACGGTCTATCACCCTAGCAAATACAAATGAATGAGTAGCTCTTGAATAAATTAATGAATTAAATGAAGAACCAACGCTAGAAATTTGACCTGTCATGACCGAGGGACTAGCCTCAGCCTCAGTTTGGGTCAAAGTGAACACTCTGGCTGGAGTGAGGCTGTCACTCTTCTTTAGTTCTTCTTTTCTAGCTTGTGGGTTGTCCTTCCTCATGTGACAAACATTCCCACAGATAAATCATGCTCTGACTCTACACTCCCCCAAATGTCATCACCTGCACCATGGACACTCTGGAAGCTTCTCCAGTTCTCTCCCCCGCCCTGACGGCCACCAAAAGTACCTCATGCCCTCCGATCTAGACTAAGAGGAACAAAAGAATCTGGGGCCTTTCTCTTTTGCTCACTAGGGACACTACCTCGGCTAGAACAAGTGAAGGGAGGCATCGTCCTCTCATCATCACCCTTGCGGCGCCTTCCTTCCATATCTGATCTTCGGCACCCTCAACAGTAAGGACCTTCTCCACTACCTAAGCATAAATTGTAATCCTAAGATCTAATGTTATCGTGACATCCCAGGCTATCATCACATTGAGCCCCCGTACAAATCAATCCCTTCGTGCCATATAAGTAGGCACCAAATTCAGCGCGAACTTCGCCAACCAGTCAAACTGCAAAGCATATTTTGTGACAGTCATCCTGTTCTGAGTCAGGTTGATGAATTCATCTACCTTTGCAGCTCAGACTGCAACAATGTAATACTTCTCATTGAAGACACCCCAAAATTCATCCCAAGTCATAACAGTCACATCTCTCCACTGGGACATAACTTCCCACCAGATGCAAGCGTCTTCCCTTAACATGTAACTAGCACAAGCCACCCTCTCATTTCCTTCCACCCTTATGAAATTTAGGATAGAAGAAGTCATATTCATCCACAACTCTGCCTGCAATGCGTCTGGACCGCCCTCAATGGTTGGAGGGTGCCGCTTTCTGAACCTTTCGTGCAAAGGCTGCCACCTGTTCTCCATCACGGGCTGGATTGGCACTAGTGCTACAGCCAGTGGAATCTATGGTTCAACATTTCAAGGAGAAGCCTGCCCCCTCAATTCTTGGAGTTCATCTTCAGTTCGCTGAAGTATAACTTGCATTTCTACAAACATTTATTTCCAGTTCTGTGGGGTAGGTGGATGGTCCTGACCTTGGTTTTCATCTTCAACCATATTGCCGCAGAGTCTAGTTGATCGCCGAGGCATAACTTCAATATGTCCGCAATCAATGATGTCACACATTAGGCATGATAACAATATCCAAAAACCACCCCCAGTCCAATCAATCAACCACAAACATCAAATTAACACAATGCACAGATAGCATAAACATATAGCAATCAAAGGGGTCGTTCCCTAGCATTATATACAATCATCATGCTCCATTAATATTAATCAAGCAAACATGACAATTCAGACAAGCAATTAAACATATAATTCACTTAATACCAACCAACCCTGAATCAAGCTTATCTCTGGTAGCAAGCCTACTGTTTCGGTCAATCTCCAGGAACCATAAACCATGGCATGCTCTGATACCAAGTTGTAACGCCCTACTACCCTAAGTCGTTGTCATGTGACTTTAAAATGTGCCATTAGCTTGCTAATCGAGGTTTTAGACTGAAAAGTGTGATTAATCAAAATAAAGACTCGGTTACTGAAAACTAAGTATAAAAGGTTTGGACATTCATTAAAATTAAAAAAGTGGTACATTGGGATTCCAAAATACTTTTTTGAAATATATTTAGGATTAAAGGTCAAAAATTCACATTTATTGATTTTAATTGTCAAAATAAATTAAGTTCTAATCGATATTCTCATGGAATTAATGTGATATATTTTATAAAAGAAAATATTTAATTTTGATTTAATTTGTTTTCATTTTGTAGGAAAATAATACAATTTTGGTTGAATAAAATAAAGCAAAAAGAAAAGGATGTAAAAGTGGAAGAAAATGAAGAAAGTTGGCATTTTGAAGAAGTCAAGCCCAAATTGAAAAAGCCCAATCCAATTCATGAAGATGTCATGTCACCAATCCATGAAATTTCTTCTCCACCAATAAGAGATGTCAATTACAACTCATTCCAACAAACATTGGCAATCCATGTGCTTCAATTTTAACCAATAGAAGTCTTTTCAACAAAAATTAGCAATCCATCTGCTTCCCTCTCAACCAATGGTAGCTTGCCACATGTTATTTCCACCATTGTTTATTTGTATTCTACACCTATAAATAGGATGTAGTTTTCATTTGTAAAACACACATTTTCTACACACTTCTTTCCCTACCATCTCTTCTCTCTATTTTCTCTTCTCCATTTTATCTCTAAGCCTAGTCTTCTCACATTTTCAATGGAAAATGTGAGAATGACTTTTAACTTAGGCTAGAGTTTTCTTTTGGTGAGGATAGAGGTGAAGCTTTGTATTTTGCAATCTTTTATTTTGAATTTATAAAAGTGTTTTAATGTTCAAATATTTGAGTTTTATTATTTCTATAATTATTTATGCAATTAATATTTATTATTAATTTTATATAGATTCAGTCAAGCTTTTTCTATGTAATTTTACTGAAATAATTTATATTAATTTTATTATTTTGTGGGTAGTCTTTTACAGCATTATCGCCAAGATGGTATAATTTCGCTTCTAGATTTCTCATAACAATAGTATTAGCATTGTTATTTTGTGAGTAATCTTTTACTGCATATTGCCAACGCTATTGTGTCAATTGTAGGTTTCTCATAGCAATAACATGTGCATGTACTTTAACTATGGAATTTTATTACTCAAATACATTTGTAAATTATCAAAGTAAAAAGGTGACCAAAATATATTATGGAACCCCGATGCCTCACCAAGCCTTTTTATTGTTTACTGTCTTTTATTTTAATCCTTCAAACAAACAAATCCACAAAATATTGTTTCTTTTTACTGTTCTTATATTACTTACCTTCTAACCGTTTTATTTGTTTCTTTGTTTCTTTACCTCCTTGTGGAATCAATTGCCCATGTATACTGTTGCGATATTTTTGCTATGCAAGTGCACACAGTCGCAAACTCGTAATAAAATGGTAAAACCAAGTATCGTCCTCAAGGACTGATTTATCAATTACCAGTCAATTAATTTCTTGTTCTATTTGATGAATTGAAATTCTTGATTTTTGTAAATACACCAAAAGAAACTATAAATTGCAGAAACAATAATTAAAAATTAAATGGAACAACAACTAATAGAAAAACTTTTAATTTAATCACTGAGAAACAATTAGGATATTCAATCTCATCAACTATCCTCCCTATTATTCTCTAATGCAAAGTGTGAATTCTTCTTCTTTTGACCTAATTCAATTAACAAGTTGATACAGCAGCCTATAATCATACTATGAATTATAAACTCAACCTAGGTGACAATTTCCTATATTTCTATGGTAAATTGAACCACACAGGTAGCATTAATCTCATCAACTTAATAACAGTTACACAATTAATTCAGATACTTTCGTTCTAAATTAGAATTATGTCCAATATAACCACAGCAGAATTAAATCTCACTTCTTAGATTTTGACTTAAAAACATATGTAAATGACTAAAGATGGCCAACCAATAATCAATCTATAAGAATAGATTATATGGAATTGAAGAAGATTGAAGAAGAAGAAGAATATTAAAATTGCATTAGTTCATAACAGAGATTCAAGTGATTCAATTAAACATCCTAAACAGAAAATTAGTTCATAGCCATAGTGCCAATCACAACAGAAATTAAGAATAACATCAGGAAGAAGAAAAACATGTAAAAATACTCTAAGCTTGAGTCTTCAAAACCAGCCCTTTTCTCCTTCGTCCGTACGTCCCCCTTTGCTTCTCCTTTTCGCCATGTTAAAACCTAGGATTTCAAATTTTAAAGAGGCGGGCCGCGGCTCTACATACACTATGCCGCAGCCCATGTCCAAATTCCTGGGCGAAAAGCCCTTTCCATGCCGCGGCCCTCTGAAGCCATGCCGCGGCTCGCATTGACGAGTTCTGGGCAAAATGCCCATCTATGCCACGGCTCTCTATAGCCATGCCGCGGCCCGAGGACTTCCTTAAAAAACAATGCTTTTGTTTCCCCCTAACCGCGGCTCCACTTTGCTCATGCCGTGGCTCTTAAGGAATTTCTCAATTCTTCAAGTTTTCATCCCAAAATTTCACCGACACTTCCAAATTGTGTTGAGAACCATTCTTTATCAAAATATGATGAAAAACTTGGTTATTTCTTCCCTTTCTTTGGAATTTTCTTCCACATGCTCAATTATTCCTGATATTCACAAAGACAAACAAACAAAGCATAAACCCGCACTAAATGAAAGAAAAACGAAATAAAAGACTACTAAAAACATCACCAAAACATAACAAAATCTAGACTCAACAAACTCCCCCAAACTTAACCTTTACTCGCCCTCGAGTAAAGACCAAGTTAAACTAACAAAAAGAAACAAACACAAACGAACAAGCTAAACCATCATTACCATCTACAATGATTTGCCAAAACTCATGAAATCTCAATTGCAATATTTATAACCAGAATTTCAGCTCAATTGCCTTAAAGTCCAATTTGTACAGTTCAATTAGGGAAATCAATAATATATCATGAAAATGACTACAACACTTGGATTCTATCATATATGCTCAACTCATTCCAGACAATTCCACAAGCCAACTCTACAATATGCTTGCATTACTTGACCTTCTCCACTAATGTCAATAACACGTGTTTTGAAATCAAAAGGACTTTCACAGGTTATAACGTTACGCTTAGGCAAGGGTAGATAAAATTGTCATTTAGGCTCAATCATTACCATAAGCATAAAAACCTTGAAACCAGCCAAATTTCTCTTCACCACACCAAAAATCACCCTTTTATACAATTAGAGAGAGATATTACAACACTTTCATCATTTTATTCATTTTTTTTTCTTTTTGAATCACACTCCCCCAAACTTAAGATTTTCTATATCTATATAATCAAGGAGTGTGACAAAGTGATTCTTTTTTTTTTTAATTTATTTTCTCAAAGACTTCTCTCTCTCTTCTTTTTGTACAATCATACTACATTCCAATCATACCAATTCCTTACTATTTTTCATTCTTCTTTCCCACAAATTATATGCTTATGATAACAAAGGAAAAGGAAAACAAAAATAATGAAGTTAGGAAATTTAGGCTCAAATAGTATAATCAAGAACAAAAACCAAGTTTAAGGCTCAAAAAGGGTAACTAAGGATAATTAAATCAAGGTTGGCTTGAAAGGCACAATCGATCCAATAAAATTGCCTAAATCACTTTTCTAAACACATGTCATCAAGGATTTCGCCTCAAAGGCCAAATAATGCAAGTTCTATCAAAGTCAAATTGTCATTCCACCAACCCTAGTCAAGCTCATATAATAAAATCCAAAATGTTGCATTTTCAAAACATATTAAAAATTTCCCACAAAACTTTTAGATTAAACTCTAAAACAATTGAACCATGCACACAGTTGAATTAAATTTCCTTTTCACGAGCAACGACAAAGCAACAACAGACAAGAATGATGGCTTAACAGTTACACTAAAAAACACAGAAAATAACACAACAGACTAAAAACTAAACTAAACAATGCACAAAACAAAACAAAACAAAATAAGCTCCCCCCCAAACTTAAAATGCACATTGTCCCCAATGTGATAAAGAAAGAACAAGGGAAGAGAACTTACCGGATGCCACATCAGTATGGCGGAGGAGGTGGTGGAGGTGGCCACTGGTATGAAGTGTACTGTGGCGGTGGAGTGAAGTAATTCTCATCAGCAGAGCTCATAGTCCACCTCGTGACTAAAGTATTCAACTCCTCAATGTGAGCCCGCCCATACTCATTTTGTTGCACCATGAAGTCATTATAGTGCTGATTTTGCGCCTGATGCGATTGGATTAAGTATTGATTTTGCTGAATAAGGTAATCCAATTGAGCATGCATGCGATGCGTGTGCTCATCAATAAGTCCACCAATTGCCAAATTCGAAGGTGGGTTACTGGGACCTGGTTCATCTGCTTCCTCCTCCTCAGCTTGATCGATGTCCACTGTGTCATCAGCCCAGCTGCGCTTATTTTGCTGGCTAGAGGCAGGCGGCGTAAGAGAGGCTGAAGGGAATGCCGTAAACATAGTCTGATTGATTGCCCCCATTGGCCTTCGGACTAGATCGCTGTTGTAGACTGGTACCTCATAAGTGTTGCATAGGGTCAAGAGGAAAGTACCATGGGCGACACCAGCTATAGTATTGAATCTGCTGATGTTGCGAATGCTATAGCGAATAATGCGGCCCACATCAACTTTCATTTGAGTCATGATAGCATACACCAACAAACAGCGCTCTCTATCAATAGAAGACAGATGAGAAGTCGGCAGTAAACGTGCACTCACAAAATAAACCCACGCCTTCGCAATTGGGTTTAGCTGCCACCTGTACAACTCTTTGGGCTTTCCATTATGATAATTGAAACGTGCCCCTTCCACACTCAAAACGGCAGCCACAGCATCATAGTCGGGCTCCTCAAAATGGGCCAACTGCCAATGTTCATCCTCTTGTGCAGACAATGAGGGGAGGCCCAGTAATTGGTTAAATGCATAAGATGTTGTAGGCACCAATTTACCCCTGATAAAATTGTTCTGTTCTGCATCAAGATATGAGAAGTTGGCAAAGAATTCATATATCTAAGAGCAGTTGGCTGAGCCCACATAAGTAGAGTCACATAGGAAACCCCAATTACATCGCACTATTTCAGCTTTGATAATGTCATAAGCAGGGTTTTGTACAACAGTGGCCTCATTAAGCTCAAACCCCCTTTCCCTTACCACCGATCTCTTATGAATCTTTTTAAATAAATCAGCTGCGTCCTTATTGACAAATAAATTCGTGTCATAATCAGCTGGGGCAGGTGGTATTGGTGGTGGTTGAGTGCGGGATGAGGAGGCTTTCTTTGAGGAGGTACCTCTAGGGGGATTTCTCTTAGGACCCATAGTGTCTTTCAAAACAAGAACAAACTAACCCCCAAATAGGTTTTCAAGACTTGAGTACAATTTTCCTTTGGTGTCACTCCCCCAAAACTTACTGATTAACACAATCAACAGCCCAAACACTAATTCCCAGATAAACAATCAACAAACCCCTTAAACGTCTCACAAGAAAAGCATAGAGCAATCCACAATACCACAATGCAAACTATTCTCCAATCAAAAGCACTAGAATAGATAGGAGACACTTACTTGAATGGCACAAAAGTTCTTCTTTTTTTTTCTCCTTGGCTGATGGAAGTCTCAAGAATTAGAGAGAAAAAAAGGTTTTGAGTAGGAGACAACTTCTGAAAGTGATAATGAGTGAGAATGTGGCAAAATTAGGGCTTTTTATCCCAAATTTCGGACTCGGGCCGCGGCATTACTTTGACCATGCCGCGGCCCACATAAAATTTCCAGGGTATAATGCCGCGGCCCTCTGATACCTATGCCGTGGCCCGCCTCGATATACTGGGAAAAACTGGGGTTCAATGCCGCAGCTCTCCTCATCCATGCCGCAGCCCGCCCCTATACTTCAAAATCCGTGGGCCTCTGGAACCCCCAATGCCGCGGCATCATATTGCTATGCCGCGGCCCTTAAGGATTTTTTATTTTTTTATTTTTTTGATTTTTTTAAATTTTTTTTGATTTTTCACGTTTTTCACGATTCTAAAAGTCCAAAAATAAACCAAATATCCATTGTTTACAAATACAAAAGTAAAATAAATAACAAGTAAAACATAGGGTGCCCCCTACAAGCGCTGTCGTTAACGTCATTTAGCCGGACGCTGAACCCCTCTTTAGAGAGGCTTCAGAAGGAGGATAGACTTCGCTTGATCAAAACTACCACCCAAGTATGGCTTCAATCTCTGACCATTGACTTTAAAGGAATCACCTGAGTTGCCCCGAACTTCTACAGAACCATATGGAAAAACTTGAACAACAGTGAATGGCCCTGACCATCTTGATTTCAATTTGCCAGGAAACAATCGCAGTCTTGAATTGAAAAGAAGTACCTGCTGCCCTGGTTGGAACTCTTTTCTGATTAAGTTCTTGTCATGCCAAGCCTTTGTTCTTTCTTTATAAATCTTGGCGTTCTCATAAGCCTCATTTCTGAACTCGTCAAGTTCATTCAGTTGCAACAGCCTTCGTTCACTAGCGGCACTCCAATCAAAATTCAACTTTTTCATAGCCCAGAATGCCCTATGTTCCAATTCAACTGGTAGATGACATGCTTTACCAAACACCAACCTGTAAGGAGACATGCCTATTGGTGTTTTGAATGCAGTTCTGTAAGCCCAAATCGCATCATCTAACTTTTTTGACCAATTTTTCCTTGAACTGTCAACGGTCTTCTCAATGATGCTTTTGATTTCTCTGTTTGAAACTTCAGCTTGCCCATTTGATTGAGGATGGTAAGGCAAAGCTTTTCGGTGATAAACTCCATAACGAGCCAGCAATGCATCCAGTTGCTTATTCACAATGTGTTTCCCTTCATCGCTAATCAGAGCTCGGGGAGTGCCAAATCTAGTAAAAATATGTTTATGCAGAAAATTAAGCACAGTTTTACCGTCATTGGCTCTAGTTGCTGCAACCTCCACCCATTTGGATACATAATCCACTGCCAATAGAATATATTCATTGTTGTAAGATGGTGGAAAAGGCCCCATGAAATTGATGCCCCATACATCAAACAGTTCCACTTCAAGAATCCCCTGTAGAGGCATTTCATTTCTCCTCGAGATGTTACCAGTTCGCTGACATCTATCACAATCCTTGACAAAAACATTGGCATCCTTAAATAATGAAGGCCAATAAAAACCACTTTGTAATACCTTAGCCGCCGTTCTTGATGCTCCAAAGTGCCCTCCACATTGTTGAGTATGACAGTGATTAAGAATGGACTGCATCTCTTCTTCAAGAACACACCTTCTGATAATCTGGTCTACACAGTGCCTATAGAGAATAGGTTCCTCCCAATAGTAGTGTTTCACCTCAGAAAAGAATTTCTTTAATTGCTGCTTTGACATCTCAGGCGGCACAATCTTGGCGACCAAGAAATTCACTATGTCAGCAAACCAAGGGACAGCTAAAGTCTCACTTACCCCAAACAACTGCTCATCAGGAAAGTGATCATTGATTTGTACTGCCTTCTTATTTTCAGTCTCCTCCAACTCATGTCTAGAGAGATGATCAGCCACCACATTCTCGCTGCCCTTCTTGTCACGAATCTCCAAGTCAAATTCTTGAAGCAAAAGAATCCATCTAATCAGGCGAGGCTTGGCATCTTTCTTTGACATCAAGTATTTAATGGCAGAGTGATCAGTGTAGACAATCACTTTGTTACCAATCAGATATGGTCTGAATTTATCACACGCAAACACAATAGTTAGCAACTCTTTTTCTGTAGTGGCATAATTCAGCTGAGCATCATTTAGAGTCCGACTAGCATAGTAAATAGACTTGAATACCTTGTCAACCCACTGTCCCAGAACTGCCCCCACTGCGTAATCACTGGCATCACACATCAACTCAAAAGGCAATTCCCAATTCGGAGCTATCACAATTGGAGCAGAAATAAGCTTTTCTTTCAAGAAATTGAACGCCCTCAAACATTCATCATTAAAATCAAAGACAACTCCGTTCATAAGCAGATTTGAGAGGGGCTTGGACACTTTAGAGAAGTCTTTTATGAATCTCCGATAGAACCCAGCGTGACCAAGAAAACTTCTAACTCCTTTGACTGAAACTGGTGGAGGTAGTTTTTCAATGGTAGAAATTTTTCCTCTATCTACCTCAATTCCCTCACTTGAAATTTTATGGCCAAGAACAATCCCTTCTCTCACCATAAAATGGCATTTCTCCCAATTCAGCACCAGATTGGCCATCTCACAACGACGCAGCACGTTCTCCAAGTTACCCAAACAGAGGTCGAATGATGAACCAAAAACAGAGAAATCATCCATGAAAATCTCAATACACCGGTCTACCATGTCTGAAAATATGGCCATCATGCACCGTTGAAATGTTGTAGGGGCATTGCATAGTCCAAATGGCATTCTCCTTAAAGCAAATGTGCCATAAGGACATGTGAAGGTTGTTTTCTCTTGATCCTCTGGTGCAATAGCGATCTGATGATACCCAAAATACCCATCCAAGAAACAGTAGTAGCTATGGCCTGCCAATCTGTCAAGCATCTGATCAAGGAAAGGCAAAGGAAAATGATCCTTCCTTGAGGCCTTATTGAGCTTGCGGTAGTCTATACAAATATGCCACCCCGTTACAGCCCTTGTTGGAATAAGTTCATTGTTCTCATTTTTCACCACAGTCATTCCACCCTTCTTAGGTACCACTTGCACAGGGCTCACCCATGCGCTATCAGAAATTGGGTAGATTACCCCAACATCCAACCATTTAAGAATTTGCTCCAACACTACTTCCTTCATAGCTGGATTGAGTCTTCTCTGGGCCTCTATGGATGGCTTGCTATTCTCCTCCAACAAAATTTTATGCATCACTGTCGATGGGCTGATTCCTCTAATATCTGCCAAGGTCCACCCAATGGCCAATTTATGCTCTCTTAGAACCCTCAACAGTTTCTCCAATTCTACCTTTGACAGGTCAGCTGACACAATGACAGGTAAAGTTTCATTCTCTCCCAAATAAGCATAGCGCAAGTGATCTGGGAGGACCTTTAATTCCAACGGCGGTGGCTGCTGAATGGAGGTTAGCGGTTTATCAGTTGCATCTGCTATTTCCTGAAACTTCTTCCAATATGGTAAGAAGGAGTTTATCCAGTTTACACATTCTCTGATCTCAGCATCATCATCATCATCGCCCTCATCACCCAATAATACTGCCTCTAAGGCATCACTGCTCATCCTTCTCTTGGAGACTGCCTTTTCTATCACATCTACACTAAAGCAACTGTCACTAGCCATCGAATACTTCATAGACTTGAAGACATTAAAGACCACCTCATCTCCTTGAACTCTAAGCTTAAGCTCTCCTTTGTGAACATCAATAAGAGCTTGGCCTGTGGCTAGAAATGGCCTACCGAGAATAATTGGGACATCTGTGTCCTCCTCCATGTCCAAAACAATAAAGTCAGCTGGAAATATGAACTTATCCACTTCACAAGAACATCCTCAATAATACCTCGTGGATGTGTTAATGATCGGTCTGCGAGCTGTAAAGTGACAGTTGTTGGTTTTTCCTCCCCCAAACTAAGTCTTTTAAACACAGATAAGGGCATCAGATTGATACTTGCCCCCAGATCGCATAAGGCGTGCTTACATTCAAACTTGCCAATGGTGCAAGGTATGGTGAAACTCCCCGGATCTCTCAGCTTTTGGGGTAACTTCCTTTGTAAAATCGCGCTGCACTCTTCAGTGAGTGCTACAGTCTCATAGTCCTCCATTCTCCTTTTCTTTGACAGAATCTCCTTCATGAACTTAACATAACTGGGCATTTGCTCCAAGGCCTCAGCAAAAGGAATGTTTATGTGCAGCTTTTTAAACACCTCAAGAAACTTAGAAAACTATTTATCGAGTGTAGTCTTTCTAAGCCTCTGAGGGTATGGAAATCTAACTGGCTGCTCAATAACAACTGGCGGATTCTGTTCTGACTGCTGATGGTCTTCAGTAACCCTTTTTGAATCAGACTGTTCACCCATCTCTTTATTCTGAACCACTGGTTGTGGAGGTCTAGGCTGCTCAGTTTGCTTCCCACTCCTCAGAGTAATTGCCTGAACTTGCTCCTTGGGGTTGACTTCAGTATTACTAGGCAAGTTTCCCTGGGGCCTGTTATTGAGCATATTGGCCAACTGCCCAACCTGTGTCTCAAGGTTTTGAATAGAGGATCTGGTCTCAGTCATAAATTGAGTCTGAGTATTAGTAAGAGTCAACAAGGCAGCTTGCAGTTCATTAGGCCTCTCAGGTTGAGGCATTGATTGTTGAGGCCTAAGCTGTTGTGATGACGAAGCTTGATTCATAGGTGGCTGAGGCATGTTATTCTGAAATTGGCCCTGAAACTGAGGTTGTTGGCCTTGATTATTCTTCCACGAAAAATTGGGATGATTTCGCCACCCAGGATTGTAGTTGTTGGAGAATGGATTATTGAGTGGCCTTTGAAAGTTTCCCACCGCTTGAACTTGGGCATGATCCATTGGGGTGTTATTATTCATACAGATAGGGCACTGATCGACAGAATGAGCACCACCATACATTTCACACCTCACTGCCATTTGAACCGCATTAGCAGATACACTGCTCTGTTGTAACTGCTTTGTCAGAGAAGCTACTTGCGCTGTTAAAGCAGTGATTGCATCCAGCTCATGCACCCCAACTACCTTTCTAGCTCCTGATGATATTTCCTCAGACCATTGATGATTGTTTGTGGCCATGTCCTCTAGCAGCTCATAAGCACCAGTTGCGCTCTCGCTCATAAAAGTGCCACCTGCTGCAGCATCAATAATGGTTCTGGTTGTAGGACATAAACCATTGTAGAAATTATGTACTAGCATCCACTGTTCAATGCCATGATGAGGACATCTTCTCAGGAGTTCCTTAAACCGTTCCCAAGCTTCATACAGTGACTCTCCATCATTATTTATCTCTCCCCTCAGTTTAGCAGCTTTGGACGGAGGGAAGAATTTGGACAAAAATTTATGTGCTAGATCTTGCCAGGTGACAATAGAGTTTGGCTGCAGAGAGTTCAGCCAACTTTTAGCTCTGTCCCTTAGAGAAAATGGGAAGAGCCTAAGCTTGATTGCGTCATCACTCACCCCATTATATTTGAAGGTTCCACACAACTCCAGAAAGTTGGACAAATGGGTGTGAGGATCTTCAGAGGGCAACCCATTGAATTGCACAGAGGACTGCACCATTTGTAGAATAGCGGGCTTTATTTCAAAGTTGTTGGCCTCTACAGCTGGTGGGCGTATACTATTTTGTACTCCCGTCAGAGTGGGTAGCACATAATCTCTTAGGCTCCTCTCAGCATTGGTCTGAGCCTGAACCCCTTGTACAACTCCAGGAGTTAGAACATTCCTGCCATCCCCGTCATTATGTGCCATCTTCACAGATTTCTGGGCCTCTCTCTTATTCTTTCTGATTTGATTGCAAGACTTTTCAATCTCAGGATTCACAGGAACAAGTGTGTCTTTTCCTTTTCTGCCACGCATATACCAAAATTCACCTGAGATAGACAAATTAAGCAACTAAACAGATTAGAAACAAGAGAAATTAAAATCAAATTAGAATAAAAATTAATTAGACTGATATTGATAATTATTTTCAGTCCCCGGCAACGGCGCCAAAAACTTGTTGCGATATTTTTGCTATGCAAGTGCACACAGTCGCAAACTCGTAATAAAATGGTAAAACCAAGTATCGTCCTCAAGGACTGATTTATCAATTACCAGTCAATTAATTTCTTGTTCTATTTGATGAATTGAAATTCTTGATTTTTGTAAATACACCAAAAGAAACTATAAATTGCAGAAACAATAATTAAAAATTAAATGGAACAACAACTAATAGAAAAACTTTTAATTTAATCACTGAGAAACAATTAGGATATTCAATCTCATCAACTATCCTCCCTATTATTCTCTAATGCAAAGTGTGAATTCTTCTTCTTTTGACCTAATTCAATTAACAAGTTGATACAGCAGCCTATAATCATACTATGAATTATAAACTCAACCTAGGTGACAATTTCTTATATTTCTATGGTAAATTGAACCACACAGGTAGCATTAATCTCATCAACTTAATAACAGTTACACAATTAATTCAGATACTTTCGTTCTAAATTAGAATTATGTCCAATATAACCACAACAGAATTACATCTCACTTCTCAGATTTTGACTTAAAAACATATGTAAATGACTAAAGATGGCCAACCAAAAATCAATCTATAAGAACAGGTTATATGGAATTGAAGAAGATTGAAGAAGAAGAAGAATATTAAAATTGCATTAGTTCATAACAGAGATTCAAGTGATTCAATTAAACATCCTAAACAGAAAATTAGTTCATAGCCATAGTGCCAATCACAACAGAAATTAAGAATAACATCAGGAAGAAGAAAAACATGTAAAAATACTCTAAGCTTGAGTCTTCAAAACCAGCCCTTTTCTCCTTCGTCCGTACGTCCCCCTTTGCTTCTCGTTTTTGCCATGTTAAAACCTACGATTTCAAATTTAAAAGAGGCGGGCCGCGGCTCTACATACACTATGCCGCGGCCCGTGTCCAAATTCCTGGGTGAAAAGCCCTTTCCATGCCGCGGCCCTCTGAAGCCATGCCGCAGCCCGCATTGACGAGTTCTGGGCAAAATGCCCATCTATGCCGCGGCTCTCTATAGCCATGCCGCGGCCCGAGGACTTCCTTAAAAAAAAATGCTTCTGTTTCCCCCCTAGCCGCGGCTCTACTTTGCTCATGCCGTGGCTCTTAAGGAATTTCTCAATTCTTCAAGTTTTCATCCCAAAATTTCACCGACACTTCCAAATTGTGTTGAGAACCATTCTTTATCAAAATATGATGAAAAAATTGGTTATTTCTTCCCTTTCTTTGGCATTTTCTTCCACATGCTCAATTCTTCCTGATATTCACAAAGACAAACAAACAAAGCATAAACACGCACTAAATGAAAGAAAAACGAAATAAAAGACTACTAAAAACATCACCAAAACATAACAAAAGCTAGACTCAACATATACTACGACTACCGCTTAGTGGAAGTTACGTTTGGGTGTTAAACAAATTTTGGCACCATTGCTGGGGAGGTAATATTAAGTAAATGTTCTCATTTAAAAAGGTAAAGAGGTAAGTAAGTCTATCTTTATTTTTTTCTTAAAAAAATACAAAAAAAAAGAGAAAATTTATTTTTAGGAATAATTGTATAATATTACAAGTAGAAACCAAATATTATTCATAATTGGCTTCAAGGTCTGTGTTAGCGTTCCCTCTTCACTTTTGAACCTCGGGAGTTCTAATGAGTGGAGGATGAGTGGTTCCTTGGCAACTTTCCCAATACATATAGAAATATTTCTTAAAATATACTTGCATTATTACATAGTTAAACCTTCGATATAATAAATATATAATCTCTTGATACTCAAAGTATGCTATGAGGTTGCGGTTTTAACTGATCTCCTCATAAGAAAATATTTCTTGAGATTTCTTTTAAAAAAAAAAAACTTTTGAAACTAGAGGTATGCTCTAAGGTTGTGGTTTTAACTGATCTTCCTCATCAGAAATGATTTCTTGAGAAAAAAAAAATGAATGAAGAAGAGAAATGTCGTTTTGAGCTTTACTGTCCAATGTATTTATCTTCATTCAACAATTCATATTTTAGTGTTATTGAGGGTACTAGTAGTTTTAGGGGTGCCAACAAACTTAGTTTAAGACAATATCAAGAATTCAAGGTATTAGATACTAATTTTGATAGAGAAAGTTAAAAGGCTCCCGAGGTAGATTATGATGAACGTTATTGTGACCCTGAAAGAGTCGACCATAGGAATCATAATTCTAGCTTGAACAACCCCGTAGATTTTAGTTGGAAGTCTGAGTACAACTACCATGCACCACCTGACATGAATTTTGAGCAAAATTTTCCTAACTCCCCCCATGAATTTCCATATAGTGTCTGGACTGATAGGAATTCCTTAGATGACACTTTACACACATTTATGGAGGCACAATGAGAGTTTAATACACAATTTATGGAGGAACTTAGAGAACTTAAGGCTCAATTTTCAGAATGGGCTGACGTTGTTCTCTCACATAATTTAAGTCCATTCCCATCACAAGATGACACAATGCCACCATCCTATACTCTCGTTTTTTATAAACCTTTTGAGGATGATGACATTACCATTTGGAGTGAAACTCTTTTCCATGCTGAAATTCTTTCAACCAATCCGAATTAAATCAAATGCTATCATACTGATGTGATACACAAAGTTGTGGAGGAAATCATAATTTTTTTCTCAAAATCACATAAATTCATCAACGATTTTGAAATTGAACATTTTCTTTTTCCTGAAATTGTGGTTAACAGTTCTATTTTTGAGATGCAAGATAAACAAAAATTCATTTTTGATACTGGATAGTACGCTAATATGCAGTTGGTAGACTTGCTTGAGAGCGATGCTTCTGTCTACCAAAGGCTAATCAGGTTTTATCTTTCCTTTATATTTTGTGTGTTTGTTGTTTTGCTTTTGCTTGGGTGGATGTCATTTTACAATTTTACCCTGGACATGTGCATAACGTTAGACATTGAGGACAATATCTCATTTAAGTTGGGGGTAGTGAACATATTCATTCGTTGAAACTAATTTGATAACCATTTTGAAATTTTGAGTTAAATTTTTACAAAATTCATGACAACAAAATTTTTATGAGATAGTTTTTGCTATTTTTACTATTAGGAAGTAATTTTGAGAGTTATTCTATGCACAACCAAACACTGAAAATAAATTGTTAACACATTCAGTTGAGAAAAATCCTATGTTATAAAGTTTTTTATTTTTTGTGTGAATGAGAGAACAAATTTTTGAATTTGTATTGATAAATTGAGTTGGTAAAACTTAAATTTTGGAATTTAAAATATGACATTTATTAGAGGGATAATTTTTGTTTAAAAGAACCTTTGTTGTAATTTTCTCTTAATCTACTATATTTTTCTTTTTCTTTTTTATTTTTTCTCTTGTAACAAAAATTATATATATATAAAAAGGAAATATACCAGAAAAAAATGAAAAAAAGAACAAGAGCAACATTTCTCATTTTCCATCTTTTGTTGTTTTGTTGAAATAAAAAATCAACATTACTACATTTGTTTTCAATTTGTGATATAAAAAATTCGTGTATTAAATTTTGTATTATTTTTTCATTTTGGCTCTTAGTGTTATTATGTAAATCCCGAAAGTTTCTATGTCATTTGAGTTCCAATTAATTGATTAACCTATCTTTTGATCAATGCTTGTTGAAATTGATTGTCCTAAAATGATAATATCCATTTTGAGCGTTCATTGATATATTTCCAACTCCAGGAGTGTCAACCTTTTCCTAAAAATATTTTAATACCTTTGTGAGGATTCGAAGTTGAGACTTTATTCCTTGGTGATTTTTCAAAACTGTTTTTGTTATGAATTATGAAAATATTGATACTGTTTGGTGCACACCAACACAAAACTCTTGATTACAATCTTGATAGTTTTAAAAAGCATTTTCTAAGTTCTCATTAAACATTTTGTTAAGAAATTTGGCATGATTTCTTTCATTATTTCAAGTTGGTAATAATTTTTATCCGCTTTAATTGCTAGGGACTGGCAATAAGCTAGTTGGGGGTTGTGATTAAGGGTCAAAATGCACATTTATTAATTTTAATTGTCAAAATAAATTATGTTTTAATTAATATCTTCATGGAATTAATGTGATATATTTTATAAATGAAAATATTTAATTTGGATTTAATTTATTTTTATTTTGTAGGATAATGATACAATTTTGGTTGAATAAAATAAAGCAAAAAGAAAAGGAAGTAAAAGTGGAAGAAAATGAAGAAAGTTGACATTTTGAAGATGTGAAGCCCAAATTGAAAAAGCCCAATCCAATTCATGAAGATGTCATGTCACCAATCCATGAAATTTCTTCCCCACCAATAAGAGATGTCAATTACAACTCATTCCAACAAACATGGCAATCCATGTGCTTCATTTTTCACCAATAGAAGTGTCTTCTTTTCAACAGAAATTGGCAATCCATGTGCATCCTTCTCAAATAATGGTAGCTTTCCACATGTTATTTCTACCATAGTTTATTTACATTCCACACCTATAAATAGGATGTAGTTTTTCATTTGTAAAACACACATTTTCTGCACATTTCTCTCCCTTAGGGCTGCACATCAGTTGTAACGTCCTGGAAAGCCAAGACCACTACACTGTGTGTTTGTAAAGGTGTAAGACTTGCTAATCAAGTCATTTAGTTAAAATGTGTCACTAATCATAAGTGTGCTAGGGTTAAAAATAAGTTTTGGCCTCAACAGATACATTTTATGAAATTAAACAGTTTCGCATATGGGATCCCAAAAAAAATAGTGTTTAAAAGTTAGTTTACAAAATCTCAAAAGTTAAAGACAATTATCAGCCATACTAAGGCAAAGTAAGTATTTTCGGTCCTCTCGTCCCTGCCTTCCCTCTCAACCGTGGCGGCTGAGCGCCGGTCATGTACATTCAGCTCGCAGAGCTCTCCAAATTAGGGCTGATCGAGTTTGCCCTTGCCTTTACCTGCTCCACGCAGCACCCGTGAGCCAAGGCCCAGCAAGAAAACACAATACACATCATATACAGTATTAGTAAACAAGTAACCTTTTAAGCATGTTCAATCACTCAATATTCATATAAACTCTCTAGCATGTAATCATAATCCAAGATACAAGTAAACACCATTAATAGTAAGATTACTCAATAGTCACAATAATCATCTTTAATAGCCAAAATACACAATAATCAGGGTCGACGACTTAGGCCGCACCCTATGTTTAACCCACTGACTCCAGCCCGCTTAAACCGAGCTCAGTGCATAATAAGCTGTCCTCGGCTACCAGTGGCCGAGCCACGCCCTGTGCTCTAGTTTAACCTTGGCACGCTTAGGCCATTGGTTTACAATTTACATGGCATAATACCATTCTTTCAAACATACATACTAGGGAGCCCTTAGTCCTGTTTCAAATATACAACCGGGTGTAGTTTTCTTACCTTTAACTTCTTCGTTTATTAATTACAAGCGACGTCCCCGAGCACGATCCTTTCCCGAGCCCTAGCTTTAGCACCTAATCACAACCAAGGTATTGGGTTCAATTAATATCCAAATATAGGTTTTCGGGTACAAAACTAACTTCTGGGAAATCAAATCCCACCAAGCACGGTGGTGAAATTGATCCCGAGCACACTAGGCTCGATTCCCATGCTTAAAACCCTAAACGTTCAAGTATGCATCTAAGGGCTGCGGCCCTTGAAGCCTAGCCGCGGCCCTGCCCTAAAACAGAACCTAAGGCCTCCCTGGAAGAAGACACGCGTTGCGACCCTTGCTTTGGGCACCGCGGCGCTCAACCCTAGCCGAGCCCTCTTGTCTCATCTTCATCCTAGGGCCGCAGCGCTCTAGAACAGAGCCGCAACCCTTCCCTTCGGGCCCAGAAATTCCACCATTTCCAACCCTTTAACCTTACCCAAAATAATCCCAAAGCTCCCTCTTTCAATAACAATTATTCCCAAGAATTTTAAGGTGACTTTAGCAACATAATTCAATAGAAAAACCCAGTCTAACACACATTAAAATCTCTTTGTAATCTCTGAAACTCAAGAACTTCAAACACTAAAACCTACTAGTCAAAACTCAAATTTAAGCTTCTAAATCAAGAATTATAGCTTACCTCTTCAGCTGAACCCCTTCTCTAAGAAGAATCCAAGTAAATTCCCAGCTAATTCCCAAGCTTCCAGCTTAAATTCAACCTTAAACATCAAAATTGAAACTATCTCAACACCCAGCTATAACTCAGAATTTTCTAACCAAAAAAGAAATGAATCACTGCTTACCTTAGTACTGATTAAATTGCTTGGATAACCCTTGAGTTAAACCTTAAAATCCTGTCTTCAATTCACTAAATTCCAGTTGAAATCCTCCAAATTTCTCTGTGTTTAGCTTGTGTTTTTCCTTGAGAGAGAAGAGAGAGAATAGGCTGAGAAAGAGAAGTCGGTTTAATTTTGTTCTACTATTTTCTATTTTTTTGTAAGTCTATCCTTTATCACTTAGGTTAAACCCGAGGGTCGGGGTGCCGGAAACGTCCCCGAGGGAAAAACGGTAAAATTCCCCAATATTCCCGCCTAGACTTCCTAACCTCAAATATATCTCCATATATTGATTTTCATAACCCGATAGTCTAAATAACTACCCGATACCTACAAATATCCCTGACTTATCCAAAGTCAACTGTTAAACCCCGTTGTGACTTTTCCCGCTATCTATCCCTAGGATCGCCTCAAGTCGTGCTCTGCAACCTACCCACATAATAATGTGGTTCTCACAAATACCTTATATATATCACATTAACATCAATATAATAATACAAGCATTATTAATCATATAATTATGCATTCAAATCAATAAACTCACTCAAATCACATTTAACTCAACTATGCCCTCCCGACACACTAATCAAGGCCCTTAAGCCGTATTAGTGAATTTGGGTCGTTACAACTATCCCCTCCTACTTTGAATTTCATCCTCAAAATTTACTTGAATAGCTCGGGATACTGATCCCGCATCACTGTCTCTAACTCCCAGGTTGCTTCCTCAACCTTACTATTTCTCCACAACACTTTCACTAACGGAATTGTCTTATTCCGTAAGACTTTGTCCTTCTGATCCAATATCTGAATTGGTCGCTCCTCATAAGACAAGTCTGTCTGTAACTCAAAGTCCTCATACTTCAGCACATGAGTCGTATCTGAAACATACTTCCGCAACATGGAGACATGTAACACATCATGAAGTCCTGACAGCGACGGTGGCAAGGCCAACCTATAAGCCACCTATCCAATCCTTTCTAAAATCTCGAAAGTTCCAACAAACCGAGGGCTTAACTTTCCCTTTACTCCAAATCTTCCCACCCCTCGCAATGGTGAAACACGTGGTCCCCAACCTGGAACTCCACGTCCTTACGCTTAGTATCAGCGTAGCTTTCCTGTCTACTCTGCGAAGCAAGCATTCTAGCTCGAATCTTCTCAATAGCCTCATTGGTCTTTTGAACCATGTCTAGCCCCAAGTATTTCCTCTCACCCATCTCATCCCAATGAATGGGTGATCTACACTTCCTCCCATATAGAATTTCATAAGGAGCCACTCCAATTGTGTTCTGATAACTGTTGTTATATGAAAATTCGATCAACAGAAGATACTTACTCCAAGATCCCTCGAAGTCAATCACACACGCCCTAAGCATGTCCTCCAATACCTGAATCGTCCTCTCAGATTGTCCGCCAGTCTGAGGATGAAAAGTTGTGCTAAACTTCAGCTGAGTCCCCATGGATCTCTGCAGAGCTCCCCAAAACTTGGAGGTAAAGATAGGGTCTCGATCAGATACAATAGACTTTGGAACCCCATGGAGATGAACTATATCCCTCACATACAACTCTGCATACTGTTCCACTGAGTACGTCGACTTCACTGGAAGAAAATGAGTTCACTTGGTGTATCTGTCCACTATTACCCACACCAAGTCACAAAGCCCCACTGTCCTGGGTAATCCTCCCACAAAATCCATCTTGATGTCCTCCCACTTCCACTCTAGGATACCCAAAGGCTGAAGCAATCCCGCTGATCGCTGATGCTTAGCCTTTACCTGTTAACATGTCAAACATCTAGCCACATACTCTACCACATCCTTCTTCATCCCAAGCCACCAATATAATGTCCGTAGATCCTGATACATCTTTGTGGTACCTGGATGGAGCGAGTATGGCGTAATGTGAGACTCATCTAGTATTTCTCGTCTGATCCTCTCATCTTCCGGAATACAAATCCGTCCCTGATATCGAAGCAAACCTGTCTCAGAAACAGAATGATTCTTAGCTGTCCCCGCTAAGACATGTTGTCTAACCTCCTGCAACTGCGCGTCCACCAACTGTCCCTCCTTGACCCGCTCTAACAGGGTTGATTGCAAGGTAATATTAGCTAACTAGCCTACCACCAGTTCTATCATTGTCCTGGCCATCTCATCAACTAATTCTCTCAAGATCTGGGTGGAACTATACAAGTGTCCCGGGCCCCTCCGGCTCAACGCATCTGCCACCACATTGGCCTTCCCAGGGTGATAAAGGATATCACAATCATAATCCTTAACCAACTCCAACAAACGTCTCTGCCTCATGTTCAAATCCTTCTGAGTAAAGAAATACTTCAAACTCTTATGGTCAGTGTATATCTCGCATTTCTCCCAATACAAATAATGACGCCACACCTTCAGTGCGAATACCACTGCTGCTAGTTCCAAATCATGAGTCGGATACCGCTGCTCATACTCCTTCAGCTGCCACGATGCATAAGCTATAACTTTCTCATTCTACATCAACACACAGCCTAAACCCATCCTCAATGCATCACAATAGACTATAAACTTTCCTTCCTTCGAAGGAAGACTCAGCACAGGTGCAGAAATAAGTCGTCGCTTCAACTCTTGAAAAATGTTCTCACACTTCTCTGACCAAACAAACTTCTGATTCTTCCTCATCAACTCTGTCATTGGTGAAGAAATCTTTGAGAACCCCTCTACGAACCGTCTATAATAACTTGCCAACCCAAGGAAACTCCGCACCTCTTAGGCGTTCCTTGGCCTCGGCCAATCTCTTACTGCTTCTACCTTGGACGGATCCACCTTAATCCCTTCCGCTCCAACTATATGCCCAAGAAAAGTCACCTCTGGCAACCAAAACTCACACTTCTTAAACTTGGCGTATAGCTGATGCTCCCTTAACCTCTGTAAAACCTGTTGAAGATGCTGCTCATGCTCTGCCTCTGAACTAGAGTAAACCAAGATGTCATCGATGAAGACAATGACGAACTGATCCAAGAATTCCTTGAACACCCTGTTCATCAAATCCATAAAAGCTTCCAGGGCGTTGGTCAGACCAAAAGACATGACCAAGAACTCATAATGCCCATACCATGTTCGAAAGGCTGTCTTCAGTATATCCTCATCTTTGATCCTCAGTGGGTGATAACCAGATCGAAGATCAATCTTTGAGAACAATGTCTTTCCCTGCAGCTAATTGAACAAGTCATCAATCCTTGGTAGAGGGTACTTATTCTTGATAGTGAACTTGTTCAATTCTCTATAATCTATACACATCCTCAAAGTCCCGTCCTTCTTCTTAACAAAAAACACTGGAGCGCCCCATGGAGAATAACTAGGCCTGATGAATCCCAAATCCAGAAGTTCTTGCAACTGTATCTTCAATTCCTTCAACTCTGTTGGAGCCATCCTATATGGTGCCCGTGATACTGGTTCTGTCCCCGGTGCTAACTTAATCTCAAACTGAATCTCCCTGCGCAGCGGCAACCCTGGTAGATCCTCGGGAAATACATCTAAGAACTCACACACCAATCTGGTCTCTCCCGGTCCTGCCGGCATAACCCTGGTAGTATCCACCACACTAGCTAGAAAGCCTATACATCCACCCTGTAACAAGTCTCTGGCTCTCAATGCTGAAATCATGGGTATGCGGGGTCCAGACACCGTACCCACAAAGACAAAAGGATCCTCGCCCTCAGGCTCAAAAGTCACCATCTTCTTCCTGCAGTCAATAGTAGCTCCATACCTGACCAACCAATCCATCCCTAAGATCATATCAAAATCCTCCATATCCAACTCAATCAGATCCACCGCAAGTTCTCTATTATCAACCATCACTGGCAGAGCCCTAATCCATCTCCTAGAAACTACCAGTTCCCCTGTAGGCAATAAAGTCGCAAACCCTGTAGTCTGATATTCACTAGGTCTACACAATCTATCTATCACTTTACTATAAACAAAGGAATGTGTAGCATCAGAATCAATCAGTAAAAGGAGTGCCAGCGCTAGAAAGCTGACTTGTCACTACCAAGAGACTAGCCTCGGCCTCTACCTGAGTTAAGGTGAATACTCGAGCTAGAGTCAAGCTATCCACCTTTCCTGTTTCACCTTTCTTCACTGTTGGGCAGTCTTTCTTGAGATGCCCCACTGTTCTGCACACAAAGGAAGCCTTGGCCCGACACTCATCCAGATGGCATCTTCTACACCTCGGGCACTCCGGATAAGTCCGCCATACCTCGCCGCCACCCTGACGGCCACCCTGACCACATCGACCCCTCCTATTAGGACCAGCAGCGGTCGAAGTGCCAGGAGTCTTTCTCTTGAAGTCACTGGGGCCTCCACCCCTACCTATCCCTGAATAAGGAGGCACCACTCTGCGGCCCTCGCATCTCACCGCACTTTCTTTCCAAATCTTATTCTCCGCTTCTTCAGTGGTAAGAGCCTTCTCAACATCCTGGGTATAAGTTGTTCCTCCAGGTACCATTGTAATCCTAACATCCCGGGCTATCATCGCAATAAGCCCCCTGATAAATCTATCTTGCCTAGCAACATCAGTAGGCACAAGATCTGGTGCAAATTTTGCAAGTCTGTCAAATTTTAGGGCATATTCAGTAACAGTCATATTTCCCTGCACCAAACCCACGAACTCATTAACTTTCGCTACTCTGACGGCAACATAGTAATATTTCTGGCTGAACAAGTCTCTGAAACCTTCCCAACTCAAAGCAGTAACATCCATGGTCTGCGATGCCACTTCCCACCAGATGCGGGCATCCTCTCTCAACATGTAAGTGGCACAGGCCACTCTATCATGCCCCTCTAATTTCATGAAATCCAGAATTGTAGTAATCATAGTTAGCCATTGCTCGGCTTTCAATGGATCTGGTCCACCCTCAAAGATTGGGGGTTGCTGCTTCCTGAACCGTTCATACAATGGCTCCCACCTGTTTCCAACATCTCCTTACTGCACAATTGGTACCACTGCAGGTGGTACAATAGGGGCAGCACTCCCTGATGTAGCCTGCTGTCGCAGAATAGGGATCTGCTTATCTTGGTTCTGCAATCGAGCCTGCATATCGGCCATAAGTTGCTGCCAGTTCTCAGGGACTGGCGAAGGAATCTGGCCCTGGTCATCACCCCCGTTCCGGACCTAGTGCCGGCTAGTCGCGTAGATTTTCTTGGACGCATAGCTATCCAAGTCAATCTGCAATCAACGACTCGACAGTCAGACCATGATGACAGGGTAAAAGCTTCTCCAAAAACCACCAATAGAACATAACCACACACAAACAATCAACATACAGGCATTTATCCACATGCACCGGCTGCTAATAAGCATGCCCCAATCTCATCACAAAATAGATATGTAACAAGCATCCATCCACACACAATATGCAATTAATCATCAAAATATTCATATACATGCACCGCTATGCTAATAAACATGCCTCAATATTTTCACACAATAGTCAAGGGCCAGGCCCTATCAGTATCTCATGCTCCTTATTAATCCAACAGATAACAACAATCATTGTTCACTCCAAGCATATAAGCATATAAGCACATATACACATTACCAAACCCTGAATCAAGCTTGTCTTTACCAGCGAATGTACATGTCCTGTCGGTCTTCAGGAACCTTTAAACCTAGGACGCTCTGATACCAAGTTGTAACATCCTGGATAGCCAAGACCGCTACACTATGTGTTTGTAAAGGTGAAGGACTTGTTAATCAAGTAATTTAGTTAAAACAGGTCACTAATCATAAGTGTGCTAGGGTTAAAAATAAGTTTTGGCCTCAACAGATACATTTTATGAAATTAAACAGTTTCGCATATGGGATCCCAAAAAAGAAAATAGTGTTTAAAAGTTGGTTTACAAAATCTCAAAAGTTAATGACAATTATCAGCCATACTAAGGCAAAGTAAGTATTTTCGGTCCTCTCGTCCCTGCCTTCCCTCTCAACCGTGGTGGCTGAGCAGCCGGTCATGTACATTCAGCTCGTAGAGCTCTCCAAATCAGGGCTAATCGAGTTTGCCCTTGCCTTTACCTACACCACGCAGCACCCGTGAGCCAAGGCCTAGCAAGAAAATACAATACACATCATATACAGTATTAGCAAACAAGTAACCTTTTAAGCATGTTCAATCACTCAATAATCACATCAACTCTCTAGCATGTAATTATAATCCAAGATACAAGTAAACACCATTAATAGTCAGATTACTCAATAGTCAAAATAATCATCTTTAATAGCCAAAATACATAATAATCAGGGTCGACGACATAGGCCGCACCCTCTGTTTAACCCACTAACTTCGGCTCGCTTAAACCGAGCTCAGTGCATAATAAGTTGTCCTCGACTACCAGTGGCCGAGCTGCGCCCTGTGCTCTAGTTTAACCTTGGCACGCTTAGGCCATTGGTTTACAATTTACATGGCATAATACCATTCTTTCAAACATACATACTAGGGAGCCCTTAGTCCCGTTTCAAATATACAACCGGGTGTAGTTTTCTTACCTTTAACTTCTTCGTTTATTAATTACAAGCGACATCCCTCGAGCACGATCCTTTCCCGAGCCCTAGCTTTAGCACCTAATCACAACCAAGGTATTGGGTTCCATTAATATCCAAATATAGGTTTTCGGGTACAAAACTAACTTCTGGGAAATTAAATCCCACCAAGCATGGTGGTGAAATTGATCCCGAGCACACTAGGCTCGATTCCCATGCTTAAAAACCCTAAACGTTCAAGTATGCATCTAAGGGCTGCGGCCCTTGAAGCCTAGCCGCGGCCCTGCCCTAAAACAGAACCTTAGGCCTCCCTGGAAGAAGACACGCGTTGCGGCCCTTGCTTTGGGCACCGCAGCGCTCACCCCTAGCCGAGCCCTCCTGTCTCATCTTCATCCTAGGGCCGCAGCGCTCTAGAACAGAGCCGCGGCCCTTCCCCTCGGGCCCAAAAATTCCTCCATTTCCAACCCTTTAACCTTACCCAAAATTATCCCAAAGCTCCCTCTTTCAATAACAATCATTCCCAAGACTTTTAAGGTGACTTTAGCAACATAATTCAACAAAAAAAAACCCAGCCTAACACACATTAAAATCATTTTTTAATCTCTGAAACTCAAGAACTTCAAACAATAAAACCAGCCAGTCAAAACTCAAATTTAAGCTTCTAAATCAAGAATTATAGCTTACCTCTTCAGCTGAACCCCTTCTCTAAGCAGAATCTAAGTAAATTCCCAGCTAATTCCTAAGCTTCCAGCTTAAATTCAACCTTAAACATCAAAATTGCAACTATCTCAACACCCAGCTAGAACTCAGAATTTTCTAACCAAAAAAAGAAAGGAATCACTGCTTACCTTAGTACTGATTAAATTACTTGGATAATCCTTGAGTTAAACCTCAAAATCCTCTCTTCAATTCACTAAATTCCAGCTGAAATCCTCCAAATTTCTCTGTGCTTAGCTTGTGTTTATCCTTGAGAGAGAAGAGAGAGAATAAGCTGAGAAAGAGAAGTCAGTTTAATTTTGTTCTACTGTTTTCTATTTTTTTGTAAGTCTATCCTTTATCACTTAGGTCAAACCTGAGGGTCGGGGTGCCGGAAACGTCCCCGAGGGTAAAACGGTGAAATTCCCCAATATTCCCGCCTAGACGTCCTAACCTCAAATATATCTCCATATATTTATTTTCATAACCCGATAGTCTAAATATCTACCCGATACCTAAAAATAGCCCTGACTTATCCAAAGTCAACTGTTAAACCCCGTTGTGACTTTTCCCGCTATCTAGCCCTAGGATCGCCTCAAGTCATGCTCTGCAACCTACCCACATAATAATGTGGTTCTCACAAATACCTTATATATATCACATTAACATCAATATAATAATACAAGCATTATTAATCACATAATTATGCATTCAAATCAATAAACTCACTCAAATCACATTTAACTCAACTATGCCCTCCCGGCACACTAATCAAGGCCCTTAAGCCATATTAGTGAATTTGGGTTGTTACATCAAGCGAGCTTTTGGGTTGTCGGGTTCAGGCTGGGTTAGGTTATGGTGCACGGAAATGGTACCGAACCCATCCTATACATTTTTGTATTTTGGGTATTTTTGGATTTTGGGTTTTTAGGTTGGATCAGGTCGGGTCAGGTTTGGGCCTTGAATGGGCTTTGACAACATTTTTTACAAAAATGCCATTTTTTCAGTTTTTTTAACTTTTGTCATGTATTTTTACATAAATAAAATAATTTACAGCAACATGCAACATTCAAAAGCATAATTATTGAATTGTTTTTGGTTAGACAAGTGCCTTATTTCACACAAAAATTATAAAACAAAAATCTATAAAAACATAATATCAAAACATAATTTCGGGTTCCTTTTCTAGCTTCGGGTTTAACCCGAACCCGCACACCATAAAAATTTTAAACTCGAATCCAAACCCGAATGTGTTCGGATCGGTTCGGGTGCACCTGGAATTTTTGGATTTTGGCTAAAAATGGGTTTTGCCGGCTCGGGTCGGTCGGGTTAGTCAGGTTTTCTGGTTTTGCAGGTTAAATGTTCAGTCCTACTCTCTCTACGATCTTTTCTCTCTATTTTCTCTTCTCTGTTTTATCTCTAAGCCTAGTCTTCTCACATTTTCAATGGAAAATGTGAGAATGACTTTTAACTTAGGCTAGAGTTTTCTTTTTGGTGAGGATAAGGGTGAAGCTTTGTATTTTATAATCTTTTTATTTTGAATTTATAAAAATGTTTTAATGTTCAAATATTTGAGTTTTATTATTTCTATCATTATTTATGCAATTAATATTTATTATTAATTTTATATAGATCCAAAAAAGCTTTTTCTATGTAATTTTACTAAAATAATTTATATTAATTTTATTATTTTGTGGGTAGTCTTTTACTGCATTATCGCCGAGATGGTATAGTGTCGCTTCTATCTTTCTCATAACAATAATATTAGCATGAGATCTTAATTTGTTATTTTGTGAGTAGTCTTTTATTGCATATTGCCAACATTATTATGTTGATTCTAGGTTTCTCATAACAATAACATGTGCATGTACTTCAAGTATGAAATTTTATTACTCAAATACATTTGAAAATTATCAAAGTAGATGCCTCACCAAACCTTTTTATTGTTTACTATCTTTTATTTTAATCTTTCAAACAAAAAAATCCACAAAAATATTGTTTCTTTTTACTGTTCTTATATAACTTACCTTCTAACCGTTTTATTTGTCACTTTGTTTCTTTACCGCCTTATTGAATCAACTGCCCATCTATACTATGACTACTGCTTAGTGGAAGTCACGTTTGGGCATTAATCAATTTCCAATCCAAAAGTTGGGGTACAGTCGACCTAAGCAACAAATTCAAACATTTACAACATGTCCCTAAAAACAACCCCAGTCATGGCGACCAGGTAGGCCAAACATGTACGTGCCGCTCCATGCCCTCCAACTCATTCTTGGTCGGCCTTTCCTTTGCCCTTACCTGCACCAAAGAGCACCCGTGAGCCAAGGCCCAGCAAGAAAACTCCACATACATATCATATAACAAATCATTCTAGTAAATGCATAATTTTAAACAGATAATATAATATAATATTACATTATATTATAAAATAATATAACATTCCCCCACTAGATTAAATAGTTATCTATTGTAACACTTATTTAATCAATCATTATATTTTAAAATATAACATATCCCCCACTTGATTAAATAAAAACTCTCTTATAGGAGTCATTTCATTAGTG
The DNA here is from genome assembly GCF_963169125.1 of Humulus lupulus. Lineage (NCBI taxonomy): Eukaryota > Viridiplantae > Streptophyta > Magnoliopsida > Rosales > Cannabaceae > Humulus > Humulus lupulus. Next base: position 163,113,539 of record NC_084795.1, read on the forward strand.
CATAAAGCAAAGTGTTTTTCAACTTGAACTTTACTATATTGTAAGTATCACAAAATTTGTCAAAAATTTGGTTGCACTAGGCATTGAACCATAATTTCATGATGACAAATCGGTGATAACACTACACACCTTTGTGATGTTCACTTGAGAGCTCTATGTCTTGCTTTGCACCGTTAGTGGCCATGTGCACTTTCCATTCATGGACGTTCTTGAGAATACTCCCATTCTCATGAAAGGCAGCACCACCCCTAGGTCCATATAGGTAGAATTCTTACAGTATTTTGTTACCAAAAATACTTGTCTTCACAAGACTGAATTCTATTAAAAACCTTTCGGTTTTAACCCTCAACTTGGTAACACACCAGTACTCAATATCTCATATTGGACTTGTTTTGAGTACAACTAATAATCACTTGATTGACTTGTTGTTACCTATTGAACCTAACACTAGTTGAATAACTAGTGTTAAGATAGGTTACCATCAATCATGAATCTATTTAGGGAGTTTAAGTCCCATCCCTCGAGATGATGCAGCCACTAAATCCCTCGTTAGTGGCTTAGTGAAAGGATCCGCCAGATTTTCACTTGTTCTCACATAGGATATTGAGATGACTCCTATTTGAATCAATTCTCTTACATATCCATGTCTTAGACTAATATGTCTAGACTTCCCATTATACACTCCGCTGTTGCTCTAGCCAATGTCGCTTGGCTATCACAATGTATCGATATAGTAGATACATTCTCTTTCATTAGGGGAATCTCTATCAACAGATCCCTTAACCATTCGGCCTCTTTGCCGGTAGCAGCTAGAGGTATAAACTCTGCTTCCATAGTGGAATGAGATATAAAGGTTTGTTTCTTGGAACCCCAAGAAATTGCACCTCCACCAAGTGTAAATACCCAACCAGTTGTGGACAAGTTGTCCCCAAGATTGGATATCCAACTTGCATCTGTATATCCTTCTAAAATTGAAGGAAATTTGGAGTATTGAAGGCTTAGTCCTTTGGTTTTCGTAAGATAAGTTAGGACTCTTCCAATTGCCTTCCAGTGATCCACACTTGAACTACTTGTAAACCTACTAAGTTTACTTACTGCAAATGCTATATCAGGTCTAGTACATTGGGAAGCGTACATTAGACTCCCTATAGCACTAGCGTACTTTAATTGAGCCATCGCTCTTCCTTCATTCTTCTCTCGTTTTACACTATGATCAAATGGAGTATTGGCATCTTTAACCTTGAGATGGTTAAATTTGTTCAATACTTTCTCAACATAGTGGGCTTGACCCAACGCAAAACCCCCACTATGTTTCCTTTTCGTTTCTTCTATCCCTTTCATGCTATCACTTAGAATAATCATGTCATCCACATATAAGAAAACAATGATCACATATCCCTTACAAGATTTGGAATACAAACACTTGTCTCCATTGCTATGTCTAAACCCATTAGACATGATGGCTTGATCAAATTTCTCATGCCATTGCTTAGGAGCTTGTTTCAATCCATATAAGGATTTTACAAGTCTACATACTTTATGTTCATATTTTGGTAGGACAAACCCTTCGGGTTGTTCCATATAGACCTCCTCATTGAGGTCACCTTTAAGGAATGTCGTTTTGACATCCATTTGATGAACATACAAGTTGTGTATAGGAGCTAAAGCGAACAAAATTCTTATAGAAGTTGTTCTTGCAACAGGCGCATAGGTATCGAAATAATCGATACCCTCTTTTTGCCTAAACCCTTTAGCTACTAATCTAGCTTTAAAGGTTTGGATAGTGCCATTAGTGTGGTATTTTCTCCTAAATACCCACTTACACCCATTTGGCATAGACCTTGGTGGGAGATCTACCAATTCCCAAGTGTTGTTGGAAAGAATGGAATCCATCTCATCATTGATGGCTTTTTTCCAAAATGCATTATCTCTCGATTGCATAGCTTCTCTATAAGTCTTAGGATCATCCTCAATGAGAAGTACAATAGGAATTTTCCTAATGACTTCCTCTCTATTTCCTTCTACCATGTAGAATGAAATTTCTTGAGAATCTACCTCATCCACTACTAGACTTTAATGATTTTTAAGTCTTTGACTTCTTCTAGGTTCAAAGGGTTGCTTTATATCCTTTTGAGAATTCTCCTCTTGAGAATCAACTTTGGATGTAGAAGCTTAAGAATTATTCCCATATAACAAATTCTCCTTTAGAGATGTTGAAGCTTGAGAATTTTTGTCATACAACATATTCTCAAAAAATTCAACTTCTCTAGATTCAATCACAACATTAGACTCTAAGTCTAATAGCCTAGCTTTACTATTGTTGGCATAACCAACAAAAGCACACTTTATGGTTCTTGAACTTAACTTTGTTCTATTAGGTTCATTTTTCTTGCAATATGCAAGATACCCCCACACTTTGAAGTACCCTATGTAACGACCCAAAATCACTAATATGGCTTAAGGGCCTTGATTAGTGCGCCGGGAAGGCATAGTTGGCTTATGTGTGAGTTTATTGATTTAATGCATGATTATATGATACGCATGCATGTATGATTATATGAATGTAAATGTGGTTAAATGTTATATCTGTGAGAACCACATTATTATGTGGGTAGATTTGCAGCGTGCAACTTGAGGCGATCCTAGGGAGCTAGATAGCGGGAAAAGTCACATTGGGGCTTAATATTTGACTTTGGATAAGTCAGGGGTATTTTAGGTATTGGGTAGTTATTTAGAATATCGGGTTATGGAAATAAATATATGGAGATATATTTGAGGAAAGAAAGCTTAGGCGGGAATATTGGGGAAATTTACCATTTTGCCCTTGGGGACGTTTCCGGTACCCCGAGCCTCGGGATTGACTTAACTGGCTAGGATTAGACTATGTTAATGAAAAGCAGAAGAATAAAACACAAACTAACCTATTCAGCTCTTCTCTTCCTTCTCTTTTCTCTTTCAAGGAAAACACTGGAATTCAAGAAAAATCAGCTAGGAATTTAGTGATTTCGGCTGGAAACTTGTAGGTTTAATCTAGTGCTCAGCTAAGGGTACTCAACCAAGTTTAAGGTAAGAGTTGAGATGTGTTTTTGGGTGTTAGAACTCTAAGTTTTTGACTGAATATTAAGATGTTTATGATTTGATGTTTAAGGGCTGAATTGAAGCTAAGTGCTTGGGTTTTAGCTCAAAGGTTGTCAAGGAAGTGGTTCAGCAAAAGAGGTAAGCTTCAATTCATAATTCAGAGGTTAAAATTTGAGTTTTGCATGACTGATTTTGGTGTTTTGAGTTGCTGGGTTTCAGAAATCAAAATGGAATTTTAGTAGGTTTTTAAGCTGGATTTCTGTTGGATTATGCAGTTAGAATCATGTTAAAAATTTTGTGATTAATGGGTTTTGAATTACAATACTTTGGGATGGTTTTGAATGGGGTTAGGATGCTAGAAATGATGGATTTTCTGGGCACGAATGAGAGGGTCGCGGCTCTATTCTAGAGCGTTGCGGCCCTACGAAGCAAGAGAGCCAGGGAGGCTCGGCCAAGGGAGAGCGCTGCGGCGCCATAGGGCAAGGCCGCAGCGCGTGTCTGCTAGCTGGGGGCCTTGGGCTCTGTTTTAGGGGCGGACCACGGCTAGGTTTCAAGGGCTACAGTCCTTAGGTACATTCTTGAACATTTGGGGATTTTAAGCCCGGGAATCTAGTCTAGGGTGCTCGGGATCGATTTCACCACCATGCTTGGTGGAATTCGATATCCCGGAAGCTAGTATTGTACCCGGAAACCTTTATTTGAATATTAATGGGTTTTGAATTAGGGTACTTTGGGATGGTTTTGAATGGGGTTAGGTGTAACGCCCTGGATAGCCAGGACCGCTACACTGTGTGTTTATAAAGTGCCAGACTCGTTAATCAAGTCATTAAAGTAAAAACGTGTTATTGAAATAGTAGAGGAACTAGGGTTAAAAGCGTTTTGGTCTTAAAAGATACATTTTCACTGCTAAACATTGTTTATGTACATGGGATCCCAAAAATGACAGTTTAAAAGCCATACTACAAAAGTTACAAAGTTTATATACATTAACAGCCATACTAAGGCAAAATGAGCAGTTAAGTGATCTCCGTCCTGACACACTCCTCGATCGTGGTGATCGAGCGGCTGGCTATGTACATTTCACTTCGGAGCGCTCCACCTCAGGACTGGTCCAGCTTGCTCTTGCCTTTACCTGCACCACGTAGCACCCGTGAGCCAAGGCCCAGCAAGAACACATATCAACAATAGAACATGCACATTTAGCTGTCAAGTCAATCTCACATATGGCATCTCATAAACTTCAAGCATATCAATAGTCAAGTATTTCATATACAAAGCATATCAGCTCATATAACACAATGCACAAATGATAACCAGGGCTAGCACTCGCAAGCTGCTCCCTCTGTTATCCTATTATTTCTGGCTCCCAGTGGCCAATTCGCGCCCCGTGCGCTAAAAATCATGAACGGTACTCTTAGACCGCTTATACGTGTCCCTTGGCATAATACCAACGATGACACAAAACAGTTCTCAGGAGCACTTAGTCCCATCACAATCATACACTCGGGTGCAGTGTTCTTACCTTTCAATTTACTGATTTCCGATGCCACGTAGCCACAAGCACGGTCCTCTACCCCGAGCCTCTCCAAATTCCTAATCAAAACACAAATATAATATTCTTTGTCATTAACCAATCCAAGACTACCTTCCCGGTACCTAATCCACACTCTCGGAACCCCCAAAACCTTAGAATAACACCCCGGAGGCATCCCCCGAACCCCCAGAGCAAAGACCAAAAATTGCAAAATTTAACTCCCTGAAATTTGCCTTGTGCCGCGGCACCACATTCCTTGTGCCGCGGCACCCACCTCCAGAGACCCCTAGGCCGCGGCAAGCAAAAGCCATGCCGCGGCACACCATCGCAGACCCAGATTTCTGGGTTTCCCTTCGCATTTTCCCGACCTCCAACCTCTCCAAATCACCCCAAACTCTATCCTAAGCCCCAAAACCAAATCTAAACCCCTAACAAACCTCACAACAACTCAAAGACATCATGCCCAAGCTCACTCACACCTTCAATCCTAAAATTCACTCTTGAATTTCCCACTTGACAACTCAAACCAGAGAAATTATGAACTGCTTGAACTCAAGCACAACCCACACTTCAAACTCCCTATACCTTAACAAAACAAACCTAATAAACATACAGAGACCTTACCTTAAGTGATAGGTTCAACCTCCAGCTCTTGACCTCCTTCCCCCTTGGTTCCCAATTCTGAAATTACATAAAACCAGCCACCAACTCATCTCAATTCACCTTCCTTAACTAAAATTCAGACTTTAAACTTGGATATAACATAATCAAAATCTTACCTCTGAGTTTTCTTGGCCTAAGCTTGGTTGATAACTTCAAACATCCCTTGATTCTCCTTCCAAGAGTTTAGATTTCTGCTTCTCCTTTCTATCTCCTTTTTGCTCTTATTCTAGGTCTCCACAATTCAGCATAACCAACTCCCAAAGTGTTACACGTATATGATATTCCCTCTTCAGCTGAAACTCATCTACTAACTGCCAAAATACCATTTTAACCCTCCATTAATATCACTTACTAACTAGACCTCAAGGGCTTATTTGTCCTTTCCCTAACTTTGCAATTCTACCACTTTCCCAATAAGACCTGTTACTCTCTATAGTTACTAACGGTTACGCAGGTTACCAAATCACCAGTTACCATTATCTAGTTTCCTAGGACCGTCTTGGCACGTGCATCACGTTTGTATCACAGCACCCACACAGTACAATTCACATATCATAATTATCACATAATATAATTCACATAGTCATATAACATGCTTAAAATCATAATCATACATCTTAATCATAATAACCACACATAATTCCCATCTTGCCCTCCCGGCACACTAATCAAGGCCCTTAAGCCTTATTAGTGAATTTGGGTCGTTACAACTATCCCCTCCTAATAAGAATTTCGTCCTCGAAATTTACCTGAACAATTCCGGATACTGATCCCGCATAGCTGTCTCAAGCTCCCAGGTCGCCTCCTCGACATTACTGTTTCTCCACAGCACTTTAACTAAAGGAATCGTCTTATTTCGCAACACCTTGTCTTTCCGGTCCAAGATCTGAACTGGCCTCTCATCATAAGCCAAATCTGCCTGCAATTCCAGATTTTCATGCCTCAATACATGAGTTACATCTGAGACATACTTTCGAAGCATAGAGACATGAAACACATCATGAACTCCAGACAACGATGGCGGCAAGGCTATCCTGTAAGCCACCTGACCAATCCTTTCCAGGATCTCGAATGGTCCAATGAATCTAGGGCTCAACTTGCCCTTCTTACCAAACCTCCTCACCCCTCGCAGAGGTGAAATTTGAAGGAAGACGTGATCACCAACCTGAAACTCCACATCCCTACGCTTAGGATCAGCGTAACTTTTCTGCCTGCTCTGAGATGCGAGCATCCTAGCACGGATCTTCTCTATGGCCTCACTCGTCTTCTGGACCATGTCCGGTCCCAAGTATCTCCTCTCACCCATCTCGTCCCAATGGATAGGCGATCTACACTTCCTCCCATACAACATTTCATAGGGAGCCACTCCAATTGTTGACTGGTAACTATTATTGTACGAGAACTCAATCAACGGAAGGTACTTACTCCAAGAACCCTCAAAGTCAATCACACAAGCTCTGAGCATATCCTCCAGTATCTGGATCGTCCTCTCAGACTGTCCGTCAGTCTGAGGATGAAAAGCTGTACTGAACTTCAACTGAGTTCCCAAAGCTTTCTGCAAACCTCCCCAAAACTTGGAAGTGAAAATAGGATCCCGGTCTGACACAATAGACTTAGGAACCCCATGGAGACGTACAATCTCTTTCACGTACAACTCAGCGTACTGATCCACAGTATAAGTTGACCTCACTGGAAGGAAATGGGCTGACTTGGTATATCTATCCACTATCACCCATATTGAGTCATGAAACCCTACTGTCCTGGGTAGACCTCCTACGAAATCCATAGTAATATCCTCCCATTTCCACTCAGGAATACCCAAAGGCTGAAGCAACCCTGCTGGTCGCTGATGTTCAGCTTTCACCTGTTGACAGGTTAAGCATCTGGCAACGTACTCTACCACATCCCTCTTCATCCCGGCCCACCAATACAAAGTTCGTAAATCCTGATACATCTTTGTGGTACCCGGATGAAGCGAGTACGGTGTCGTATGAGACTCATCTAGTATCTCCCGTCTGATCCCCTCGTCAGCTGGAACACAAACTCGTCCCTGATACCGCAGTAAACCAATCTCTGAAACAGAATAGTCCTTGGTTGTTCCTGCTAAAACATCCTCTCTAACCTTCTGTAACTGAGCGTCTATCAACTGCCCCTCTCTGATCCGCTCTAGCAGGGTCGACTGTAGAGTAATATTAGCCAATCGGCCCACAACCAATTCTATTCCCGCTCTAACCATCTCATCTGCTAACTCCCTCGAAACCTGAACAGAACTATACAACTGACCTGGACCTCTACGGCTCAATGCATCAGCCACCACATTGGCTTTTCCTGGATGGTAAAGAATATCACAATCATAATCTTTCACCAACTCCAGCCAACGCCTTTGTCTCATATTCAGGTCCTTTTGTGTGAAGAAATATTTCAGGCTCTTATGGTCAGTGTACACTTCGCACTTCTCCCCATACAGATAATGCCACCAAATCTTCAGTGCAAAGACCACTGCTGCCAGCTCTAGGTCATGAGTAGGATACCGCTGCTCATACTCCTTCAGCTGTCGTGATGCATAAGCTATCACCTTCTCATTCTGCATCAGCACACAGCCTAAACCCAACCTCGATGCATCACAATAAACAACAAACTTCCCTTCTCCTGAAGGCAAACTCAACACTGGTGCAGTGATAAGTCGTCGCTTCAATTCTTGGAAACTGCCCTCACACTTGTCTGACCAAATAAACTTTAGATTCTTTCTTGTCAATTCTGTCATCGGTGCTGCTATCTTCGAGAAGCCCTCTACAAACCGCCTGTAGTAGCCTGCCAAACCAAGAAAACTCCGCACTTCTGAGGCGTTCCTTGGCCTCGGCCAATCCCTAACTGCCTCTATCTTAGACGGATCCACTTTAATCCCATCCATACCTACAATGTGTCCAAGGAATGTCACTTCAGGTAACCAGAACTCACACTTCTTGAACTTAGCATATAACTGATGCTCCCTCAACCTTTGAAGAACTAGTCGAAGATGAAACTCGTGCTCTGCCTCTGAACTGGAGTACACTAGAATGTCATCAATGAAGACTATAACAAACTGATCCAGAAAATCTTTGAACACTCTGTTCATTAAATCCATAAAGGCTGCTGGGGCATTGGTCAAACCAAAAGGCATGACCAAGAACTCATAATGCCCATAACGCGTCCGAAAAGCTGTCTTAGGTATGTCCTCATCCTTGATCCTCAGCTGGTGATAACCAGATCGAAGATCAATCTTTGAGAACACCATCTTACCCTGCAATTGATCGAACAAGTCATCAATCCTCGGTAGGGGATACTTATTCTTAATAGTTAACTTATTCAGTTCCCGATAATCAATACACATTCTCAGAGTCCCATCCTTCTTCTTAACAAATAAGACTGGAGCACCCCATGGCGAATAGCTAGGTCTGATGAACCCTATATCCAGAAGTTCCTGCAGTTGTATCTTTAACTCTTTCAATTCCGCTGGTGCCATCCTGTATGGTGCCCTCGACACTGGCTCTGTCCCTGGTGCCAACTCAATAACAAACTCAATCTCCCTACGCGGCGGTAACCCAGGCAAATCCTCAGGGAACACATCTAAAAACTCACAAACCAGTCTGGTCTCCTCCGGTCCAACTGATGAAACTTTGGTGGTATCCACCACACTAGCCAAGAAGCCTATACATCCACCCTGTAATAAATCTCTGGCTCTCAACGCAGAAATCCTGTGTACACGGGGTCCACGCACCGCTCCCACAAAAACAAAGGGATCCTCACCCTCTGGCTCAAAAGTCACCATTTTCTTTCTACAGTCAATGGTAGCTCCATACCTAATAAGCCAGTCCATACCTAAGATCATGTCAAAGTCCTCCATACTCAACTCAATCAAGTCCACTGACAACTCTCTACCATCAACTAACACTGGCAGTGCCCTAACCCATCTCCTAGACACCACCAGCTCTCCCGTAGGCAAAATTGTCCCAAACCCTGAAGCTCTAACCTCACTAGGTCTACACAATCTATCAATCACCCTATCAGAAACAAATGAATGCGTAGCACCAGAATCAATCAAAACAGTAAAAGAAGTGCCAGCACTAGAAAGCTGACCTGTCACTACCGAGGGACTAGCCTCGGCCTCTGCCTGCGTCAAAGTGAACACTCGAGCTGGAGTCAAGCTGTCCACCTTTCCTGCCTCGCCCCTCTTCACTGTTGGGCAATCTTTCCTGAGGTGTCCCACCACCCCGCATACATAACAGGCCTTAGCCTGACACTCGCCCAAATGGCGTCTCCTGCACCTTGGGCATTCTGGGTAAGTCCTCCACGATTCACCGCCTCCCCGTCGACCACCCTGAGTACCCCGACCTCCTATATCAAACCTAGGAGCAAATGGGGCTTCTGGAGTCTTTCTCTTCAAATCACTAACACCTCCACCTCTACTAGAACCAGAATACGGAGGCACCGGTCTACGGCCCTCCCTTCTTGCTGCATTATCTCTCCAAATTCTATTCTGTGCTTCCTCAGCAGTCAAAGCCCTTTCCACCGCCTGGGCATAGGTAGTCACTCCAGGGACTATGGTAATCCTCACATCTCGAGATACCATAACATTCAATCCTCTAACAAATCTGTCTAGCCTGGCCGCATCGGTAGGCACAAGATCCGGTGCAAACTTTGCAAGTCTATCAAATTTTAAGGCATACTCTGTAACAGTCAAACTGCCCTGAACAAGGCCCACAAACTCATTCACCTTTGCTGCCCTGATGGCAATGTTATAGTACTTCTGGTTGAACAAATCTTTAAACTCTTCCCAAGTCATCGTGGCAACATTTCTGGTCTGCGATACCACCTCCCACCAGATTAGGGCATCCTCTCTCAACATATAAGTGGCGCAGGCCACCCTATCATGTCCTTCTACCTTCATAAAATCAAGTGTGGTGGTAATCAAGGTCATCCACTGCTCAGCTTTTAGTGGATCTGGCCCACCCTCAAAGATCGGGGGCTGCTGCTTTCTGAACCGCTCATACAACGGTTCCATTTTATTACCAATCTCAACAGGCTGTACCACAGGTACCAGCGCCGGTGGCCCAGCTGGGGCAACACTCCCAGATGGAGCCTGCTGCAGCATTCTGATCAACTCATCTTGGCTCTGAAGCCTAGCTTGCATTTCTGCCATTAACTGTTGCCAGTTCTCAGGGGCTGGCTGAGGGGTTGGGCCCTGATCATCCTCTCTAGCCCCAGACCTGCCGGCTTGTCGTGTTGATTTCCTTGAACGCATAGCTATTCAAGTCAATCTGCAAACAACGACTTGGCAATTAGGCTAAGATGACAGGGTGATAATCTCACCATAATCCACCACCAAAACTCCAATCTTACACAAGCAAGCAAGTATAACAATTTATCCAGATATTCATCCACATACACAGCAATGCTAATAAGCACGCCTCAATAACATCATGCAATAGTCAAGGGCCAGGCCCTATCAGAATCTCATGCTCCCTATTCAACAGACAGATATCAATATTCATATCTCACTCAAATCATTGAAACACATAATCACACATATACAGTTACCAAACCCTGAGTTGAGCTTGTCTCCCGCAGCGAATGTACATACCCAGCCAGTCTTTAGGACCCATAAACCTAGGACGCTCTGATACCAAGTTGTAACGCCCTGGATAGCCAGGACCACTACACTGTGTGTTTATAAAGTGCCAGACTCGCTAATCAAGTCATTAAAGTAAAAACGTGTTATTGAAATAGTAGAGGAACTAGGGTTAAAAGAGTTTTGGTCTCAAAAGATACATTTTCACTGCTAAACATTGTTTATGTACATGGGATCCCAAAAATGACAGTTTAAAAGCCATACTACAAAAGTTACAAAGTTTATATACATTAACAGCCATACTAAGGCAAAATGAGCAGTTAAGTGATCTCCGTCCTGACACACTCCTCGATCGTGGTGATCGAGCGGCTGGCTATGTACATTTCACTTCGGAGCGCTCCACCTCAGGACTGGTCCAGCTTGCTCTTGCCTTTACCTGCACCACGTAGCACCCGTGAGCCAAGGCCCAGCAAGAACACATATCAACAATAGAACATGCACATTTAGCTGTCAAGTCAATCTCACATATGGCATCTCATAAACTTCAAGCATATCAATAGTCAAGTATTTCATATACAAAGCATATCAGCTCATATAACACAATGCACAAATGATAACCAGGGCTAGCACTCGCAAGCTGCTCCCTCTGTTATCCTATTATTTCTGGCTCCCAGTGGCCAATTCGCGCCCCGTGCGCTAAAAATCATGAACGGTACTCTTAGACCGCTTATACGTGTCCCTTGGCATAATACCAACGATGACACAAAACAGTTCTCGGGAGCACTTAGTCCCATCACAATCATACACTCGGGTGCAGTGTTCTTACCTTTCAATTTACTGATTTCCGATGCCACGTAGCCACAAGCACGGTCCTCTACCCCGAGCCTCTCCAAATTCCTAATCAAAACACAAATATAATATTCTTTGTCATTAACCAATCCAAGACTACCTTCCCGGTACCTAATCCACACTCTCGGAACCCCCAAAACCTTAGAATAACACCCCGGAGGCATCCCCCGAACCCCCAGAGCAAAGACCAAAAATTGCAAAATTTAACTCCCTGAAATTTGCCTTGTGCCGCGGCACCACATTCCTTGTGCCGCGGCACCCACCTCCAGAGACCCCTAGGCCGCGGCAAGCAAAAGCCATGCCGCGGCACACCATCGCAGACCCAGATTTCTGGGTTTCCCTTCGCATTTTCCCGACCTCCAACCTCTCCAAATCACCCCAAACTCTATCCTAAGCCCCAAAACCAAATCTAAACCCCTAACAAACCTCACAACAACTCAAAGACATCATGCCCAAGCTCACTCACACCTTCAATCCTAAAATTCACTCTTGAATTTCCCACTTGACAACTCAAACCAGAGAAATTATGAACTGCTTGAACTCAAGCACAACCCACACTTCAAACTCCCTATACCTTAACAAAACAAACCTAATAAACATACAGAGACCTTACCTTAAGTGATAGGTTCAACCTCCAGCTCTTGACCTCCTTCCCCCTTGGTTCCCAATTCTGAAATTACATAAAACCAGCCACCAACTCATCTCAATTCACCTTCCTTAACTAAAATTCAGACTTTAAACTTGGATATAACATAATCAAAATCTTACCTCTGAGTTTTCTTGGCCTAAGCTTGGTTGATAACTTCAAACATCCCTTGATTCTCCTTCCAAGAGTTTAGATTTCTGCTTCTCCTTTCTATCTCCTTTTTGCTCTTATTCTAGGTCTCCACAATTCAGCATAACCAACTCCCAAAGTGTTACACGTATATGATATTCCCTCTTCAGCTGAAACTCATCTACTAACTGCCAAAATACCATTTTAACCCTCCATTAATATCACTTACTAACTAGACCTCAAGGGCTTATTTGTCCTTTCCCTAACTTTGCAATTCTACCACTTTCCCAATAAGACCTATTACTCTCTATAGTTACTAACGGTTACGCAGGTTACCAAATCACCAGTTACCATTATCTAGTTTCCTAGGACCGTCTTGGCACGTGCATCACGTTTGTATCACAGCACCCACACAGTACAATTCACATATCATAATTATCACATAATATAATTCACATAGTCATATAACATGCTTAAAATCATAATCATACATCTTAATCATAATAACCACACATAATTCCCATCTTGCCCTCCCGGCACACTAATCAAGGCCCTTAAGCCTTATTAGTGAATTTGGGTCGTTACATTAGGATACTAGAAATGGTGGATTTTCTGGGCACGAAGGAGAGGGTCGCGGCTCTGTTTTAGAGCATTGCGACCCTACGAAGCAAGAGAGCCAGGGAGGCTCGGCCAAGGGAGAGCGCCGCAACGTCATAGGGCAGGGCCGCGGCACGTGTCTGCTTGCTAGGGGCCTTGGGCTCTGTTTTAGGGGTGGGTCGTGGCTAGGTTTCAAGGGCCGCAACCCTTAGGTACATTCTTGAACATTTGGGGATTTTAAGCCCGGGAATATAGTCTAGGGTTCTCGGGATTGATTTCACCACCATGCTTGGTGGAATTCGATATCCCGGAAGCTAGTATTATACCCGGAAACCTTTATTTGAATATTAATGGGTTTTGAATTAGGGTACTTTGGGATGGTTTTGAATGGGGTTAGGATACTAGAAATGGTGGATTTTTTGGGCACGAAGGAGAGGGCCGCGACTTTTTTCTAGAGTGTTACGGCCCTACAAAGCAAGAGAGCCATGGAGGCTCGACCAAGGGATAGCGCCGCAGCGTCATAGGACAGGGCCGCAGCACGTGTCTGCTTGCTGAGGGCCTTGGGCTCTGTTTTAGGGGCGGGTCGCGGCTAGGTTTCAAGGGCCGCAGCCCTTAGGTACATTCTTGAACATTTGGGGATTTTAAGCCCGGGAATCTAGTCTAGGGTGCTCGGGATCGATTTCACCACCATGCTTGGTGGAATTCGATATCCCGGAAGCTAGTATGTAACGACCCAAACTCGCTAGTAAGGCTTAAGGGCCTTGATTAGTAGGCCTGGAGGGCCTAATGGGGATTATGTGTGGTTTTAATAATTTAGATGCATGATTATGATTTAAAGCATGTTATATGATTACTTGAGTATTTGAGATGCATGACTATGTGTGTTAGTGTGCATATAGGCCCAGATTAGGTTAGAAGGGCATAATCGTAATTTTGGCCATTATGGGCATAACTGCTTTGATATGTGTGATAATTGTTGAGACCACATTATTATGTGGATATATATGCGATCTGTGACTCGAGACGATCCTAGTGAGCAAAGTAGCGTAAAAGTCATAGCGGGGATTTATACCCGGCTCGGGGTGAGCTCAGGGGTGTAAATGGGAATTTAGTGGATAAGCTGGAGATTATTATGACATTGAGGAACGCTATTGGTGATTAGTAAGGTATCGGGAACTAAGCGGGAAATAATAGAGACACTCGAGGAAGTAGCGGGAATTGGGTAAAATGACTAAAATGCCCTTAAGTGGACTAAAGGGATTAGAGTTAATTGGGAGGGCATAAAGGTCATTTGACTCTTAAGGATGGGTATTACTGAGGTTTTAAGTTAGTGGCATTTATAGAATATCAAAGAAGTCTGAAAAAGAAGGGAAAAGAAAGAGGGAAAACAGAGAGAGTTTCTCTAAGTCGGTTTACACCTTCCTTCACCTGTTTCTTGAGAATTTCTGGAGTAAAGCTTAGAGGAGAGCTGGGATAACTAAACATCAAGGATCTTGACCTAAGACTAAGGAATTGACAGAGATTTAGCAGGGTTTCACCAACACTTGAGGTAAGGTTCTAGAGTTCATCCATTTCTGTTTCTGGTTTTTAAGTTGTGGTGCTTGAGTTGAATTGAATGGAACTTTGGGGAATTCAGGCTTAAGGCTGAGGAGTAGCAAGCCAAGGGAGCCTAGGGATAGCTTGTGGGCGAAATTCTATCAAAGGTATAAATTCTAAGCTCTAGTTCTGATGTTCAGCTGGTTTATGTTGGGTTTTGGAGTTTGGAGGTGGCTATGGTGAATTTTGAGTTTGTGATTGCATGTGCTTGGATTTTAGATGTTTAGGGTGTTTGGGATGAGTGGAGTGTGGTCATGAGGTTGTTTTTAAGTTTGGGTAAGAGTTGGAAGAGGTTTGGTTAAGGTTGGCTCGAGAAAATCGCATAAGGGAAAATTTTGGGTTGGGCTGTTTGTGACTAGCGCTACAGCGCTAGCCTTTGGGCGCTGTAGCGCTAGGCCATTTTGCTGGAAGGGTTTTGGTTTCTGTCTGTAGCGCTATAGCGCCCTCCCAAGAGCGCTATAGCGCTACCCTGCCTTCTGAAGGGGATTTTAGGGTAATTTGCAAGGGTTTTTGACCTAAGGTTTGGGGTTTGGTTCCACCACCTTGTTTGGTGGAACTAGGACATCCCGGGGGCTCGGGATTGGCCCCGGGGCTAGGTTTTGAACTTAAGGGTTGATGTTGACTTTGGCCATGATTGTGTTTAGGTGAGCGCTAGGGCTCGAGTGGGATCGTGCTCAAGGTGTCGAGGGATTAAAGCTATTGAATTGAAAGGTAAGAAAACTGTACCCGAATGTATGGTTGTGAATGGGACTAAGTGCTCCCGAAAGTTGTACTGTGTCATCGTTGGTATTATGCCAAGGGACACGTATAAGCGGTTTAAGAGTACCGTTCATGATTTTAGCGCACGGGGCGCGAATTGGCCATTGGGTGCCGGAAATAATAGGATAACAGAGGGAGCTGCCTGTGAGCGCTAGCCCTGGTTATCGTCTGTGCATTATGTATTTGAGTTGAGATGCTTAATATATGAAATACTTGATTGATGATATACTTGAGTTAATGAGATGTTATATGTGTAATTGATTTGTTGCTAGTTGTTCATGCTCTGTTGTTGCTGTGTTTTCTTGCTGGGACTTGGCTCACGGGTGCTTCGTGGTGCAGGTAAGGGCAAGGGCAAGCTGGACTAGGCCTGAGGTGGAGAGCTCCGAGGTGAAATGTACATAGCCAGCCGTTCGATCACCACGGTCGAGGAGTGTGTCAGGACAGAGATTACCTAACAGCTCGCTTTTGCTTTAGAACGACCAGTCAATGTATTTAAATGTTGTAACTTTTGTAAATGGCTTTTAAACTGTCAATTTTGGGGACCATGTACATAAACAATGTTTAGTAATGAAAACGTACTTTTGAGACCAAAACACTTCTAACCCTAGTTCCTCTACTATTTCAGTAACACGCTTTTACTTTAATGACTTGATTAGCAAGTCTGGCACTTTATAAACACACAGTGTAACGGTCTTGGCTATCCAGAGCGTTATATAGTATTATACCCGGAAACCTTTATTTGAATATTAATGGAATCCATTACCTTGGTTGTGACTAGGTGTTAAAGTTAGGGCTGGGGAAACGGATCATGCTCGAGGAACGTCGCTCGTGATAAGTGAACGTAGAAATTAAAGGTAAGAAAACTGCACCCGGTTGTATATTTGTAATGGGACTAAGGGCTCCCTAATATGTATGCTTGAAAGGATGGTATTATGCCATGTAACAGTAACCAATGGTCTAAGAGTGCCAAGGGTTACACTAGCGCACAGGGCGCAGCTTGGCCACTGGTAGCCGAGGACAGCTTATTATGCACTAAGCTCGGTTTAAGCGGATCGGAGTCAGTGGGGTAAATAGAGGGTGCGGCCTAAGTTGTCGGCCCTGACTATTATGTGACCTGATTGTTATTTGTGAATTAGTTGCATCATTGTTTCTGAATAGGTGCTGAGTGGTTAATGTGTAATGTTAAGTGTTAGATCATGCTTTAAGGATTGATTATCTGTTAATGTTGTTTGTGTTGCATATTTTTTTTTCTTGCTGGGCCTCGGCTCACGGGTGCTACGTGGTGTAGGTAAAGGTAAAGGCAAGGGCAAACTTGACCAGCCCTGACTTGGAGAGCTCTGTGAGCTGAATGTACATGACCAGCTGCTCAGCCGCCACAGTTGGGGGAAAGGCAGGAACATGAGAACCAGAAATGTTTGTTTTGCCTTAGAATGGCCGGTGGTTGTCTGTATTTTGGAGATTCTATAAACCAAATTTTAAACACTGTTTCTTTTTGGGATCCCATGTGTAAAACTGTTTAATTATATAAGGTGTAACTTTTGAGACCAAAACCTTTTTAACCCTAGCACATTCATGGTTAGTGACACGTTTTTAACTAAAAGACTTGATTAGCAAGTCCTACACCTTTCTAAGTACACAGTGTAGCGGTCTTGGTTATCCAGGGCGTTACACCCTATGTTGGGTTTTCTTCCTTTCCATAACTCATATGGAGATATCTCATTTTTCTTCATCGGTATTTGATTAAGAATGAGAAAAGCAGTTAAAAGCGCTTCACCCCATAAGTTGAAGTTCAACTTAGAAAACACCAACATATAATTTATCATCTCTAGATAAGTCTTATTTTTCCTTTCGGAAACACCATTGTGTTGTGGTGTATAAGGTGATGTGCACTCATGAATTATACCATATTCTTCACAAAATGTATTGAATTCATTAGAGAAGTACTCTCCTCCTCTATCACTTCTTAGCACCTTAATCTTTTTATTTAGTTGATTTTCAACTTCTAATTTATACAATTTAAAAGCATCAAAAGTTTCATCTTTATGCTTTAAAAGAAACACATAGGTATATCTACTAAAATCATCTATAAAAGTAAGAAAATACCTTTAATCACCTCTAGTTAAAACATCATTTAATTCACAAAGATCCCTATGGATTAAATCTAGTAAATTAGATGATCTTTCTACACTATGAAATGGTTTCCTAATCATTTTTGCCTTAACACATGTTTCACATTTACCATAGTTTTTAATATTGCATGCAATCATACCACATTTTACTACTCTTTTCATAGTTGAAAAACCTATATGCGATAGTCTAAGATGCCACAAAAATAAAAAATCATACTCAACAATATAGGCAGAATTAGCATTTTTATTGATAACATTGAAAGTAACATCATTGGTGCACAATTTTACCATACCCTCACAAGAGTACCCCTTTCCCAAAAATACATTTGGTTTGGTAAGTATAAGTTTACCGGACTCAAAAACGTCTTTAATGATGGGCTTGCCAAGAAAATCACCACTTACCAAGTTTCTACTCATTTTGGGAACATAAAGTACATTCACTAGTGTAATTTTCTTGCCGGAGGTGAAAAAGACTTCAATGGTACCTTGGCCAAGTACCTTGGATTTGCCCTCATTTCCCATTTGAATCACATGGTTTCCCTTTGACTCTTCAAAGGTATTGAACAATGATTTGTCATAGGTGACATGGACGGTGGCACATGTATCATACCACCACCCTTTCACCTTGCCTTGGACCGCAATCACCTCACTAAGTGTAGTAGCTATGTTTTCCTCTTGAGTTGCATTCACCTTAGGTCCTTGTTGGTCTTTTCTATGCCTACACTCTCTAGCATAGTGACCCTTTTTCCCACACACAAAGCAAGGACCTTTCTCGCCCTTAAACTTATTTGGGTTGGTTTTTGGACCAAGGATTTCTCGTTACCCTTTTTCCCTTTTTTTTTGGGACGTTTTGGTTGTGACACCGCATTTTCTTTGGAAGTCTCTCCATTAGACCCCTCCACAAGTTTATCTCTACATATCGATTCCTCCTCAATTCAAATATGTTTTTGGATTTCCTCCAAAGAATAATCCTCATTTTTATGAAGGATTCTTTTCCTATAGCTCTTCCATGTTGGTGGTAATTTAGCCACTATAGCACCAACTTGAAAGGCCTCGGGAAGCTCAATCTATAACACTTTCAATTTGTTAACAATTATTTGCAATTCATGAATTTGAGGAAGAATAGGTTTATCACCAAAAAATTTGAAATCAAAGTATTGAGATATCAAAAACTTTTTTGTACCTTCCTCTTCCGCCTTGAACTTTGTCTCAAGTGCATCCCATATCTCCTTGGCCGATTTGGTCTCAGTGTAGAGGTCATAGAGCCTATCAGATAGGGCACTGAGGATATGACCCCTACAAAGGAGATTTTCCTCCTCCCTCTTCCTTCTTTTCTCCACCTCCTCGTGAGTGTCCTTGTCGGATGGTGTTGGGAGAGGTTCTAGAGTGGATTCTAGAATGTAGGTGATTTTGAGAGTGGTAAAAAAGAATCTCACCTTGTCTTGCCACCTAGTGAAATTGGACCCATCAAACCTATCCAACCTCACTAGGTCTTGATTCATTATCTTGATGGTCTCACCTTCCATTGAAACAAACAAAGGGATAAGCTTTTGAAAGTTAGGTAAATATGTATTGCCTCAATGGAAATAGGTAAGAATATTACAACTCTAGGCAATATATTACAAATTAATATAGATTGATTAAATAAGGTTACAACTCTATAACTGAAAGTACAAATAAACAAAAAGAAGAAGAAGAAGGAGAAGAGAAGAAGAATAGAATAGTGAAAAATACAACTTTAAGCAAGAGATTACAAGTAAAGTAACGGTGTTTGAAACAAAAGAAAAGAAGATTACAACTCTAATCAAAATTACAAGCAAATAAAACAAGAGGAATGAGAAGAAAAGCAATAGAAGAAATTGTAAGAAAAAAACAAAGAAAACTCTCACTTACACAACCTAAGTGAAGAGTGTTGGGGATCACCAACTTGAACAACGTTTAAAACCTCTGTCCAAAAGATTATTTCCCCCTAACTCAAGCACTAAGGGATCTCTCTCAGATTAAAGGAAATACTTTCTGGAATTATCAAGCCTTAAGGTGTTTCTAGCCAAGTGCTCTAATGGATAGAAATGTTGTGTCTTTCAAGTGTGCTATAGGCTCCTATTTATAGAGTTTAGAGACACCCTTTGAATTTCAAATTCTACCAACCCCCATGGCTGTTACCAATGTTTAATTGGATTAATATGGAATTAAAAATGAGATTTGGGAGTTATTTGGGTTTTTTGAGCCATTCAAGAAAGATTGAAAAAACTGAAAAATTGGTTAGATTTACACCTGTGGCCAGGGCCAGGGACATCAGTGGCCGCGGCCACTGCTCTCTGTCCCACAAGCTGCGGCCACCAACATTCTATGGCCACGGCCACTGACCAATTTCAACACTTGAAAATGTGCTATTTTTCCAAACGGTTCCAAACCCTCCCAAATGATTTTGTAACCCCCAAAACACATTATTGGGGTTAAAATGATATCTCTAACAGCCATTTCACATATGGCTTTATGAAATTCATCTCAATATTGTGTAACACAAAATTTACACAATAAAGGGTAATATTTGGAAATTACAAATTTGTAACACCAAATATGTTACATATTTGGATATATCTCATATATCTAAATATTGTAACTCTCTATCATAAGTTACCATATGTGACACTCTTTGTCACATTTATTTAATCTAAAACTTTATATTATAATATAATATAATATAATATTACATTATATTATAAAATAATATAATAGATGTACCCTAGCTGAGAAGCTTCTCCTTTTTCTTTATAGTACTCCTCGAACATTTCCACCTCAAACTAGGTGTCGTTGTTAGAAATGATTTTTTAAGGCACTCCATACCTGTAGACAATGGACTTCTTGACAAAGATGGTTATCTGCTTGGCCGTTATTTTTACTAGAGGTTCTGCTTCAACCCACTTGGTGAAGTAATCTACCGCTACAACTACAGACTTGGCCCCTCCTCTACCTACGGGAAGGGCGCCAATCAGGTATATTCCCTAAATAGCAACAGGCCAAGGGCTGGTCAAGTTGGTTAGCTCATTTGGGGGATTCCGGGAGTAGTTTACGTGTCTCTAGCATTTGTCACACTTTCTTGCGAAGTCGCTAGTATCCTTCTCCATAGAAGGCCAGTAGTACCCTTGTCTCATGGCTTTCTTGGCCGTAGATGGCCCACTCACATGGTTGTTGCAATAGCCCTTGTGTATTTCATACAGAACTTTCATTGCTTCCTCTTCGCTGGCATATTGTAAGAGTGGGACAGAAAATCCTCTCTTGTACAAGACTCCATCTACTAGGGTGTATTGGGCGGCTTTATATGCTTGTCTCAGAGCTTCTCTCTTGTTTGTCGGTAAAGTTCCATTCTTCAGGTATTTCATAATCGGGTTGACCCATGATTCTTTGGGGGTGTTGATCATGTGAACCTTGCTTCAGTGATACTTGGCTTGGATAAGTACTCCACTGGTACAGACTCGAGTGTATCTCCATCCTTTGTGGAGGCGAGATTTGTGAGGGCATCGACATTGGTATTCCTCTCTCTTGGGATTTGCTCTATGGTATACCCCTCCAATTGATCCAAATAGCCTTTTACCCTTGCTAGGTATGCGGCCATCTTAGGACCTTTCGCCTGATACTCACTTTTCACCTGAAACACTACCAACTGTGAGTCACTAAAAAAGTGTAAATGTGTTACCTTTAGCTCCTTGGCCAACCGCAAACTAGCTAGAAGTGCTTCATACTCCACCTTGTTGTTCAAAGCTTCAAATCCAAACCTTATCGCACAATACATCGTCTGCCCCCCGGGTCCAGTCATCACGATACCTGCTCCAGGTCCCCCTTTGTTGGATATTCCAACCACGTGGAGGCTCCATTCCTTGAACTTTCTTTCCTCTTCCTTATCAACCAAATTGCTTTCTTCTATCTCTCCTTGTTCATTTGGCCGTTAGGTGAACTCAACTATGAAGTCTGCGAGCACCTGTCTGTTGATGGAGGCCCTTGGGGTGTATGTGATATCGAATTGACTTAACTCAATCGACCATTTCATCAGTCTTCTCGAAGTTTTATGTTTGTAAAAGACTTGCCTCAAGAGGTTATTAGGGAGTACCTCAATTGCATGGGTGTGGAAGTAGGGGCTTAACTTTCTTGAGGCCACGACTAAGGCATACACTAACTTCTCTATTTATGGGTATCAGGTTTCCGCATCTACCAAGTGTTTACTGACGTAGTACACGGGTTGTTGGTGCTTCTTCTCTCCTTTAACGAGGGCAACGCTTATGGCATGCTCGGATACTGCCAAGTATAGGTATAGCCTTTCGCCCTTTTTGGGTTTAGCCAACAAGGGTGGCTTCCCTAGGTGTCCTTCAAATTGGCAAAGGCTTCCTCGCAATCTCCATCCCAAGTGAAGTTTTTTCTCCCTTTTAGGATGTTGAAGAAGGGGAGGCACTTGTCCGTGGACCTCAAAATGAACCTGTTGACCGCTGCTACTCTTCCTATTACTCATTGCACCTCTTTCTTGCTCTTGGCCAGATTCATCTCTACTAGGGCCTTAATTTTGTCAGGGTTAGCCTCAATGCCTCTAGAGTTAACCATGAAACCCAAGAGTTTTCCCGAAGAGACTCCAAAAGTGCACTTGAGTGGGTTTATCTTCATTCAGTATTTTCGGAGTGTGTCGAACATCTCACTTAGGTCCTAATTGAATTCTTCAGCCTTTTTGGTATTCACCAACATATCATTTACATATACCTCCATGTTCCTCCCTATCTAGTTGGCAAACATCTTGTTCACCAATCTTTGGTAGGTGGCACCTGCATTCTTCAGCCCAAAAGGCATCACTTTACAACAATAGAGTCATTTATCCGTTATGAATGAAGTATGCTCTTCATCAACCAGGTTCATGAGTATCTGGTTGTATCCAGAGTAAGAAACTCATGTCTAGCTGTTGCGTCCACCAATTGATCTATTCTTGGAAGCGAGAAGCTATCCTTAGAGCAAGCCTTATTGAGGTTAGTGAATTCCACACAAGTCCTCCACTTTCCATTTGGCTTTGGGACTAGAATGGGGTTCGATACCCATACGGGGTATAACGATTCGCAGATGAATCCATTTTCCTTCAATTTGTCAACCTCCTCCTTCAAGGCTGCATATCTCTCGGAGTCGAGCACTCGTCTCTTTTGTCTAACTAGCCTTGCCTCGGGGTTGATATTTAAGTGATGGAACATGATGGAAGAATCTAGCCCCACCATGTCTTTGTGACTTTAGGCGAATACATCAAGGTTATCCTTTAGAAATTTTACTAATCTCTCTCTTATGTCGCCTCGAAGGTTTTTTCCCACCTTCAACTTTCACAATGGTTCCTCCATTACAACGATTTCTTCCAACTCCTCCATAGGTTCGACCCCTGGCTCCTCTGTGACTTGGGGGTCTAGCTCCTACGGGTTTGTGCCTCCATGTATTACCATCGCCATAGGTTCCCGTGGCTTTACAGACGTGCGGAGGGAGGTGTTATAATACTCCCTCACTTCTTTTGTTCCCCTTTCATACTTGTTATTCCTACAGGAGTTGGGAATTTGATAGATAAGTGATATATTGAATTTATCACTTTCAATTCTCTTAGGGATTGTCTCCCCAATACCGCATTGAAAGCTGAAGCATAGTCTACTATGACAAAGTTTGCCATGATAGTAGTTTTTCTGGGTTGCTCTCCCATGGTGAGGGCCAATTCAATCACTCCTAGAGGTTGTATTGAGTCCCAAGTGAATTCATATAAAGAGGAATGGAAAGTTTTCAAGTTCCTGATGTCCAAGCCCATCTTCTCCAAGGTGAGGTGATACAAGATGTCCACGGAACTTCCATTGTCTACGAGGACCCGATGTACCCTCATATTGGCCAATTGGACGATCAGCACCAAGGTATCATTGTAGGGGGAAATGCACCCCTCGTGCATCCTCCTCCATGAAAGTGATCGAATCATTCTTTCCTTTAAAACTCTTTGGGGGTCGCTGCTCCAGGCTCATGACACACAGGGGTGGACTTCATCTAGCTTCTCTAGCATACCTTTCTTGGCCATTCCTGGACTCTCCTCCAAATCCTAGGCCTCTGAAGATCATTCTTACTTCTCCTTGTACTTCCGAGGCTCTTTCTTGGGCCCGAGGTGCACCGGCCCGTCCTCCGATTTTTTATTTTCCCTTCTGACATATCTTCCCAAGTGCCCCCTGCGTATGAGTTCCTTAATTTCCACGTTCAAATGGGAACACTCTGCCATGGTATGACCAATATCCTTGTGGTATAGACAATATTTAATGGGTTCCCTTTGGATCATTCTTTTCTCATCGGTAGGGGTATCTTGAAGGGAACTTGTCCTTCATTCATGAGGAAGATATGTTCCCTAGGGTCACCTTTGCATTTGTGCTTTCTCTGGTGGTCATCCCTTGGCCCCTCATACAATCTCTTCTTTTTTTGCACCATTTGAACCTTCATGGGCAGAGGGCTTGAAAAGGGATTCACTTTTTCTTGCCTTTAGGTTCTCATGGTCAGCTTCAACTCGAATATACATTTGTGCTCTTTCATAGAAGTCGTCTAAGTCAATGATCTCCCTTTTGAGCATATTATCCCATAACTTACTACCTGGGTGCGCTCTAGCTGTGTTTGCCATCTTGAGTTCTCCCCTAGTCAGGCTTTCCAATTTAGCCACCTCCATGTTGAGCCTATGGATGTAGTTGTTCAGGCTTTCTCCCTCACCCTACTTTATGTTAGCGAGACTAGTGCCTGGCATGGTATAATCACATACGACATGGTGTTATTGGAGAAACTTGTCAGAAATTTGTTGCCATGACCTAATGGTTCTCGGCCTCAGCCTCTTGAACCACTTGTAAGCAGGCCCTTTCAGCGTGACAACGAAATAGTGAGACCTTGCTCTGCTATTGATCCCTCCAAGCTTCATTAAAATTTTGAAGGCGTCTAAGTGGTACTTGGGGTCCGAAGTGCCCTCATAGAGGGTCATATGAGGTTCTTTGAAGTTAGTTGGGAGTCGTTCAAGCGGGATTTCTCTTGTGAAGGGTAACTCGTAATTGAACTCTTCATCAGTAATGTGCCCCCCCCCCCCCCCCCAACGCTGTGATGATTTTAGTCTGAAGGCTCCTCATCTTAGTGTCTAGCTCATGTCACCTTATATTCAAGGAGTCCCTCAACTCTATAGGGTTGGCCTTTCTCTTTTCTCTGCCATTCGAAGGGGCCATAGGAGGTGTTGTCCTTACCTTTGACCTTCTTCCAATGAGCTTTTCTCTTAGATCAGAGGGCGCCTCCTTAGAGGTGACTTCGGCTTCATTCCTATGACCAGTGTCATCCCTTTGCCTTTGTTTCTGGGGGTACTTTGTCGGCCTAGGTCCTTCATGGTGCTTTGTCTGGGGAGTGTTGCCAGTTGAAAGTCGGGTTCTTCCATCATCTACGGGGACAATGGTTTCTCTTCTCCCATGCTCCTTCTCCTTATTCTTGGGAAGGGGCATGCTCGACTTCCCTTGCAGAAGGTCGTTCAACACCTCTTGTATGTTCTTTAGTGTGGTTTCCATCCTTTGATTCTTTTTGTGTAACTCATGTTTCTCATCCTCATAGAAGTGAGTCCTTGAGTTGGAACTCACAGAGTGTATTCGCAGACTCTTGCCTGGCCTGTGTGTAGAGGGACCCGGATCCTGGTGGTTGGAGCATGATGCGACCGAAGGTCGAGGATGAGGGTGCGTCGGTGGCTCTGGATGACCTCCGTCGGGTTAGACAGCAGGGGATGATACCTCCTTCTCCTTTCATGGGGCAGGATGTTCCTCCAGCATATCTCCATGCTTAGGTGGTGGAGGGTCCTTCCTGGAGGTTCTTAGTTGTTCTCCGTCCAGGTGAACCTCAATATATTGTAGTTGACGTAGGCATTTCGAATGCCTTGAAATTTTTCCTTGTTGGAAATGATGAAAGAATGATGGCTTGATACTTGTTCTTCCCACAGACGGCGCCAAACTGTTGACAACAAGAACTCATCAATGATACGAGGATGGAAAACTCAAAGCTTGTCATGAAAAGCTAAGTAGACAAAATTTAGGAAAGAAAATTAAGAAAGAAATATGAAGAACAACAATGGAGGAAGAACTCTTATATTGCTTAATTGTTTCTGTGTCCAATGAATTTTTTCAACCCCTTAATTTGAGGGGTCAAAACTTATTTATAGATGGGCTCTAATGGCCCCTGATACATGGTGGTCCCAATGGATAAGATCGTACGTAGGTACATTGTCAGGGTAGTGGTGCAGGACGTAGTGATGCAAAGGGTCATGGTGTTGGCTCTGGTACATGGTCAGGGGTATACAGAACATGCCACCACTTCTCATACTAATTTATGCCACCACTACCTGTCGGATACGGATGTCAGGTCACATATTTTCCACCATTATAGTTGTTTATTCCATACCTGTACGCGTGCCTTGTACCTACTGGTCCTCTTTTCATTTCGAAGATACAAATTCCCTCCAAGTTTCCTTATATTTCGCTTAGTGTTGGAGAGCATCGTGGGCTCTTCATTAACATAGAATAGATTTCCTTTACAAGGTTCTCATGTTGAGGCACCTTCGTGAAATAGGCCTTGGGTAGTGGGGCCCAATGATTTTAACCATTGGCTATAATATTTCTTATCTATAGTGAGAACAATGATTTTGATGGTAAGCATTGGCAAAAAAATATGAAAAAGGAGGAAATGAGGAAGGATTTGCAAGGTAAGTCTACTTGTTATTGTAATTCTGAATTTGCATTTTTTACATTTAATATAGAGGTATCCAATGAATCGCTGAAAAAATACGTACATATTTTTATTAAAATCTATTACCATGATGGGATAGAAGACATACCATAAATCGGGAAAACAACTATGAAGTTGTATATGTATAGATTAATTATATCAACACAAAATATAATATAGAAAACACAAAGTCTGTAATTATATAAAAATATAGTGTAGTAGACATAAAGAGTGATATTAAAAGAGATAAAGAGAGATATATGTTTTTTTTTAGAATACTACCTGATTAGATGATGGTGATGGACATAATGGAATAGATAGGATCTGATGTATGTGTAACGCCCTGGATAGCCAAGATTGTTACATTGTGTATTTTAAATAGTTCTAGGCTCGTTAATCGAGTCACTTGGCCACCGTGCAACTAAATGTGATTAACGGTTTAGGAATCAAAATTTCGATAAAAAATAATAGTTATTTCGTTAAAACTTTAAGTTGTACATGAGATCCCATACTAAACGTTTACAAAGTTGTTTACAGTTTCAAAAGGGTAATTACAACTCAAAAGTTACAACCAGCCGACCTAAGCGTCAAAAATAGGGTTTAACCCTAGTTTCTCTGAGAAACCCCGACCGTGATGGTTGAGCAGCTGCATATGTACATGTCGCCACCGAAGCTCTCCAAGTCATGGCTGGTCCAACTTCCCTTTCCCCTTACATGCACCACATAGCACCCGTGAGCCAAGGCCCAACAAGAAAACTTAAACATGCTCATAAGCAGTTAATAACACATTACCAAATCTCAATAAGCATGCCCAGCAGTAATAACCCTACTCATGCATGCATACCATTCATATAAATGACTAGAACGTCATATGGGGGCCAGTTGCCCTAATTAAATGATTAATGAATCATTTCAGGACCCGTCGCCAAAAATACATGATTGATGAATCATACTGAGGCCCATCCCTAGGATATGAGACTAATAAGTCAGCCCGGGGCCCATTGCCCTATCCTCTTTGTATAACCAGCCTTGGAGCTGGCCTAGCGTACTCGGCGCTTAATTTTCCACGACCATTGGGTCAGACAAGTGTATGATGCGCTCCTATTAGGCCTAACCATATCGACCAATGCTCACCATGCTATTGCCGCCCTTGACTTATAAGTCAATGCTTTCAACCAACGTTGAACGCACTATTGCCGTTCTTGACTTATAAGTCAAGTCTTTTCAATCATATAATGCAGAGAAACATATATAATACAACAAATATCCAGATATAGAGCATTCAGCATACTTAATCGAACAATTACATGCATAATCATAATCATGCACATTTACAGGGGCCTAAGCCCTAATCCAATCCATATTTAACAACAAGGCCAAGCCTTAATCACGTACATCACGTATTGGTTGCAGTTTTCTTACCGTTGGTCCAAGCACATGATAAAAAATGAACGACCCTTGAACACAATCTGTTCCCAAGCCCTATCAGTAACCTAGTAATAACCATAATAAATGATATTTATCTATATCGAGTAAATAGAGACTTCCTGTAGAGTCCAAGAACTTTACTTAGCTAGTTAGATAGTAGTAATAATAGTAATAGTAGTAGAATTTTTATGACTGTGGATTTTGGTTCAAACCGGGATTTAATTGGACACTCATAGTAACACTTGTAGATTTTTTAAGTTTAACCTATAGTTTAAGAATATTAATTTTAACCTAAGGTTTGATTAATATGACTGATATTGATGGTGATATTTATTATATTATAAGGTTTAGATAGACCCACTAAGATAGTAACACTTGTCTTGTGTATGTTTAATGATAATTAAGTATTTTTGAGGAATAAGTTTATGAAGAGTAATATTTGAATATCCTAGGGTCTGTCAGCAGCTTTGAAAATGTTAGAGGACTTAGTCAAGGCTGTTTACTCAATTCAAATTAGGCTTAAAATGTGCAATTTCGTGTTTAAATATTCAGCGTATGCTGATATATCGCAGCTATAGGGGGCGATATATCACAATACGGGGATACAAAAAACACGTAACTTCACACGATCACCTCGACGAGCCTCGGGCATACTGGCACAGGCGATATATCGGCTCCTTTGATGGATTTTTGAATGCTTTTGAAAATGTTCTCATTTTAATCTTTAACCTCTTGATAAGTCCAACATCTTTCTGGCCGAGTCTTCAGCCTCTGCTGAACGATAATTCATATATTTTTCACTTAAAAAGCCATTATTTTATTCAAGTTAAATGAAGATCTTTTCATTCTTGAACTCTATAAATAGGACCTAGTACCCAATCATTTATTCATTCATCAAGCTAAGTTCAGAGGCTGCAAGCTACTAGGTTATTTTTGAGTGCTTAAACACTTGGGTTGGGGATTATAAGCTTAATCATTATAAGCTTACCAAACACTTGGGAAGTAAGGTTTATAGCACATTTCGGTTCAAGGTTTAGATCGGTCATAGAAGCATTCAAGGTATTCCAAACTCTAGTTCATTTTGGTATTGTTTTCCTTAAGTTCTTATAGTTTTCTACTCAACATCCTAACTTTATTCTTTATTCTTGGTTAGGAAATCTAAGATCTTGAACATAAGGTTCTTGGTAAGTATCTTTCGATGGTATAGTTCTTTCATTATTTTCATCCCTTTTTTTTTAAGTATACTCACCTTCCTTTGATGGTTTTTAGGAGTGTCCCAAGGTCCCAAACCTGTTCACATATCCCGGTATATTTGGTAAGGAAAATAGGATAGGATATTATATGTTATATGTTATCTTATGATTTATGTGTTATGTTATATGTTATCTTATGATTTATGTGCTATGTTATGTACGTTGTAGACTTGGGCATATGACTTGTATAACTAACAAGCCCCAATAAATTTATGGGCATATGACTTGCTTAGCTAGCAAGCCCCACAAATCTAATGGGCATATGACTTGTTTTGTTTACGAGCCCCAAGTAATAATGGCCATTATATTATGTGTGATATATGTTTATGATATGTTTTAGTAAATGTTGATATTAATTTTATGTATATGATTTATGTGTTAGATTTTCCTTGCTGGACATTAGGCTCATTCCTTTATGTTTATATGTGCAGGAAAATAGCTATGGTGGCGGAAAGGTTCTTGGCAGCTTAGGGGTTGTGTATTGAGGCAGAATGGAAATGGATGGATTGAGCGTTCGATTCGAGGATGAATTCTCTTTAATTATGGTTTTCTATGTATTTTTCCGCAATTGGTTGTAATAAGTTTTAATTAAGTTTTCATTATGTCAAAGTTATGTTTTGTTTCAAACAATTGGATCCCAATGTCCTACTTATGAATTTTATATAGTTTTAAACCTTTACCTTACAGTTCTAAAATAAATATATGTTATCTCAAATGTATGTTTTTGTAAGATTAGTATAGGAGTTAGTAATGGTCCAAAGTCTAGAGTAGTTGGGTCATTACACTTCCGGACCGAGTCCTGGTATTGAGTAAACCGGGTAGTAGAATACTTCCCGAGCCCTTAGGTTCGAGTTTCTGCTACCTAATACCCAATTGGGCCAAACTTCCTATTTTGAACCACGACACCCCTCACTTTCGCGACTCTCCTCAAGTCAAAGAGCCCAGCTCTTTCTTTCTTTCTTTTTGTTTTTTTTTTTTGAAAATGGGCCGCGGCGCAGCCCACAAGCACCGCAGCGCAAGGGAAGATCAGGGAATTTCCTAGGCTCCTGGGTTCATTGGGGTCGTGACGCCCAAGAACAGGGCCGCGACGCATCCCCGCAAACCCAATTTTTCAATCATCTCCTTTGAGCCAAAACTCAGAAAAATCACCACAGCTCCAAACCAAATGTAATATCCATTTTTACGTTTCATGGGCATATTGATAAATTTGGTAATTTAATACTCTTTAGGGGTATTTTTGTAATTTTATGAAATTATATATTATGTGATTACATGAATATGTATATGTGATATTATATCAATGTAAGATATTTTACATTGTAAAATATTGAAAGTGCTTAGGATATATTTAGTAACATTAATTTCGAGGACAAAATTCCTTTTTAGGAGGGGATAGTTGTAATATCTGCTTCTACTAGTAAGTGTATTATGGTAATCTAGCTTGGGTCAGGGTATTACGATAAATTGTATGTTCTTATGTGTTTAATTATACGAACTATGATATGCATGATTTATAGTGTATGTTTATTTTATGTTTTCCGGCAGACAATCCACACACATTAGTTTGTTCAAGTATTAATGGCCAAAGTGCGATAGAAATTGATTTATGGGGGTCAAAGTATAATTTTGGGTTTTGTGATAAAAAGTGTAATTATGAAAAGTTAAAACTATTAATTTGGTTGGAAATTACAATAAGGCTCTTAAGTGATCATTAAGGATAAATTTGAGGATGGGGACAGACAGGTCAATTGGTTTTATACGAATTAAGTCAGATTAAATAATCTATTAATTAGAAAATTAGGTTTATATTTCGTACGATTTTCAGACTCTAGTTTTGGGTGATAGACTGAAGGAGAAACAGACCAATAACAATCTCTCGTTCTTGATCTGAGTTTTTGAAAGCTTGAGGTTTGAAGGAGATCACCAATCTGGGCTATTGAAAAGCTAGGAATCTCATAGGCAGAAAGGGTCTGAGTTTTGGTGGCTAGATCTTGATCTGTAAGTGTTCTACTTCTATTTAAAGTTTTTGTCAATCTAAGTTTTTGAAATTCTGAGATTTATTGTTATTGTTTTTGGGTTGATGGATGTCTAATATAAGTTTAGAGATGTTAATATATGGGTTATAGGGGTTAGAAACATGTTAGGATAGTTGTTTTGGGGCAAGGTTTTGTGTCCCCTAGAGTTTTCGGATGTTTGGCGTCGAAATGGTTGAAAAATCGCTAAGATTTCTGGGTTTTTTCGCAGTGGCGCCATGGTGGAAATGCATCTCATTTAGGCTCTGAAACGCTCTCTTACTTCGGTAGCGCCCCGACCCTTTTGGGAAGGCGTCGCGACTCAAATACATTTTTTCTGTTATAATTTTTTGGTTTCTTGGGAAAAGATCTACAATCCTAGAACCTAAGCCAAGTTTAGATGTTATTATTTTTTAGACGGAATTATGAACTAAGCTTGGTATTAATCGATTTTGATTGGTTTTGTTTAGGTTTGTCTAAAGACGCTTGAATAGAATCACACTTGGGTTATTTTATCAACTAAATTGCTAGAATGCAGGTAAGAAGAGTGCACACTTGCATGCAGGGTGTAAGCTCGACGTACGTATGTATGGTAAACATTGTATGCTATGAATTATATTTTGAATTATGTTAGGAGTTATGTTGTGAACTTTGTTAAGAATTATGCTATGAACTATGATGTGAATTATGTTATGAGTTACATTAGGAATTATGTCATGGGTTGTGTTATGTAGTATGTTATGGGTTATGCATGTTATGTGTGGCAGTATTATGTGTGAATATGTTGTATATTTGCGTGACATGCTTATGATATGAAAATGCATGCCCACATTACGACAAATTGCATGCTTATGTTATGAAAATGCATGGTTATGTTAATTTGTGCTCAATTGCACAACTGACCAGATCTGCACTGGTTTACGGCCAGAGCAACACCGGTAATACGTGTTAAGAATTTTTTGTGATACGCTATGATTATTGTATGTTATATTATACTATGGCATGTAAAGTTAGGCTACGAGAATGATACGTTACAATATCAATTATTTTTTAACTTTATAATTTATATAAGGTTATAAGTTAGGAGTAGTATAAGTATTAGGTTGTGATTATATGAGTTAGCTTATGTCTATATTTTGTGTTTTATGTTTTTTTTTTATATATCTCATATTGTTGGGCTTGAGGATTGTGTCCTATATAGCTCTTCTCACTGGACATTAGCTCACGGGTACTCTTTGTCGTAGGTAAAGGTATAAGCGTAGTTGATGAGTTGGAGCCGGCTCGGTCAGATTTGTGCATGTCATTATTGGTTGACCTGAGGGTCAACGGGTTGCTACTTATGTATTATTGTTATAAAGCTTTTAACCTTTAGTTTATGTTGTGTCTTAAACATGTATTTTTACTTACGTCATGCATGAAAAACATGATTTATTTAAAATATCGAGATCTCAAGTTGCATGTTTTGTAAAAGGTGTTAATTCATGTTTATTTTAATAAGGTTTTGTTTTTCTTAAAGAGAATCATGAAAACATTAATTTACTTAAATATGGAGTATTTAGTTAATTAATGGGTTTTAAGTCGGGTTGTTACGGATGGTATCAGAGTAATGGTTTTAAAGTTCATGTAGACCCTTACTATATGCACATGAAGACCGAGAAGACTCGACTCATCTCACTATAAGTTTTATTTTTTTAGTTTATTGTTTTTCTTTACTTATGTATTTACGCTTTGCTACTACGTGTCAACACATATTTAGTATGGGTAGACTCAATAAGTTGTATGTTTTTATGATGGTCTTGGTGTGATTGGAAGTCACATGTGAGAAAGATTGGGTATTGTGATTATGGAATAGGGTTGAGTTGTGTTGCATTTAACGTGCCATGCTACGTTTATCGTATCAAGCTATATTTAACACGTCACGTTCTATTCAACATTCTGAGCTACATTTAACGCATCACGCTTTATGTGTGTGTCATGATCGTGATGGTTTATTAGAGATATATTGTATAAATTAGTGAGTTAAGAAGTTACGTTCTGTAATTGAGATGAGATATGGATAGAAGTATAGTGTTAAAATGATGTGCCGTCGTAATATGATTATGGGTAGCAAGTGTATGAGTGATTAGATTTTATGAGATTGTTTTAAGGATAATGATTTCACTTGTTTATGAGATTAAGTTTGATTATGTACATGAAGAATGATAAGAAAAGTAAAAGGCAACTAGTTTTGTCGTTATTGAGTAAATGGTCTAGGGTGATTCGGTATGGTAGACTAAGGATAGATAATAAGAAAAGACTTGTTATAGTAACTCGTTGTCTTTGGCTTGGGAGTTAGTAAGAGTTGACTTGTAAGTATTTATTAGATAAAATGCGTCAGGTGACGTTAACAGTAATTTAGGTGTGTTTATTGTGTGGCAAGGCCAATAGGTCCCCTGTTGATCAAAATGGTTTGAGGATGAGCGTAATCCTTTATCACCCTACACTTATGGTGCGTGTTGATATGTGTGTTATATGTGTTATATATGGTTTTGCATGTATGTTTATTATTGTACCACTAGTTTTTGTGTAGTTAGTTGGTAGATTCTGTTGTATGTTTGATTGTTGGATGTCAACAATTTATGAAGTCATGTTGTGTTTGGTTCAACATGTCTTTGTTAAGAGGAGTTAGCCAAATGAGGCAGAGAAGGCGATCAATAGCTCTTACTAAGGAAGAAGGGATGTTGTTCCGACATTAATGAACTATTAGGACTCTGGATGAAGATTGAATAATCTAAGGTAAGTTACTCCTTGGGCGTAAGTATAGCATGATCAAAATGCCCTTAATACTATCCTAGCCACATGGACTATTGAATGTCACTCGTTACGATTTTAGATTAAGTCATCTCCAGCGATCAAGAAGGAGTCAAGTTGTTGGAAAATGAAGTATTGGCTGGCTAGATGGAAATCATGAACTATTTACACAAGGACTAACCGATAGGAGATGGAAATTCTAATCTCGTATACGATAGATACAAATGATTAATCTATAAAGGATGTTGGTTCACTCTTGGTGCGGCACGAAAAGCGGATGGGAAGCCAACAAGTACTTGGTATAAGTATTTTCATGTGGATGTATTATTTAGCAAGCTTAGAGCTTTAGTGGGAAGGTTCTAAGAGTAAGTTGGATGAACACATTAAGCAGGAACGCCAGAGTCAGTTGACTCAAGACAAGCAGCGAGCCAAGAATCCCAGAGGATTTGGTGACGATAAGGAACAAAATTATTCATTAAATTCAGTTTTGAAGGTGAAGCTAAAAATTGGGACATTGAGGAAATGATGGAGTGGAAAAGAGAATACACTATTAAGGATAACACAAATTTATGAGAACAAAGACAGCCCGAAAGTTCGTTGACGATCAAGCAAAGATCAGGTATGATGGAAGACAGTAGAGAGAATCCCATAGCAGTTGTAATTCTTTAAATTAAAGGATTTTGTGTAGTGAGAAGCAAGACGATCAACCAACGAATCCTTTAATTTAAAGAATTACAACCCTACCAAGAAGACTATGGACAACCTCAAGCGAATGAAGCGGACTAGACGAGGACAATAATAGATTGATACACAAGGAGTGATCACTACATAAAGCACAACACAGAAGCTTTCTACATGACACGATCGATACGACCTCACGAAGGATGCTCAAGAAATGGAGGCATCACTTTTTCACATAGAATAATAGAGGCTATGAACATATGGAAGGATTGCATGAGATCATCAAGATTTCACTTCTAACAACATGGATATCAGGAGCACATAATCAAGAGGACCAAACAAGAACAGATGAGCATATGACATGGATGCAGGAGCAATGTAAAAATAATTATAGGGAGACGGGTCATGTATTAAGAATGTAGTGATTCCAACTATTTGGAAGAATATGAGGCAATAAAAATATGCTCAAACTATGATAAGGTGAAAGAAACAATGATTACGAGAATGGATAAAGGAGTTATTGAACCATAATATATGAAGGAACATATTTTAGATACAGATTACACTTGGATAGTATGGACTTTTAAGACAGACTAATTGGACAAAGATGTTGGTAAATTATTGTATGATGGACGGTATTTTCAAGGCATTAAGATATTCTAGACTCGTCATAAAATATTCAAACCCAGTGTGCGAAAGAAACTTGATTATGAGTAACATGTAGGAAATGTTACAACTCATGAAAGTATTAAAGTAAGATCAATATGGAAGAGGGGTAAGGATTCAAGGTAACAAGATTCTTTTGTGATAAGAATGAATTTATTTACGAAATAACGTGGTTTATTTTTGCAAAAGAAAAAAATGATCATGATTTGATCTCAGAATTTGAAACAAAGGGAAAATGATTTAAGCTTTATGGACTGCAGATTTGAATGGGATTTGTGAAAAGTGTAACGACCCGGATTTTTAAGACTCGATAATGCAGAAATATAAATGTTTTCATTTAACCAAATGTCTCAAAAACCCATATAAAACAAACTTTTTAAAAGTCATATGGCCATACTTAACATTTAATACAAACATATTTTATAAAGAGTAGAGTGAGCCTAGTTTATGAAAATAACACAACATTTCCAAAAATAAAACGGCTTCCCAAAAGGTCGGTCCACATGTACATTCGCAAGTAGACTCCAATGGTCACTGCTCTGCCATGCCCTTGTTCTTACCTACAACAGGACACAACTAGGTAAGCGAAAACGCTTAGTAAGTTCAACTTTAAAACAAAAGCATGCAGAGAATTAGGGTTTCGGATCCATCCGGACCCTGCACAATCAATTTCAAGAACGCAAAAGTATCCTGACAAACTTATGGTCATGCTTGATAACCAATGACAATTATTTCATATGAACAAATAAATTATCGCACTCAGAAAATCCTAGAACAAGCAAATATATTATATCACAACTATTTCTTATCAACAAATAATTCCCTGTACTCAGAAAATCCCAGAGAAAGCAGATATAATATATCACAATATAATTCAAGACAAATGCTCGACAACTTCCAACAATTTGGGCATAACACGCCCTCCAGCATAAATGCTAATCTTAAGAGAGAACCGAGTCTTAACACTAAGATCCAGCCAATAAATATCCCCATCAAAGGTAACTATCGTGTTACCTAGGGCATCGATACTTATCCAAGAGTAAATCCCTCACAAGGGTAACCATCAAGTTACCTAGGGCATCACTACTTATCCAAGAGTGTAATCAAAGTTACACGGTTTTACAGAGACTTCTATGTTAATCAGTGGTGCTGGTGAGCAGTTGCCCCTAGGGTGTTCAGCCTCACTCAAACTTGGCAACCCCTAGTATCTCTAGGCACTCTCACTGATTGGCCAATATTCACGGCTACTTTCCGGGAATAACTTATCAGAGCACTTGCTCGAGTTCTAAGCGTTCACTGATTAAGTAAGCATGAGGGCCCCTAGGTCCCATTCATTTTGGCGCCCCTAGGTTTGAACCAGCAATTCTTACCTCTTGGCCACTCGTCGCAGTAATGAACCGGACATAAATAAAATCAAGAAGTGTGACGGGGATCAGCCGTCTAGAATATGATGGATATCTACCGGTCATATCTTCTTAATCAGCACCAAATAGACTAACGTCTCTAAGCAAACTTTT
Source organism: Humulus lupulus (assembly GCF_963169125.1). NCBI lineage: Eukaryota > Viridiplantae > Streptophyta > Magnoliopsida > Rosales > Cannabaceae > Humulus > Humulus lupulus. Next base: position 163,150,246 of record NC_084795.1, read on the forward strand.
CTACGACAGTGTATATATGTGCATGTGTCTCTATACAAACATACAATATAATAGTCATTTCTTGTTGCAGCCACACAATAGAAGTTGACTTACTTGGAGTCATTTGCTCTCAGCAAGATTTCACCCTCCAATGTATAATCCAGTTATGTTTAGCCAATACTGTAATTATCCATACAGTATACTCGGATTAATTATGGCACTTCATAATTCATTATTATTATTTTGGGCAGTTTGGTCATTTTAAAAATCATTTGTAAGGATTAAAGATTCTTATTTGGTTTTAAACCCATTAATGAAATTCAAAAAAAAATATTTGAGACTAAACCCTAAATCTCGGGGAGACCTACCCTATGGTCTCGATACTTAGGCTCGGGTATCACAATAGTATTTTACCACAATCCGCTAAAAATCTTATTCTTTAAAGGTTCCGTTATTAACCCGTACTTTCAATAGTCGGTAAAATATAGATTTTAGCCTGTAATATATCCCAAAAATACTAATTAAATTCCTTAATTATTTTTCAAGAAAATAAACTCTTAATTTTCCTTTTATTTTTCTTAAGGTTTTAATCTCTAAAAATCCTTTTAAGAAAATTGCCTAATTTATCTTAATTAGGAAAACCGTTAAAAATTTCTCATCTTGACTAGTTAATTTTTCCGAAGTCAATTAATCAAGTTTACTTACTAGAAAAATAATTCACTTAATTATTTTATCAAAATATAGGGTTTTAAACCCTCTTTTAATTTATTAACTTATTAATAAATTAATTCTTTTATTTTTAGAAAGAATAAAAATTCTTTAATAAAAATAATTCTCACTAAACTCAAAGTGGTTTTTTAGGTAAAAATATGTTTTCAAGACTTACCAAGTTTTTATCTTGCAATAAGCAAAATTTTACTTGTTACCTTAAGCTCCAAAGTCTCATTTTTACACTAAGTATGAAAACTTTATTTTTCACATTTTTAACTACATACATTATTAGGTCATAACTTGAAATTTACTAACCCAATTGTTACCAAAATTTCTCAATTCTATTTTTGGTATGCCATTTAGGTATTTGAAAAATCTTAGGTCAAAAGGAGCATTTTTTATTGGTGAAATTATTTTCCAACAATGAGATAAAAATGACCTTATTTTTCCAAACTTTGGCACTTAATAACTTTCAAACCGTTTAGTATTTTATTACCAAATTTTACAGTGGAATACTAGGTTATGCCAAGATTATGTCCACAAAATTTTAGAAAAAACTGGGTTCTTTTTCCCTATACAGTGTCTGTCCAAACTTGGTCCCGAAATTAAGAATACGAAAAAACAGTTTTTTACCTAAACTTTGAAATAGTATAACTCACTCATTTTTAAACATTTTTGAGTGTTTCAAAAGCTCAATTTTATGTACTCAATCTCAAAAAAATCACAGTACAATTAAAGTTTACAAAATCAATATACAGTGGATGCTTGACCCCTTGGAATTCACAGCTCAAAACTTGTATTTTGTTTTAAGGTTCTCACCAAAACCCTTACGAATTTTGGTTCCTATTTTCAAAAATCAACACACAAGCATCATAAAAATTATGGAGCAACTACCATAGCCTTATTACATCACCGATAAGAAACTTTACACATTAAATATACAAAATAATGCTTAAAAATAAAAACCATACAATAACAACCATAAAAAGTAAACATTTTACCTCTTGTTGTTCTTGCTCTAGGTTTTGATGTTCCTACTAGATTTGAGCCCTTCAAAACTCCTTCAATACCTTAACCAGCTCTCCCCAACAACATAGATAGTTAGCTATTGAAAGACCTATTGTTAAAAACTTTACAAAGTCAAGTTTTTTTAAACTTTACCTTAGGGAAACTTTTCCTAGACCAAAGCTTAATGCTTCCAAGCCTTCTTAGTGTTCTTGAGGTTGAAGATGGAGAGAACAGTTGAGAGAGAGTTTTCAAAAAAATATGAGAGTGAAAGTGAGAGAGAGTGGTCAGTTTTTTTTTTTTCGGGGGGGGGGGGTGGAGGGGGGTTAGAAGGGTTTATACAACTCCAAAAATATCCTATAAACACTTGAGTGTTTTACTACCCACTTGCCTATTTACCCTAATACTTAAATAAATGGGATTAAACTTAATTAAAGTTTTTTCAACCCAATTAATTCCTTCACATAGCTAGCCACCGCTTAGTTTTTTTATATATATTTTTTTTAATATAAAAGTTAATAAATATTTCCTAAGAAGAAAAAATCCAATTTGACTTCCTATCATCTTTTTCACTCTTATTAAGTTTTAAAAACAAAACTTAACACATAATAATTAAATTAAATGTCTCTCACATTTAATTTAATTAATCACACAATAAATTTAACATATTGTTAAAATTAAGCATTTAACACAAAATGCCCTACAATTTCCATTTTTCCCTTAGGTTTATTATTTTTTGACCAAACTTTAATTTTTATGAATGTATTTTATGCCCAAAATATATTTGCCATAGATTTTTAATTTTATATTCTGAGATTTTTTACCCAATCAGGGTTTTTGTGTCGGTCCAAGACCGAAAGTCTTATCTTGACTTTTAAACACAAAATTCATAATTTGGCTAGCAATAACTCATGGAAATAAATTCCAAAAAAATATAATATTATTTAAAATAATATTCTTAACTCGGGGAAAACAATCCCGACCCAAGTTATTTCAAGGTACCCAAAACGTAGGACGTTACAAAAGATTTAAGACTATCTTCATGAATTGTAGAGCCTTATGGCTATAAGATAAACATCGACTTAGAGCCTTATTATTGGATGAAAAGATAAATAAATGATAGACTCGCATTCTAAGGGACACGATACGAATTTAGTTTTGGATTGTACCTAATTATAACATATGAGTTATGGATACTGAGGAGCTATAGAGAAAGCTTCAAGGATTAAGAAAATGGAAATATGACAATAGCTTTACAAGTATGAAGTAGAACCAGCATGGACGAGTTACTACTAGAACTTGTGGAAAACTGGCAAATAGGATGAAATTAATAAAAAAGTAAGTGATACAAAGAAACAGAACCAGATCGTGGGTGATGTAAACCCGACAATGCATATGGGTATATGTTTGTTATAATTGGAAGTGGCTATAATGCTTAGCCAAGATGCTTCATGATGATCATAAGAAGTGGGTAACAAGGAAATGTTGAACTATTAATGACTCCCAAGGAGGAGAGAACTTTGTAATGATATGGTAACGTGAATTTTGAGGACAAAATTCCTTTTAAGGAAGGGACAGTTGTAATATCCATTGTTTCATTTCATGGGCATATTGGAAATTTTCTCATGTGGGGGAAATTTGTTAATTTAATACTCTTGAGGGGTATTTTTGTAATTTTGTGAAATTAGGTATTATGTGATTACATGAATATGTATATGTGATATTATATCAGTGTAAGATTTTTACATCGAAAAATATTGAAAGTGCTCGGGTTATATTTAGTAACATGAATTTCGAGGACGAAATTTCTTTTTAGGAGGGAATAGTTGTAATATCTGCTTCTACTAGTAAGGGTATTATGATAATCTGGCTTCGGTCAAGGTATTATGATAAATTATATGTTCTTATGTGTTCTTATGATAGATTTATAGTGTATGTTTGTAGAGTCCAAGAACTTTACTTAGGTAAGTTAGATAGTAGTATAATAGTAGTAATAGTATTATCTTTATGACTGTGGATTTTTGGTTCAGACCGGGATTTATTTGGGCACTCATAGTAGTACTTGTAGATTTTCTAAGTTTAACCTATAATTTAAGAAAATATTAATTTTAACCTAAGGTTTGATTAATATGACTGATATTGAGGATAATATTTAGTATACTATAAGGTTTAAATGAGAACCAATAGGATTATAGCACATGTTATGTATGGGTTATTAATGATTAAGTATTTTGATGATTAAATTTATTAAGGGTAAAGTTTGAATGCTCTAAGGTCAGTCAGCAGCTTTGAAAACGTTGGAAGGCTTAGTCAAGGCTGTTTACTCAATTTGAATTAAGCTAAAATGTGTAATTTCGTGTTTAAATAATCAGCGTATGCCGATATATCGCAGCTATAGGGGGCGATATATTGCAGCACGAAGATACGAAAAACACGAAACGTTGCACGACTGCCTCGGGCATACTGGCCCAGGCGATATATCGCCTAAAGGGGGTGATATATCGCCCCTCTCAGCACATTTTGAAAGTTTTCAAAATCGTTTCCCATTCAAACCTTCAACCTCTTGATAAGTCCAGCACATTTCTGAACGAGTCTTCAGCCTCTGCTGAACGATAATTCAAATTATTTTCACTTAAAAAGCCATTATTTTTATTCAAGTTAAATGAGATCTTTTCATTCCTAAACTCTATAAATAGGACCTAGTACCCAGCCATTTATTCATCTATTACTCTAAGTTCAGAGGCTGCAAGTTGCTAGGTGAGTGTGAGAGTCTAAACACTTGGGTTGGGAATCATATGCTTGATCATCATAAGCTTATCAAACACTTGGGAAGTAAGGTTTTATAGCATTTCGGTTCAAGGTTTAGATTGGTCTTACAAGTCTTCAAGGTATTCCCATACTCTAGTTCATTGGTATTATTTTATTTAAGTTCTCATAGTCTTCTACTCAGCCTTCTAACCTTATTCTTTATTTTGGTTAGGAAATCTAAGAGCTTGCACATAAGTTTTTGGTAAGTGTATTCTCAATGGTATAGTTCTCCCGTTCTCTTTCATCTCTTTTCCTTCAATAGACTCACCCTTTCACAAATGGTTTTTAGGAGTGTTCCAAAGTCCCAACTCTGTCCTCATATCCCGGTAACTTTGGTAAGGAAAATAGGATAGAATTTATGTGTTATATGCTTTTATATGTTATCTTGTGATTTTTATGTTATGAAATATGTTATGTTAAGTATGTTTGCAGGCTTGGGCATATGACCCATATGACTAACAAGCCCCAAATAGATTATGGGCATATGACTTGCTTAGCTAGCAAGACCCCACTAATCTAATGGGCATATGACTTGTTTAGTCTATGGGATCCCAAGTAATAATGGCCATTATAGTATGTATGTGATATAAGTGTTATGTTATGTTATGTAAGTGTTATGTTATGTTTTTATGTTTTTATGAAATTTATGTATATGGACTATGTGTTGGATTTTTCCTTGCTGGGCATTAGGCTCACTCCTTTTTGTTTATATGTGCAGGAAAATAGACTTAGTGGCGGGAAAGGTTCTTGGAAGCTTGGAGAATGTGTATTGAGGCGGAATGGATTCAAGAGCCGAGCGTTTCGATTCGAGGATGTAGTTTTTGTTTTCTTATGGTTTTTATATGTATCTTTCTGCATTTTATTATGTAATCTCTTTTTAATTACCATTATGTTATGTTTTGTTTTTAAAACAATGGGATCCCATATCCTACTTGATATCTTATGTTTAACTTTTATTTTTACAAGTTACTTAATAAAGTTATGGTCTTTTCACTTGTAAATATTTATTAAGGATTGGTGTTTATGTATAGTTTTCGTTAATGGTCCAAAAGTCTAGAGTAGTTGGGTCATTACAATGTTTATTATATGTTTTCCGGCAGACAATCCACACACATTAGTTTTTTCAAGTATTAAAGGCCAAAGTACGATAGAAATTGAATTATGGGGGTCAAAGTATAATATTGGGTTTTTTGATAGAAAGTGTAATTATGTAAAGTTAAAACTATTAGTTTTGGTTGGAAATTACAATAAGGCTCTTAAGAGATTATTAAGAATAAATTTGAGGTTGGGGATAGAAATGCCATTTGTTTTTATACGAATTAAGTCACATTAAATAATATATTAATAAGAAAATCAGGTTAGATTTCATACAATTTTCAGACTCTGGTTTTGGGCGATACACTGAAAGGGAGCAAGACCAAGAACAATCACTCATTCTTGATTTGAGTTTTTGAAATCTTGAGGTTTGAAGGAGATCACCAATCTTGGTTATTGAAGAGCCATGAATCTCATAGGCGGCAAGGGTCTGAGTTTTGGTGGCTGGATCTGGATCTGTAAGTGTTCAACTACCGTTTGAAGTTTTTCTCAATCTATGTTTTTGAAATTCTGAGAGTTGTTGTTGTTTCTGGGTTGATGGATGTCTAATATAAATTTAGAGATGTTAATTTGTGGGTTGTAGGGGTTAGAAACATGTTAGGATAGTTGTTTTGGGGCAAGGTTTTGTGTCCCCCTAGTGTTTTGGGATGTTTGGGGTCAAAATGGTTGAAAATCGCTGAGATTTCTAGGTTTTTTCACAGTGGTGTCGCAATGCAAATGCATCTCATTTAGGCTCAAAAATGCTCTCTAACTTCAGTATCGCCACGACCCTTTTGGGAGGGCGCCGCGACTCAAATACATTTTTTCTATTATAATTTTCGGGTTTCATATTTTGACCATAACTTTCGACCCCGATGTCGGATTTGGACGTTCTTTATATGGTTGGAAGCTTGGGAAAAGATCTACAGTCCTGCAACCTAAGCCAAGTTTAGATGTTATTATTTTGGAGACAGAATTATGAAGTAAGCTTGGCATTAATCGGTTTTGTTTAGGTTTGGCTAGAGAGGCTTGAATAGAATCACACTTCGATTGTTTTATCAACTAAATTGCTAGAATGCAGGTAAGAAGAGTGAATACCTACACACAGGATTTACGCTCGACGTACTTATGTATGGTAAACTTTTTATGCTACAAATTATATTTTGAATTATTTAAGGAGTTATGTTGTGAACTTTGTTAAGAATTATGCTATGAACTATGATGTGAATTATGTTACGAGTTACATTAGGAATTATGTCATGGGTTGTGTTATGAGGTATGTTATGGGTTATGTGTGTTATGTTTGGCAGTACTATGTGTGAATATGTTGTATATTTGCATGACATGCTTACGATATGAAAATGCATGCTCATGTTACGAAAAATTTCATGCTTATGTTATGAAAATGCATGCTTATGTTAATTCGTGCTCAGTTGCACAACTGACCAGATCAGCACTGGTTTACGACCAGAGCGACACCAGTAATACGTGTTATGAATGTTTTGTGATACACTATGATTGTTGTATGTTATATTATACTATGGTGTGTAAAGTTAGGCTACGAGAATGATACGTTACAATATCAATTATAGTTGAACTTTATAATTTATATAAGGTTATAAGTTAGGAGTAGGATAAGTTTTAGGTTGTGATGATATGAGTTAGCTTATGTCTATTTTTTTGTGTTTTATGTTTTTTTTTATATATCTTATATTGTTGGGCTTGGGAATTGTGTCCTATATAGCTCTTCTTGTTGGGCATTAGCTCATGGGTACAATGTGTTGCAGGTAAAGGTATAAGCGTAGTTGATGAGTTGGAGCCAGCTCAGTCAGTTGTGTGCATGTCATTATTGGTTGACTTGAGGGTCAACGAGTTGCTACTTATGTATTATTGTTAAAAAGGTTTTAACCGTTGGTTTATGTTGTGTCTTAAACATGTATTTTTACTTACGTCATGCATGTAGAACATGATATATTTAAAATATCGAGATCTCAAGTTGCATATTTTGTAAAAGGTGTTAATTCATGTTTATTTCAATAAAAGTTTTGTTTTTCTTAAAGAGTTTCATGAAAACATTAATTTACTTAAATATGGAGTCTTTAGTACATTAATAAGTTTTAAGTCGGGTTGTTACACCAAAATAAAAAATATACCTCAAAAACAATTCCAAACATCATATATAACTCATAGACCCCAAAAGCTTAGCCAAAACACCACTGAAACTCATAATTCAAAAGAAGCTCTAAAACTCAAAAACCATAAAAAAAAAAAAAAAAAACCTCAGAGTTTAAACCTTGAATTACCTCTGTTATTCCAATTCCTAGTTATTCTCTATGTCTCCACAGTTCCCAAACTTGCCTCAAACTTCTTAACTCCCTCAGCAAAAGGGTTCCCATGCTTGACTTCAAGCAAAGAAGGTATAAGGCTCCAAGGCACAACAAGAAAGGGAGAGAGAGAGAGAGAAGTTCCTTTGTTACTCTATTTTGGGTTTCCTACATCTAAAGGAAAAAGTGACTAAGTCACTAATTCTGCACACAAAGACCTAAATGCCCTAGGCCCAAATTACTCTCTCAAAGCCCTTCAAGGGCGATTCAGTCCTTTACCACTTTTCCCGTCAATCATAATTAACGTGTCACAATTCCCGTTACTCCAATATCCTCAAATAATTACCAAATAATTTTTCAATTCCTAATCAATCCTAGTAATATACTAAATTACCAAATTGCCCATAGGCTCGCCCCGAGCCAGGCATTTGACCCTATTATGACTAAATCGCTAACTTGCCCCCTAGGATCGCCTTGTGCCGAATAACCCAAATATATCCACATAATAATGTGGTGTCAATCCATATACACACAAATATACAAATATTCCCTCAACGAGCCAAAATTACTAAAATGTCATTCTAATAAGAAACAAGCCCACATGCATGCAAATACAGCCATATAATAATACAACTCACATAATCATGCATATTACCACATAATAATACAATAAACCAGTTATTGCCCTCGTGACCCCCTAATAAAGGCACTAAGCCATATTAGGGAATTTGGGACGTTACAGTACGTCTACTTCAATAAAAATTTCTCGATCCAATCTCTGGTTGGTGTGATTAGATCTTTAATCTTTAGTGGTATTTCTAATCGACACATTATTAGTAGGAAATTATGCGGGCAAGGAATCCATGGAGTCTGCATAACATCAAAAGAAGAACAATCGCCAACAAACCACCAAATGCCTTTTTTAAGTAACTGTCGACCCCAACAAATGGAATGCCATGTTTGAGAGGGAACGTACCCTATTGGAGCCTCAAGAAAGTCACTTCTCGAATAGTATCTAGCTTTATATACTTGTGCCAATAATGAATTTGCGTCAACTAGAAATCGCCAAGCTTGTTTTGCTAAAAGGGCTTGGTTAAAACATTGAAGATCTATAAAACACATACCCCCTTGATCTTTAGAAAAGCACAATTTACTCCAAGAAAACGAGTGTAAACGTCTCTTGAAGTTTTACCCCACAAAAAGCTTGCCATAATAGCTTCTAACAAATATGGATTATTTTAAAAACAAAGTTTACATATTTGTAATAATACAATTTTATTGTAACCAAAGTTTCCAAGTTTTATCATGGCAAAAAAAAAAAAAATTCCCAAGTTTTATAATTTTGTAAATGTTACAAAATTGAAAATTGTAACAAGCATTAAGAAAAATTATTACAAACAGTTTGTAATGACCTAACTATTTCTAAGACCTTGGACCATTAAAACTACTAGACATAACCACTATTTTTGAGAAAGCATACATAAGGAATATTCATAACTTTATTAAAAACTCCAAAGTAAATATTGAAATACATAAATGAGTGGTGTAGGATCCCATTGTTTTAAAATAAAACATAACTTTAAACTAAAGGAAATTGTTTACAAAGCTAAATGTGGAAAATACATAAAAACATAATTTAAAGAGACTAAAAATAACGTTGTCCTCGAATCGTCACGCAGTCCATCGAATCCCTTCATCCTTAATACACAAACCAAGCTACCAAGAATCCTTCTGCCACCATAACTATTTTCTTGCATACATAAAAAATAAAGGAATGAGCCTAATGCCCAGCAATCAAAATCTACTAGCACATACAACATAAAACATAACATAAGACTACAAAACATATGACTATAAAAAAAACATGTACTATAATGGCCATCATACTTCTTGGGGCCTGCTAGCTAGGCAATCATATGCCCATAAATTTACGAGGCTTAGTTATCTAAATAAGTCATATAAATTTATGGGACTCGTTATTTAAACAATCATATGCCCAAGGAATATATTATTGGGACTTGTTATCTAAACAAATTATATGTTTGTTATCTAAACAAATTATATGCTTGTTATCTAAACAAAACATATACTTAAAAACTAAAAACTTATCATACATATATCATAACATAAACATATCAAAGCATAAAAGCATACAAAATCTATCATATTTTCCTTACCAACATCGAGATATTTGAGAACAAGGACGGGATTTGGAACACTCCTAAAACCAACAATAAGAATGGTAAATATTTCTAAAGATAAGAGATGATACAGAAGAGAACTAAACCACCAAGAAGAAACTTACCGAAAAGAAACCTTAAGTTCAAAGAACTGAAATACCTAACCAATAATCGAAAAACAACGAGTTAGGAATTGAGTAAAGAAAACTAAAGGAAACTAAAGAACCATACAGAAATGAACTTGAGAATAAGAATACCTTTGGATGTACTAGAACCAATCTACACCTCGATATTGAAAACACACTTTATATCTCACTTCCCAAGTGTTTATACAGCTTAAGATGATAAAGTTTTTATCCCAACCCAAGTGCTTATCACTCTATAGTAACCCTAGCAGCTTGAAGGCTCTGAACACAGCTTGAAGAATGAGAAAAATGGCTGGGTACTAGGTCCTATTTATAGAGTTCAAGGAGTGAAACTACCTCCTTTTAGCTTGAATAAAATAATGACTATTAATTGAAAAATATTTGAATATTCGTTCAACAGGTGCTTAAGACTCGGTCAAAAACGTTCAGAAGCTAGTCAAGAGGTTAAGGGGTGAATCAAGCTCGGTTTCCATGACGTTTGAAAAAGTGGTCCTAGGGTCGATATAGCGCCCACCCTAGGCAAAATATCACCTGGCCCTATGTCCTGAGTGCTTGTGGTTTCGATTGTGCGAAGTTGACGTATTTTCCCTTCTCCCGTGTAGCGATATATCGGCATACGTTGAAATATTAGACACGTAATTGCACTTTTTCAACATAATTTGAATTGATTAATCAGGTTTGACTGAGTAATACGTGATTCTAGCAAGTTCTGGAAGGGTCTAGAGCTTCTAGAAACTTCTATTTTTTTAATTATCCACTTAAAATGCTTAAATCATCAAATAAACAAGATTGTGACAAATTTCATGCTCTTAATGGTCTTGGAAGATTCTACAACTTTCTTTTATCTAAACTATAATTAAATCCTTAAATAAACATGCACACGACAAGTGTCATGATCTTATTAATTCTATCTAAACCTTATAGTATAATAAATGACATCTTTATAATCAGCTATATTAATCAAACCTTATGTTATAATTAATATTCTTAAACTATATGTTAAACTTATAAAATCTATAAGTGTTGCTACGAGTGTTCAACTAAGTCCCAGCTTGAACCAAAAACCACAGTAACTATCATACTATAACTACTACTAGCTACTATAAATGAAATTTATCCTTTATGACCAAAATCTTTTAACCCTACTTCAATAATGGTTTTAGTGACACATTTTTAACTAATGGACTTAGTCAGCGAGTCTTGCACCTTTATAAACACACAGTGTAACAGTCTTGGCTACCCAGGGCATTACAACTTGGTATCAAAGCGGTCTAGGTTTAAGGGTTCCTGAAGACTGGCTGGACATGTACATTCGCCGCTACAGACAAGCTCGACTCAGGGTTTGGTAAATGTGTATACATGTTTATATGCTTAAGTGATTGGAAAGAACTATGATTGTTGTTGTTTGTTTGATTAATAGGGAGCGTGAGATAATGATAGGGCCTGACCCTTGACTGTTGTGTGATAATATTGAGGCATTCTTATTAGTATTGCAGTGCATGTAAATGATTATCTGAATGATTATTTGCATATGAATGAATATATGGATAATTGCTTATATCTTGACTGTTCGTGTTTGGTGGATTCCCAATGGTGGGTTATGGAAAGGCTATTACCCTGTCATCATAGTCTGATCGTTGTGCCGTTGATTGTAAATTAACTTGGATAGCTATGCGTTCAAGGCGATCTACATGACTAGCCGGCACCAGGTCTGAGACTAGAGATGATGACCAGGGCCAGAACCCTGCGCCAGTCCCTGAGAACTGGCAACAGATCATGGCAAATATGCAAGCCCGGCTTCAGAGCCAAGATGAGTAGATTCATCTTCTGAGGTAGCAGGCTCCGTCATGGAGTGTTGCATTCGTTGTGCCACTTGTAGTGGCACCAGTTGTTCTGCCATGGGAAGTTGGGAATAGGTGGGAGCCGTTGTATGAGCGGTTCAAGAGGCAGCATCCTCCAATCTTTGAGGGAGGACCTGATCCACTGAAGGCCAAACAATGGATGCGTATGAATATAGCTATCCTGGATTTCATGAGGGTAGAAGGTCATGATAGTGTGGCCTGTGCCACATACATGCTGAGAGAGGGTGCCTGCATCTGGTGGGAAGTGGCATCACAGACTAGAGATGTTACTACTTTGAGTTGGGATGGATTCAAGGACTTATTCAGTTAGAAGTATTATAATGTTACCATTAGGGTAGCCATTAGGGCATTGAAGGTGAATAAATTTGTGGGATTAGTACAGGGCAACATGACAGTTATAGAGTATGCCCTGAAGTTCAATAGACTAGCAAAGTTTTCACATTATCTTGTGCCTATTGATGCAGCTAGGCATGACAGATTTATCAGAGGGCTTAACACTATGATGGCCCGAGATGTGAGAATTACAATAGTACCTGCTGGGATGACCTATGCCCAGGCTGTTGAGAAGGCTCTTACTGCTGAGGAAGTGGAGAACAAGATCTGGAGGGAGGGTGCTACAAGGCGAGAGGGTCATAGAGCGATGCCTCCATACTCTGGGTATGGTAGGGGCGGAGGCCCCGGAGATCTAAAGAGGAAGACCCCTGACACTTCGACCGCTGTTGGTCCTGATAGGAGGGGTCGGGGTGTTCAGGGTGGCCATCAGGGTGGTGGTGACACATAAAGGAGTTACCCAGAGTGCACGAGGTGCATAAGATGCCATCAGGGCGAGTGTTGGGTCAAGGCCTGTTTTGTGTGTGGGATAGTGGGACACCTCAAGAAAGATTGCCCAACAGTGAGGAAAAGACAAGTAGGGAAGGTGGACAGCTTGACTCCAGCTCAAGTGTTCACCTAGACACAAGCAGAGGCCGAGGCTACTCCATCGGTGGTGACAGGTCAGCTTTCTAGCGCTGGCTCTCCTTTTACTGTATTGATTGACTCTGGTGTTACACATTCATTTGTTTATAGTACGGTGATTGGTATATTGTGTAGACCTAGTGAGTACTGTACTGCGGGGTTTGGGACTATATTGCCTACAAGGGAACTAGTAGTTTCTAGGAGGTGGATTAGAGCACTGCCAGTGATGGTTGATGGTAGAGAGCTTTCAGTAGATTTGATTGAGCTAGATATGGAGGACTTTGACATGATTCTAGTGATGGATCGACTGGTCAAATATGGGGCTACTATTGATTGCAGGAAGAAGATGGTGACTTTTGAGCTTGAGGGAGAGGATCCCTTTGTGTTTGTGGGTACGGTATGTGGACTATACCCATGATATCAACGCTGAGAGCCAGAGACTTATTACAGGGAGGATGTATAGGTTTCCTGGCTAGTGTGGTGGATACTACTAGAATTTTGCCAGCAGGGTTGGGAGAGACTAGATTGGTTTGTGAGTTCTTTGATGTAATTCCTGAGGATTTACTAGGGCTGCCGCCGTACAGGGAGATTCAGTTTGTTATTGAGTTAGCACCAGGGAGAGAACCAGTGTCAAGAGCACCATACAGGATGGCTCCAGCATAATTGATGGAATTGAAGATACAGTTACAGGAGCTTCTGGATTTGGGGTTCATTAGGCCTAGTTACTCGGCATGGGGTGCTTAGGTTTTGTTTGTGAAGAAGAAGGACGGGACTCGGAGGATGTGTATAGACTATAGAGAATTGAACAAGTTGACCATCAAAAAGAAGTACCCTCTACCAATGATCGATGACTTGTTTGATCAGCTACTGGGTAAGATGGTATTCTTGAAGATTGATCTTCGATCTGGTCATCACCAACTAAGGATCAAGGATGCGGATATACCAAAGATGGCCTTCCGAACGAGGTATGGGCACTATGAGTTTCTAGTCATGTTGTTTGGTTTGACCAATACCCTGGCAGCCTTCATGGACTTGAGGAACAGGGTGTTTAAGGACTTCTTTGATCAGTTCGTCATTGTGTTCATCGATGATATTTTAGTATACTTCAGTTTAGAGGCAGAGCATGAGCAACATCTTCAACAGGTCTTGCAGAGGTTAAGAGAACATCTATTATATGCCAAGTTTAAGAAGTGTGAGTTTTGGCTACCAGAAGTGACCTTTCTTGGACACATAGTTGGTGCAGATGGGATTAAGGTGAATCCATCTAAGGTGGAAGTAGTGAGAGATTGGCCAAGGCCAAGGAATGCCTCGGAAGTTCAGAGTTTGCTCAGGTTAGTGGGTTACTATCGACGATTTTTGAAAGGATTCTTGAAGATCACTGCACCAATGAAAGAATTGACACTGATGAATCAGAAGTTCGTCTGGTCAGAGAAGTGTGAGGTCAATTTCCAAGAATTGAAGCAACAACTTATTACTGCACTTGTGTTGAGTCTTCCTTCGGAGGAAGGGAAGTTTGTAGTATATTGTGATGCATCAAGGTTAGGTTTGGGTTGTGTGTTGATGCAGAACGAGAAAGTTATAGCTTATGCATCATAACAGTTGAAGGAGTATGAGTAGTGAAATCCTACCCATGATCTAGAATTGGCGGCGGTGGTATTCGCACTGAAGGTATGGCGACATTACCTTTATGGGGAGAATGCGAGATATACACCGATCACAAGAGTTTGAAGTATTTCTTCACCCAGAAGGACCTGAACATGAGACAGAGACGTTGGTTGGAGTTGGTAAAGGATTATGACTGTGACGTTCTTTACCACCCATGGAAGGCCAATGTGGTGGCAGATGCATTGAGCCGGAGAGGCTCGAGGCAGTTATTTAGTTCTATTCAGATTTCCAGAGAATTGGCTCATCAGATCACCACAGCAAGGATAGAACTGGTGGTGGGCCAATTGGCTAACGTTACTTTGCAGTTGACCCTATTAGAGCGGATCAAGGAGGGTCAATCAATTGACGCACAATTACAAGAGATTAGAGAGAATGTCTTATTCTATTTCTGAGGTTGGTATGCTACGGTATCAGGGGCGGATTTGTGTTCCAGCTGATGTAGGGATCAGACGAGAGTTCTTAGATGAGTCTCATACTATGCCGGACATTGTATTGGTGGCTTAGGATGAAGAAGGATGTATTGGAGTACGTGGCCAAGTGTTTGACCTATTAGCAGGTGAAAGCTGAGCATCAACAACCAGCGGGGTTACTTCAGCCTTTGGGTATCCCTGAGTGGAAATGGGAGGATGTTACAATGGACTATGTGGGAGGTTTACCCAGGACCGTGGGGCTTCATGACTCGGTGTGGGTAATAGTTGACAAATACACCAAGTCAGCTCATTTTCTGCCAGTTAAGTCAACTTATACAGTGGATCAGTATGCAGAATTGTATGTGAGGGAGATTGTACAACTCTACGGGGTTCCTAAGTCTATTGTATCAGACCTAGATCCTATCTTTACCTCCAAGTTTTGGGGTAGTTTGCAAAAAGCCATGGGGACTCAGTTAAAGTTTAGCATAGCCTTTCATCCTCAGACAGATGGAAAGTCTAAGAGGACGATTCAGGTGTTGGAGGATATGTTTAGGGCATGTGTGATCGACTTTGAGGGATCTTGGAGTAAGTATCTCCCATTGATTGAATTTTCATATAACAATAGTTATCAGTTGACGAATGGAATGGCTCCATATGAGATGTTATATGGGAGGAGGTATAGATCGCCCATTCATTGGGACGATATGGGTGAGAGAAAGTATTTGGAACCGGACATGGTTCAGAAGACTTGCAAAGCTATT